>NC_056762.1:42605769-42957019 GCF_018687715.1 Carya illinoinensis | reverse complement strand
CTCTCTCTCTCTCTCTCTCTCTCACATATGTGTGGCATCTAAAGTTTAAGTAGTACTTCCCCAACTTCCTATGACCCACACCAATATATTCTAAAGGAAAAAATCTACACACCACACTTTTTTTAATTTTTATAGTTTTTTTTTATCCAATATTTAATATATAAATAATGAATAGAAGAATTGAATCCATTTAAGAAGAATAAACTTAAAAAAAATTAAAATTTGAAAAATTTGAAAAAAATGTGATGTGTGGAGGTTGGGAGGTTGTGTAGCATTACTCATATATATATATATGGATAATGGGATATTAGAGTCGTGGTTAAGTGGGAAATGAAGATAGTGGTCATGGTCTCATGAGTAGGTCTGAACATGGAATCTTGTTGCAAAATTATAAGAGATATTGTGCCAATTGCAACCTCCTACATTACCATTGTGATCAAGCTAAGTGAAATTTATAAAGTAGAAATATTTACAAATTTTCTACTAGGAACATAAACAAAATGACGATACATGAACTGGTTTTTAAGTATACTAGAATGGTAGCTAGTGATTCACATTCAACCTACATTACTCATTCGGGCAAATTTCCTGTGCATATATATATATATATATATCTAATCTTAATCGCAAATGTCAAACCATCTCTCTCTCTCTCTCTCTCTCTCTCTCTCTCTCTCATCTCTCTCTCTCTCTCTCTCTCTCATGTGTGGCATCTAAAGTTTGATTAGAACTTCCCCAACATTCTATGACCCACACCAATATATTGTGAAGAGCTGTGGTTAAGTGGGAAAGGAAGATAGTAGTCATGGTCTTATGAGTAGGTTTGAGCATGGAATCTTGTTGCAAAAGTAGAAGAGATACTATGCCAACTGCAACCTCCTACAGTTCCACTGTGATCAAGCTAAGTGAAATTTATAAAGTAGAAATATTAACAAATTTTCTGCTGGGAACGTATACAAAATGACGATACATGAACTGGTTTTTAGGTATACTAAAAAGGGCTAGTGATTCTCATTCACCCTACATTACTCATTTAGGCAAATTTCATGTGCATATATATCTAATCTTACTCGCAAATGTCAAACCATCTCTCTCTCTCTCTCTCTCTCTCTCTCTCTCTCTCTCTCTCTCTCTCTCTCTCTCTCTCTCATGTGTGGCATCTAAAGTTTAAATAGTACTTCCCCAGCTTCCTATGACCCACACCAATATATTCGAAAAAATCTACACAACTTCCTACTATTCACACAACTTCCACAGACAACACTTTTTTTAAATTTTATAGTTTTTTCTTTTGTCCAATATTTAATATATAAATAATGAATAGAAGAATTGAATTAATTTAATAAGAATAAACTCAAAAAAATTAAAAATTTGAAAATTTTGAAAAAAATAGTGTGTGGAGGTTGGGAGGTTGTGTAGCATTACTCATATATATATATATATATATATATATATATGGATAATGGGATATTAGAGCCGTGGTTAAGTGGGATGGGAAAGGAAGATAGTGGTTATGGGCTCATGAGTAGGTCTGCGCATGGAACCTTGTTGCAAAATTAGAAAAGATACTGTGCCAACTACAATCTCCTATAGTACCACTGTGATCAAGCTAAGTGAAATTTATAAAGTATAAATATATACAAATTTTATGCTAAGAACGTATACGAAATGACAATATATGAACTGGTTTTTAGGTATACTAAAATGGTAACTAGTGATTCTCATTCACCCTACATTACTCATTTGGGCAAATTTCCTGTGCATATATATCTAATCGCAAATGTCAAACCATCTCTCTCTCTCTCTCTCTCATGTGTGGCATCTAAAGCTTAAGTAGTACTTCCCCAACTTCCTATGACCCACACCAATATGTTCTGAAGTACTCATATACGTCACCAGTCTCGATTATTTTTCCTATTATTTTCTCTCTTGTTCTATATATATACACTCATACTTGCTTCCTGAGAGGGTTCTCTCAAACCGGCCCCATCTTCTTCTTTCATCTAATTAGTTTGCTTTTTGGATGGAAAACTCCATGAACACTACCAGCAAGCCCACTTCTTCCAATCAAAGAACCTCTCATGAGTACTCTTCAGAGGAGAGTGGTTGGACTGTGTACTTCGAGGATTTCTTAGATCACAAAACAAGCAACGAACACATGCGTATTAATTGCTCTTCTGGTTCTGAGACCTCTTCTCTGGTTTCCGATGCTGCTTCTTTGGCCAGAAAAAGGTCTGACAGGAGTGAACATTCAGGTGGGGGCCGGGGCTCGTCTATGGTTAAAACTAGCAAGAGATCGTTCAGCTTCAAGGAAAGGAAAAGAACAGGCCGAGCTTTGGTTGAAAATGCATTAGTGGATACTGCTAGTTCTCCTATTAGCATGAATCCCAAGGTCAGGGATTTCTTGTTCATATTCTCATGATTTGATTAGTGGGAATTAACGATATATAATATATATCATATTTTTCTTTACTGTACAATGTTTACAATAGGTATGTGATATGAATGATGAGATCATGGATATGGATGCTGAGCGGAATGATATTGATCATGCAAACATATCTCAGGTAAATAAATAAAAATCCATGAATTCTCTTTAACTCTTCTTCTTCTTCTTCTTCTTCATGTGATTTGAATAAATATATTACGTACCTAAAAATTGAGGTCCTTGTGCATTTGACATGATTTACAGGAGAAAGTTGTTGGCACTTCAGGACCGATAGATGAGAGAAGTGCAATGCGTTTTGTTGGAAGAGACAGCGATTGCACATAATTGAAGAAAAAGGGCCTTTGCTTAGTTCCTTTGTCTATGATAGTGAATTATCTTCGATGATTCAATGCATGCAGTTTAATCATCCTTAATTAATATATCATTGCACGCATAACTCTCTCCCTTCTCTTTCTGCTGCATGACCAAATTAATGCCTGCAGAGGACTATATATATATATATATATATGATCTATTAATGCTGAATCTTGTAATGAAACTGAAGAACATTACTTTTATAAAGTGCTTTGTATGCATTTTTTTTTTCTTTTTTTCACTGCTTCATTAATGCCGGCCCCTCTCTTGTATGAGGTGAAGGAAAATCTGTACACACCAAGTTAAATTCAGAGTAATTCTTCATGTAAAACGCTAATATCAACAAAAACAATTACATATACTTGTATGTATAAGAAGAATTTATCAAAGACATTAATAATTAATGTCAAAATCTAGGTAATCCGGCCAAGGAGCTGCAGGCTGATCAGCAATGCTTTCGAAACTAATTATATATATATATATATATAATATAGTATTGTAATGTTAAATTCCAATAAATAAAGCAGTCAACTTGTTTTATGAATGCGGATGTGTTCCTTGTTATTGAGGTTATAAAGAGTAAAGATCAAAATAGCATAATATTACTCATGGACATGAATAATTACAGATGTTATTCGGATCACCCACAAAAACAAAAGAAAAGTAGTACTGATCATGCAAGACGAATAACATGAATATCGTTATTTCATCGTTCGATCTCTAATATTATGCCATCACACTGCCGTTTTGAGTGATCAGTACTTTGAAAATTCTTTATTACAACAGATTGCTTGGCCAGTACTGTGGAAAATTAAGCCAAAACCTACAGCAGTACTTAATTTTTGGAGTCGATCTGTATATACAAATTTAGGGATATTGCTAGCTAGCTTAAGGTATAATCATGGGTCAGTATTAAGGGGAAAAAAGCTTTAATTAGGACAGATTGTTTGGCCGCCAGGATAGCCATGCATGCAGTAATACTCAAAAGTACTTCAACAATCTAGAAATTAGATAGGAGCAATATTGATACCCGCACAACATGTCATATTGAAAAATAAGGATATTTTTATAAAATGATCGATGTTACTAATTTTATATTAATGTATTTTACAAAATATTTAATGTGTGATCAAGTGTTGTGAAAAATGATTCGTGTTTATCATTTTTTCCGGCCTTAGGAGCAAATTATGTTTTCATTCTTCATTCATCAGCCAATCAAAATAGAATAATTTGTTCATGTGATTGAGCAAAACCCTTATTTGGACAATATTTGGACGTTCTTTATGTATATAATTATATCCCACATGCATGATCAAAATGTTTGTATGGATACTATAAATATATCATCTGCTAAAGTCAAGCTAGCTCCCATGCATGAATGATATGCATTCTCATGTACAGCTTGGAATAGATGTTGTTTGTAACTATGATATTGATCAAAATCCAAACAGCCCTAGTTATATATAATGCGAGCAGGTTGGAGTTTTTATATGCATGATACTGCATGATCATATGCCAATTGACGAAACTCACTGATTAAGTACTACACCTTAAATCCAAATCGCCATATATTTGACAACTAGGAAGTAACATTGCTCCTCACATGCTGCATGCAGTAGCTTTTAAAGAACAATTTGGATCATTTTACAGTCTAGAAAAAGAAGAATATTATTTTAGATGTTTCTAGTAGGCGACCAGCACATGCAAACAGACATCGATCTCACAAAGAGAGTACATGGTGTTTGACACACACACACACACACATATATATACAAGCTATGTCCACATTTATAAGATTGATTGATGTTAGAATGGATTTTATGGCACAGTTTGAACTAATTTTATGCCATCCTCTAGTGGGTTCCAGCACAACCCATTCAATCTCTCAAAAATCACTTCTGTCCTTTGATTCAAAATATAACCGTCACAACATGACATTAAACATGTCTTTCAATAGAAATGATAGAATTACTACTTTATAACAACTAGTTTACAATTATATAATAAAATAATATTATTTTAAATTTTATTTTGACTTTTGATTTGATGAGTTTAAATTTAATAAAAAAAATATTAGTATATTTATAATTGTCTATAAATTATGAATAAGCCTATCACTACTCATCTTTCATATGGCTCTTCAAAAGTAATTTTTTGGTAAGCCAAGTGAATCTAAATTTGCTGGATTTTATTTTTTATGTTTTCAAAAGAATTTTGCTCGTCTTTTACATATATTAAAAAATATAAAGGGAACAAAAAATTGCGCATCCGGGGAATCGAACCCCGGTCAGTACCGTGGGAGGGTACTATGATACCACTACACTAGATGCGCTTGTCGGTTGCTTCCTCTCTTATACTTGTAATATCATCTCTTGGAGACGTCGATTACCTCTGGTTGCAAACGAAACTTTGGTCTCCACTCTAATCGGAATATTTGTGGAATTAAATATTTAATAAAAAAAAAAAATCGGGGTGATGAAGTTAAAGCCTGTAGACATAACTTTCTGCCTCTTGCACGCGCGTTATGGGCAAAAGTACATACATCACATAATTCAGGATCTATTAACGATTACAAAAGAATAGAACAATTTCAGCACAAAACACTTTGTTATGCCAGCTAATGTACTTGTCAATAAATATGCTTGCAAATATATTATACCATAATTGTTCATTTTTCGCTCGGATTGGAAAAATAATTTATTTACATCTTTGCGTATATTGAAAGAGAACTATTATGTACACAAAATAAATTCACAAATTAATATAATTTCATCAAATCATATCAATTTATGATATAACATATCAAATAACATCAATTTGTGAGTTTACTTTTGTATAATTTTTTATATCTAAAGTATTTTCAATATTGAAACAGATAATTGGGATTCAAAAGGGTCAGCACCGAGGCTCCCCTGTTTTTGTAATGATTGCAGTTTTTGTGCTGTTACAGATTTATTCATTAGGGGAGAAGCGTAGTAGACCACCACTCACATATCCCAGAATGGGGAACCTGGCTCTAAAACTCATTGTTTATACATTGACATTATGTTGTTTGATAATAATAATCCCTCTTCATGAGAATTTGGAAGTATTGGCTGTACTGCTTATCACGACCTTTGACCAGTTTAAGGCAATTTGAAAAGGGTGATTTTGATTTCATGCTTTATAAAAGGACGTTCAAAGAAATGAGAATTTGTAACTTATTATAAACAAGACAGTTCATTCTGCATCTTTCACCTCCAAGGGGGAATCCTGGAAAAGCACAGGTTAGAGGTTTATTTTCTCTCCGGAACCTTCTCGAGCAACTCCGGTATCACCTCAAAAAGATCACCTACGAGTCCATAATCAGCAACCTGCAATTGAAGGGTGTGAGGTGTCGTTAGAGGGGCCAAAATCAAATGCAAGCAAAAAATTGCTATCCACGGAATCTTGCATCGAAGAAGAGCATAAAAGCAAAGCAGTTTTAAGTTTCACAGTGAGTAAAAGCATTGGGCAAAAGGGCAATGCATCGTCCTATCGCTATTATAATTTGTTTTTTTAACTCTTAAAGCTGAAATTCCATCACCTGAAATATGGGTGCATCTGCATCTTTGTTCACCGCAACAATGACCTTGGAATCTCTCATGCCTGCCAAGTGCTGAATGGCTCCTGATACACCAAAAGCCATATATAACTCGGGGGCAACAATCTTTCCAGTTTGGCCAACCTGACACAAAAAAATAGTCACAACTAAGACCAGGCAGCAAGATACATATAAGAACCCTACATTAGCACGATAGATTATAACATGTGTAGTAAAAGTGAACAGTAAATATACTGGTAGTTAATGCTACCGGAAGCATCCTACAATCCCAAAGACAACAAGTAGAAAACCTCTCATGCCAGTATGAGAATTTCAACTTAAATACAGAAGCATCAGGCATAAAAATCACCAAAATTTTTCTTTCTTTCTAGAGAGAGAGAGGTTCCAAATTCAGAATCATCATAGCTTTCAAGCGCCAACGGACAGCTGGCACATATCTATTATCCAAGTTGCATAGTGGCAATTAGGAAAACTGAGTTTGAACTTCTTTTTTTTATCATTTTTTTAACAAGTTTAAGACTATGAAGAAACTGGAATTAATGGAATGAAAGGGATATCTGACAAAATCATGTCAAATATCAAACGATATGAACAAAGTTGGAGAAAACAATAATAGGTGTTACCTGGAGGTCATTAGGAACAAATCCCGCATCAACAGCAGCACGGGTGGCACCAACTAAGCGGGAAAAAAAAAAAAAAAAATCAACAAAGTTCCAAATTTTACTAGCAGTAAAATAAAGAAACAAGGTCATATTGAAAACAATGGCTTAAATAGATTCAAGATGAAAGAACCTAAATTCTTTTTATATGTAAAATGTACCAGCTGCACCAAGTTTCTCTGCAAGCTTCTCTATCATCTTAAAGTTCTCGGCACTTTTCAACCCACGCCCCCCAGTGATTACAATTCGTGCATTCCCAAGATCAGGGCGTTCTGTATCCTGAGATGTCTGATTTATATATCTCGAATTACCTATAGAATCTGTTGATAAGTGCATAATTTTTTGTCAATACATGCATGGAGTTACCAGATAAATCTCATCAGTACAAATCACCCAAGAAATAGTCAAATCTCTATCAATGAAGAACTACAAAATGGGAATTGGTAAATCTCTTCTTTGTATATATTCAAGTCGGAGGGTGGCCAACAAAAATTCCTAGGAATTAGAAAAAGATAAACAGACCTTCACCAAAGGTTGAGAGATCAACCTGGGAGATAGGAGCCTCCTTAGATTTTGAATCAGCCAAGGTTGGTGGCACCGGGAAAGATGTGGATCTAATGGTCAACATGCAAGGATTGGCACCAGTGTAGCGAACAGTACAGAGTGCATTACCAGCATATATTGGCCTGGCAAATGATTTTAATATTTTTCATGTCAGATAAAAAATCAGCATTCACCTTAGACACACAGTTAAGGCCTAAGAGTGAATTTGCATAATGCTACAGCACAAGAAGCTGCAACTGATCCACCGTAGCAACTTTCAAGCATTTATTTGATTATTGTAGATCTATATAATGAGTTCAAAACTGTCGGTGATTGAGCCTAAGAAAACTTTCTGGCTAAAAAATGAGGCGAATAAGTTAGAGTCACACACCAGAGAGGTTTAAGAGGTAGTTGAAGTAAAAAGATTCTAAAAATTGTTCATCCTTTTCTTTACTAATGTCAAGTGATGTCTGCAAACAATTTTACCAATGTAAATTAACCGACAAAAGATTGCAACGAAAACAATGTAGAGGACATGAATGGCTATAAATTTTTACTTACGGGGAAATGGAATGGAATGTGAAGCTTGTAGATTGTAGGTAAGACTGTTTCTACTTGATTATATGCCATCTGGACTAAGGAATAATGCTTTCTACTTGATGATCAGTTTGTCTTGTTTGAGAGAGTAAAAAAAAACTCCTACATACAGGGAATACTTGATAATCACAATATTTTGAAGCATTTTACTATTCATGTATGTGTGCAGCGCATCCTCATAACTTCTCAAAACAAGAGCATCCAGTAGCCATGAATCGAAATATTCGGTAATCTAGATGGGAACGTTTTACATGGCACCAGCTAGACCCATAGAAAAAACAGATATAGGGACCACTAAAAACAAAAGCAGTAACTACTTATCAAAAAACAAAATCAGTAAATACCCATGTTTTGTCTGTTTTAAACCTTCATAAGAGCCACAAGAGGGAAAACACAGAGAGAAGAACAGATACAATGATTGTAAAAACGCAAAAAAGAAAAATAGGCTCTTGTCCCATCAGTGTCCTTCGAAGACATTGACAGCACAAAATTTCCAATAATATAACTTTTTTTCCGCCTGATGACCAAAGACCTCAAGTAAGATCCATTAGTTTTTAAAGCTGATGTAGCTTTGACATCACAAAGGCTACATGGTTTCATTGCAGATCTACATGATTGAGGCCAAAATTCAGGCTTTATTACGATATTTGGAATTCAAGAGAATGCAAGTGTCTTGACAGCCCATACAAGAATTTAAGGTCCTGAAAAGGTAGCACTGTTATCTGTCCTACTTAACTTCAGTTTGATATTAAGACCTCACCCAAGACCTGATCAAGTAGTTTGTCAATATCCAAACAACGAAATGGAGAGAGACATAATACGATGCTTGAAGTCTGCTTGGTACTTGATAGCAACATTAACTCACATAGCAATCAATAGATGAAATATCTTGAGAAGGCAATGTCAATCAAAGGAGATAAACCAGAGAATATACCTGACAAATAGATCAGACTCAGCTATTTCAATAACATCTGTAATGGGGGAAACATCTAAAAGAGCAGCTGCACGTGGTAGAATGTTTTTCCCAAATGAACCTGAAGGTGCAATTATGTGCGAGTAGTCACCTCTCTGCTGCACTAAATGGACTAGTTTAGCCCAAGGTTCTGCTAATGGATGTGTAAATTTATCTGAATCAGCTACAAGCACCTGTGCAAGAAATAGCATCAGCCAACTTTCAGAATCCCATAATATTATGCACGTGAACTGTGTTTCAAAGACAAATAAGTGTAAGATCTCAGGAGATTGACGGAAGTCTTAATATATTATTTCTATCCCTGACTACTAATCATGAGAAAATCGAATACAATTATTTTTTTGACAAGTAAACGGTAGTATTAATAAGGATAGGCATAGCCCAAGTACACAAGATGGTAAATCAAATACAATTATATATTGCAGATTGACAATATTCTGGGCTTTTTCAACGTGAAAATTTCTTGCTGGCCACAATATGTAACTCTTAGAAAATATAGCAATGTCGTTTCAATTTAATGGGCTGTAAAAAAGACCAAAGCAACAGTCCTAATATTCATTCCCACGTTCTGCCTCTATCTTAAATGAATACAAGAGAAGATACCAAAAACCAGGAAGTCCATGCAGGGTAATGAGAATTAAGAGTGTGCTTTACCTACCTGAGAAACTGAAGGATGGCATGAGGCAGCATGTGTGGCAGCTTCTTGAAGGGAAGGACCTGAGCCGCCCAATAGCACCGAAATGGAGTTGTCCTTGCTTAAAACATTTGCAGCCACTACTGCACTCACAGATGGTGCCCTGATAGAACCAGCTTCATGCTCAGCAAGGACCAGCGTACTAGCCTGCAAAGAAAAAGGACTGTTGACAGTCATTGCCAACTCTAACCTACAGGCCAGTGAACCTGATTGAAGTCCCCTCTGCACATAGTTTCTTATTTTCATGTGTTCCAATATGTGAAGAGGACATGCCTTCCATTTGCTTCTGTTTTTTTGGTAATTTAATGTATGTTGGAACATCTAAATTGTCTTGTCTGAGTTGTTTTTTTCTACTTTTTTAGGATTAATGCTTCGAGTGAAAAAATTGGGCACCTCAAATAGCGTAATAGTCTAGGAAAAAGCTGGTCGAGATGATGCATATCGCTTTATATCAAAATACAGGTATTTGATTCTTTTAGTTCATTTGTCTTCCGTGCCTTCTTCGTAGAAGATTCGGTTCCTTGGCCAAAAAGTTCGTCCATAATGTTTAGTATGCACAATAATTTTCTCTTTAACGGTTTAACCAAGACTCATTGAATCCCTTTTTTATGTAAGGCGAGATAAATTATATCATGCTTGAAACAGATATTGTTTTCTGATGTGTAAACCTCATAATGCGAATCTCAAAAAATACAACATAAACTCACGATCGAGATGTTAATATATAAATAGATAAAATAACAATTTTCAGCCTGGATTGAGTCGCCGAGAAAGCGTGTATAAGATCCTACTTTGATAGCAAGACTACGTCTCCTGTTGAAACCACTTATCTCGAACAAGGTAAGCAAGATATACGCATTTTCGGCGCATTCGCGTTCGGGAATCCAGACATCTCAGCCACTATATTATAAAATTGATAATGTGATGCTAAGATTTTGGCATCAATTTCACATGTATTGTAACCACCCTCCGCTCTTTCAGAGCATTGAATTAACATCAAGAACATCGAGCTCAATCATTCCATATTTCCAAACACACGCAGATAGATACATATATGGGCTTGGATCCTTCAAAATAAGAATGACATACACAATCAATGATTCAATTACATCATACATGCATGGTTCTTGGCTCAAGCATAGATATGTGAGAGATAACATACGGATCGAGAAACGGATGCAAGGGAAAGATATTGGGATGTGCGGCACGGAAAGGTGGGTTTCGAGAAAGCTCTGAGCATCGCACGAGTTGCCATTGCTTGTCTCAGCTTCTCTCTTCTCTGCGAGATAATGATTAGGACGATCGATTTGTTTAAGTAAGGCTCACAACGTCGTCGTACTTGGAGCGGCACGACAACAAGTGGTGCCGATCATCAAATACGACCTGTAGCCTACTGCTAGAGCTAAATTATAGTCGTTTAGCCAAGTGATGTTAAACAAAGATAAATCAAAATAAAATTCTATACACTATAACATCATCACATTATCGTTACATTATATAAGATATGACACATTTATCACCATTAATTGATTATTTATTAGATAATTTTTTATTATCCAATAGTAATAAATATATCACATAGTGAAATGAAAGTGTAATGTATAGCATTACTTAAAGCAAAATAATAAGAAAAATGTTATATGCTGCACTTTTTACCTTATTCTGATTTTAGTGGTATTATCTACTTTTCAATTTATTTTTCTGAAATATAAGAGAAGGTTTAAAAATGATAGAAAATACATATTTTTACATGGTGTGATCAAAGTATACTAGAATAAAATGAAAAGTTAGGACAATAAAAAAAATATAAAGTCAAAAGATGTTGACTGATATACAAAAATATGAAATGGCATAAAACAAAATAAAGAGATAACTCTTTATTAAAGAGATAACTCAAAATAAAGAAGTTAATAGATTCTAGAGGTGAAAGATCAAATATACACTATCTATGGACCTTCTTCTCTACACGCTTAGAACTCTCTCTCTCTCCACATGTCTACAGGAATAGGGGTGTACAAGTAATCGAAAAACCGGTCGTGACTGACACAGACCGGCCGTCGGAGTCAAGAACCGACCGGAACCGCCAGGGAACCGGTCGGCGTGCGGCAGAAAATAAACAAAACCGACGTTCGTCGGTTCGGTAGCAGTTTGAGGCCGGCTCAAACTGCTGAACCGGCCGACAGCATATACATATATTTTTTTAATTTATACCTAAATAAAACGACGCCGTTCCACTTAAGTGGAACGGCGTCGTTTGATTCTCTTATTATTAAAACACATGTAAACGACACCGTTGGATTTAAAACCAAACGGCGTCGTTTTGATCTCTTTCTTCCTTCTTCTTCTTCTTCCCCGATTCACCTAGGTTTCACAGCTTCTCTCTCTCTCTCTCTCTCTCTCTCTCTCTCTCTCTCTCTCTCTCTCTCTCTCTCTCTCTCTCTCTCTCTCTCTCTCTCTCCTCTGTAACTCTGTCTCTCTCTACTCTCTCCGAGCACCAACGCCGCTAGAGGAACCGAGAACCGACTGTGAACCGCCATAGAACTGCCGGAGTAGATACGGACGGTTTTCCTCCTCCCCATCGACCGGTTACGGTCGGTTGCTCCGGCGAATCTCACCTCATCGGTCGGCGTCGGTTTTAGCCAAAAACTGCGCCGATGAGGTCGGTTTTCACCCCTATACAGGAACAGCATCCTGTTCAACATATCCTTAACCCTATTTTATATATGAGATATACTATACATAAGTCATTATTTACTTTCATATCCCACACTTGACCTGATGCAACTTTTTTTTTAATGCTAGACCATCATCAACCTATCTCTCTCATCTACCTCTCTCTCCTCAATTTCTATTTCTCTATGACCTCTCTCTCTCTTCGACCTCTCTCTCTTCCTCAAAACTATTACACTTTCAGTTCCCTCCTCTTCTCCTTCCTTGTCATCATTTTCAAATTCTCGTCCCACCTACATCCTTTTTTGTCAGTAAGTCAGACTGTTGCCTAAGTTATGAGATGTAAAATAAGTTAAGGGATTGATAAGAATAATAATTTTATATATGTTGTATTGAGAGTTATGTAAAATTATAAAAATATAAAATCATCAAATAAAGTAAATTTCAACCTTAAAATAGAGCGTATAACATACTCTTTTAAGACTAAATCGAGACAAAACTATAAATATCATGAACAAAGTTATTTTTTCTCTACATGTCAAGGGTGATTTACGAATCAAGACAAAACTAATATTGAATTCATTTATAAGAACAAAAACTTCCTAGTTTCATGGCAAATTATAAAAACGCTTCATTATATTACGCATACTTGCCTTTAGTTTTCCAATCAAATAACATAATATTCTTATTGAGAAATCCTTGCCACTTGCCAACTTGCAATTCTAATTTTTCACTGTTTTGTAGCCGCTAACCATTTTTCATGTTCTTACAAGAACAAATACGGTTTGCCTTCTAGAACAATATGATACTAAATATTAATTACCGAATTGCCGTAAAGAACACAATATATATATATATATGTTCCTCTTCATGTGCTTATTAAAGAAATAAAAATATATATTAAAATAAAAAGAAGTCCAAAAATACAAAAATAGGAAAGACTGAAATTTTAAGTTTCTTTGATCACTTTTGTATTTATATAAAAAATAATGCTACATACAGTCGTGAAATATGTAAATATCGTACAATCATTTAAAAAAAAATCCATTATTAATTTTTTTTTTCTTATGAATCTTATATATATTTATTTTTTTAAAAGTAATTGCTAATATTTGCACACTAACAATTATAAATATAATTTCTCTTATATAAATTATCTAGTAAAAATTCTCTAACATATTCAAAACTTATATCCCTAGGTAAACCTGCCACCCACCCACCCCCGCTCAAGCGGTTCACCTTTTTAAAAAATGCCCCCGCTTGGATAGTGCAGGCAACCCCGCTCGCTCATGCGGGGGGATGGGGAACCCCGCCCCATAGGGGAAAATAAAGGCAGGGGAGGGAGCAAGAGCGGGCTATATAAACTAGGGGTGCTCCCCGCTCCCGCATGGGGCGGATGGGGAAAATCCCCCTCGTCCCCCGCCTCCGGTGTGCGGGGGCGGGGTACCCTGTCCCGCATGACGGGGTACGGGGTGGGGGGGCAGTCCGTCCGGCCCCCCGCACCCCCCTTCTGGGCGTGCGTCCGGCGTGGCAGAGAGAGGAGGGACGGCGTGGCAGAGGGAGGAGGGACGGCGTGCGTCCGGCGTGGCAGAGGGAGGAGGGGAGGGGAGGGAGGAGGGAGAAACTTTCTGGGTATGGGTTTCGGGGTCTCGGACGCGGGGGGGGGGGAAGGGAGTTCGCGAGTTCCACGTCGCAGAGCACGGCGAGTTCGCGAGCGGCGAGCCTTCTTCATCAGCCCGCCCTTCCGCTTCGAGAACGTCACTTGCCGATTCGGTTTCATCTGCACTTTTCCCCTCGATTCGTTTCTTCGTTTCATCACTTTCGTTTCTTCGTTTCATCACTTTCATCTTCAGGGCTTGATGTTTATATATATATATATATATTATATGATACGTAACGGGGCGGGGGAAAAACGGACCGGGGGGGGTCCGTCCCCGTCCCCCGCCCCCGCTGGGGTTATAGCTTACGGGCCGGGGGGCCCCGCCCCGGCCCTGACGGTGCGGATGCCCCGCCCCGCACTATGCGGGGACGGGGCGAACGGGGCGGGGCAGCGGGTAACGGGGCCCCGCTGCCCACCCCTAATATAAACAATAAATAGTAAGACTAATTCTTAAAAATGGATATCTACTTATTACATTAAATTTTATTGTTTATACGATATAAAATATGTTAAGCAACGACTTGATAATATAGAAAATTATTTTCAGTATAAGAAAAACAAACACTGTTGGGGTGTTAATATGTAAAAACTACATTAATTATACAAATTATCAAAAGAAGAAATCCACAAACCAACCAATCTCTAACTGGATCTCAATCATTCTCAATCCATCATTTTGTTTAAAAACTTCTAATGAAGAAATTCAATTTTTTCAACTTTTTGCTACATTAGTCATGGATAACTTTGGTTTATTAGAAACCAAGTGGTACATAGAGCCCCTGTTCCAACTCCAAATTGCTTTGTGTCAAGAGTCAACAAAATCAGTCAATCAAAAACTCCCAACAAGAGATCAAATGGCAACCCCCTCCTCAAGGGGACTTTTCACTCTATTTTAATGTAGCTCTCATAACCAATGGAAGCACTATAGCTCCAATTTGCAAATCAGATGGAGGAACTCTCACCTTTGCTCAAACTGACTATATCAACAATACCGACCCAAACGTAAGTGAAGCCTCAGCGGCACTCATGATTATCCATGAAGCAGCAAGCATAAATCTAAGAATGATCATCATAGAAGGAGACTCCAAGTTTGTCATAAAAGCAAATGTTAATTTAAAAACAGTAGTTGATTGGACTCTACAACCCACCATAAGAGACATCAAACACTAGGTCTAAAGTTTTGATGATTGAAAAGCAAAAAAGATATATCGAACTCAGAATCGATATGCGCATAATTTAGCTCAATAGGTATTTTTCAAACTCTAATTTGAAAATATTCCCCTTAGCTGGATCCTTGTAGTGTTTTGAATTTTTAGAAATGACTCTCCTCTTAATTCTTCTTATGTGTATAGTTAATTAAAACTTACTCTTATACTGTTGGTTTCATTATAGGAAAAAGTTAGGGATCCCGCTTCAAACTCCCGCTTCAATTTTTTTTCATTTAATGATTAAGAAAATCTTATTTAATAATATTGTAAGTTTTTTATTTTTAATAATATTAAAAAAATAATAATATTATTATTTTTTTCCTAACGGGAGGCCAAACGGTTGCGTGACACCCTTCGTTATAATATATGAATGCTTGCTTTATTTTTTATTTAAAAAAAAAAAGAAAAAAAGAAAAAGAAAAATGAAATCTGCGAAAAACGGTGGCCAGAGTTGTTTGGCTGTTCTCTGAGCACTCGGATGTTTACGTAGAGAGACAGAGAGAGAGCAAACAAGCCAATTCTCTCCCCCAACTTCCAACAGATCTATTGTGCCCTTGTATTCTGGGCTTTGAGCTTCTTTCTTTCTCTCTCGTTCTATTGCTCTCCCTCTCTTCTGCAAATCTAAAATTCGCCACCATGATTTCCGCCAAGAAGATCAAGTCCGTCGACTTTTACAGGTCAGATCTCTCTCACGCTTATATTCAACTCCACATTTCCTTCACTTTTCTTTGTCCTTTTTCATTTTTGCAAAATATCTGCTACGAATGATGACTGATTTTCTGTCTATCGTGTGTGCATGGGCTTGTTTTTGTATTGTATTAATGCGAAGAGACACTCGTACATGCATCTATGTAAGCATATTTCGATTAATTATATATATAATGCTCAGAAAGTTGTGAATAATGACTGGATCGGGTCGATTGAACAGTTGAGATATGAGCGGGTTAATTTTGTTTTGTAGTGTTCTCAACCTCTTGGATTAATGAAATCAGTGTTTTTTTGTTGGCATATTGAGAGTTGTGTTTTTTGTAATTTCAGTGTTTGTCATATCTACGTATGTCCGCAGGTACGCATGGGTATGACTAGTGTAGAATTATCATAACTTTGGTTGTAGGGGCGGAACTAGGATTTGGTGTGTGGCACCCCCTTCCCCTGCCCCCCCCGGGGGGGGGGGGTGGGCGCGATTAGTAAAGTGTGTCGTATGTAGGGGTGAACAGTAACCAACATTTAAGGTAGCAAAATGTGTCACCGACAATTAACATTAACTACATAAGGTAGTTATCTAGGGACAACTACATTATTAAAGCTGCCAATCTGAACCTTTCGCTTGAGCTCCATTGGACTTAAGTAAACTATAAAAATTAAGATAGAAATAGTTATGCGAGACTTGTTCAAACAAACGGTAAAAATTAGCTAAGTGGTTTTATATTTGCCTTCACTCCTAATTGTTAATTCGATGGTAGTACATATGTACTTACTATCAAAACTAATCCAAATTAATAAATTAGCTAGTGGAAGGCTTGAAAAGAAAAGTGTAAATAAATAGGAAAAATGAGGTTGTAAATTTAGCAAATAGCTTATAAAAAGAGACGAAGATATTTTCTGGCCTCTTATGAGATGTGAAAAAAATGAGAATGTGAAATTTTATTAATGACAAAAAATAAGTGTGAGTATGAAAAATTGTTGAAGAACTAAAAGAAACCTAGACAACTAAGTACTAAGTAAGATTTTTGAAAACGTTTTTTTGGGGGGGGGGGGGGGGGGGGGAATTATCTTTATATTAGGACATCTTTAAGAAAACCATATACTAAAACGAAATTTTAAAAATTTTGGAGAAAGAATTTGCTGGTGCAAGGTTTTCTAGGGTTGGGAGTTTTGGCTTTTGTGAATGAGCTTAAAGATGTAATTGGTACTAACTTCGATTCTAAGTAGTGAAAGCCGAGGTCCCATGTTAATCACTCCCCATATCTATTAGCTATTAGTCATGTCTATAAATATTCAATTGCTTGTTGGGCCATCACCAGACTCACTACACACAGCATAGTGAAAGCGTCGAGGTGGAACTGCTGGTCCCTTTTCCTTTCTGCTTGACAAGTTGCATAAAAGTTTGTATACATTATTTTCCCTGTGAGTCAGTGTGATTTTATGGAGTTACTTATTCTTTACCCTCTGCAGGAAAATTCCAAGAGATTTGACAGAAGCATCTTTATCAGGTGCGGGATTATCCATAGTAGCCGCTTTGTCCATGGTGTTTTTATTTGGAATGGTAGGTACCTCCTCAGCTGGTTATTTATGGGCTTGATATGCAGATGATACAATATTCGTCACTTTTTGAGGTTGAACATTAATCCTCTTATACAGATACTACTTTCATCTATTTTGGGTATTCATTTTAAGTTTTTAACTTTTAAGACAGGAGTAAACCTATTTTTGCCATTTTTTGTTTTTTTATTTGTGCCAATCTTTCGTTCAAATAGTTTGCCTTAACTGGTAACTTTCATTTCTTGACATGAATCGCAATGTTCACTTTACAGGAATTGAATAATTACTTGACTGTCAGTACATCTACAGCTGTGATTGTTGACAAAAGTTCTGACGGAGACTTCTTACGCACTGATTTTAATATCAGGTAAAGCACTATGGAATTGGTTGTTTTTTTTTTTTTTTTGGGTTTATGAAATTTGTACAAGTGATCTTGAGATTATAGATGTATGCATGAAGGGCTTAACATGCATGTGCACTCGCGCGCACACACAATATCTCTACTGTTGGTGTCATAGCTTTTTTTGGACCATTTCTGAAATATAACACATCTTTATGCATGAATGCATAGATTATAGATGATTTCTTGTTGATGAGATACTGGGGTCGTTTACTTGTATACACAAACTTATGGTGAGGGGTATTGACATCATAAGAAGATGTGCAATGAATTTAAACACATAAAGGTATGGGCAGGTGAAGCTAAAGTCTCTTGTTCATGATGTTTCCTAGTTTGGAGAGCTTCTAATAGATTAAGGTTCGGTTTGGTAACAAAAAATTTTCATTTCAAACTCAAAATTTTCATCTCATTATTACAACTTTCTCAAATCCCCATACAAAATATAATAAATAATTCAACTTTTTCTTAACTTTTTCAAATCCCAAAACAATAATAATATTAAAATATAATATTTTAATATTTCATCTTAAACTCAAAATTTTGATCCCACTTACCAAGCAGAACCTAAGGTTCCAGTTAGTTAAGCTTGTAATAGATTTAAGTTTCATGATGTTTGCCTACAACATTTCCAGCCATGTTATATGTCCGTCTTAGTTTCGTCTCCTAATGATGTCTACTAGTATGGGGAACTTCTGTGCTTGCATGCATGCATGTCTCATTAATTTGGTTTACTCATTTCTCCTCAATTGTCTTGTAGTTTTCCTGCCCTTTCATGTGAATTTGCATCAGTAGACGTGAGTGATATCTTGGGAACAGTAAGTTTCTATTATTCAATTCATTTCATCGATTACTTCTGTAAATGAAACTTTATTTACAGTTAGATAATTTTTTATTTTTTCAAACAATTTATTTAAGCAAGATGTTGTTATCACTCTTATTTTATAATCTACTACCTTGTTTAACTTTGTTCTTTTATACATGCTTTTATACCTCGGCTGGTGCATATTGCTTTACTATATTAAAAAAAAAAAAAAACAAAAAAAAGCTTTCATAAAAAAGGAACAAACATTTTCTTCCTTCACTAAGGAAAAAAATTAGAAACTGGAGGAAATAATTAGTTTTCGTACAAGAATAGTGTTATTTAGGGGCATTATATGTTGATAGTCACCAATTGGTACTCAAAACCACAATTCATAATGACTTTGAAAGTTGAGGCAATTTGAGGAGAGTTTTTATAGGAAGGGCTTTGCGCTCTTTGCAGTAGATATTATTTGAGAACCGCTTCCGAGTGGTCCAGCTGTAAATCCCACAAAAACAGCCCTCCATTCAACTCAAGCCACGAAAGAAAAAACACTATAAGAGAAATATACTCCACCACAGAGAATCAAGGTCATATGTGTTGCTAGCCCCTTTCTCATTTGCACCGCCCTCTGCCATTCTCTTCCTTGCTGCTCTCTGTGCACCGCCCTTAATCCGACGCCGATGCAGCTCATAAAGTGCCTCTCTGGTCGAATTCCTTTCTTCCTTTCATTCCTTCGAAATGGGATTTTCGTTTCTTGTTCTGGTAATTAGAAGTTCGAGAAATTCGCCTTTAATAAGGTGTAGAGCCGTAAATATTTACTTGGTTTCGCACTTTTTGACATTTATCTGGAAATACCTCTTTTTCTTTCTTCCTTTACTGCATTTATTTTTCCTTCAGCTCTCAACAATTTCGTGTGGGTTCCTACCCTTGCCTTACAATTTTCATAATTTTCTGTTATGAGCATGCTGGAGTTTGTCGTATGCATAGGATCAATTGAGTCGTTAGAGATTTTGCATCCTATAATTTGTTAGTACTAGTTCTTATCCTTTCAATCATTTTCTTCGTCCTCCTCCTCCTCCTCTTCTTTTTCTTATTATTATTCTTGATCGGAAAGTCATTGCCAATTCGATTCCAATTGATGGAGTTTTCTCAACAATTTATTTTTCCTTCATTTATTTTCCGTTTCAGTTCCTATCCTTGCCATACAATTTTCGTAATTTTCTGTTATGAGCTTCGACGAAGAGGGGTTCTAAAGGGAGCTGACGCCTGATTCGTGGGGATTTCCTTTGGGTTGAGCTTCGACAAAGGGGGTGCGATTTGTGGGGAGTTCCTATGTGATGAGATTCGACGAAGGGGGGTGCGAGGTGTAATACACTGAAATCGTGCAGAAGATTTTGTTGGTTTTCTGATGTTTGCTGGTTTAGGATAAATGTGGTGGAAGTCATATGTGTAACTATGTGATTGGCAAGCTGTTATTTGGCCAAAACCAGCCGAACCGGTTCTAAGGAATTCTCATATTAGTTATAGTTTAGCATGCTTAGGTAGTCTAGTCATAATGCACTACTTTGGCTAATAGTCCAGTGATATCCTACACTGGCTAACTTGAACCAAAATATGGTACTAAGATTGCAAAAGAGCATTCTCATCCCATTCTCCATAAAATTCCCTATAATTTAACTAAAAACCACATTCCCTAAAATTTCTTCACCTTTCAAAAACCTTCTACATCTCATTCCCTATTCTTTCTCTTTTCTATTAAAATAATATTTCTCCATTATTTTTTTATTTCTTTTTTCTCACTTCCATTTACAAACTTAACTACTCACTTTTTTTGTCTTATTTTCAAATATCACATTCTATTCTATTAATGTTATAAATACTTATATGATTGCCGACATAATAATCTTCTAAAATCGTGTTACTCAAAATCCTTATGCCCTTATCCTTTGCTCACACTGTCAGCCATGTAGTGCCCAGACAATGCACCAACAAACTATCCATTTCCTCTTCACCACCTCCAATTCCTCCTCCACTTCCTCTTCTTTCCACCCGAAATCTCGTTTCCATTCTCCCTACTATGACTTGGCTTCACTTCAAGGTATTGGTTTTCGTTCCGGCCCGTTCCAGTGTAGTGTCCGGTACACTCTACCACCCCGTTTTATTTCGCTTCAAATTCTGATCATTCCGGTCCCGTTTCGTCAATTCTGGTCATATTCTGGCCATTTCGGCCGGAATTGGGCGTTTCAGTCTCCATTATGTTTTGGACTTTTTTTGTAATTTTTTTGTATTTAGATGACGTTTTTATAAATTTTAAATCTAATTTGTATTTAATTAATTCTAAAATATAAAATGTATTTATAGAATTTTAATTTTTTTATGACTTTAAATATGTCACCTCATTCTTCTTTTTTTTTAAATATCATTATTTTTGATAATTTATCTATTCTTTTATTTATTTATTTATTTATTTATTTTTTTGTGTCTCTACTCGAGTTTGTGATTTTTTCAACATATATTCATTTGATAAATTTTCAGTTCTTCTATATATATACACATATACATGATATACACTTATATATATATATGTATTTACTCTATCAGTTGTTAGTTTATACATACATATAAATATTTATATATAATATATAATTAATCCCAAAACAGTACACCAAAACGATACCGGTACTGAAATATCTCGTTCCAGTACCTAACCAAAATGGTCACCGGAACGGTATTCAAAATTTTGCTTCACTTCCTCGCCCAAGAAAGATCCGCTTCCCAATTTTTTTTCTCTCAATGAAACTCTCTCTCTTCTGCTTAAACTCCCTCATATCACCCCTCATTCGACTAGTTCCCCATGAACACAACCTTTGCCGTTCCCAGTTTAGAGAGAAAATACTCTACCTCAAGTCCATAGGTCTCGATTTTCTCTCCCTCATCAACCATTTATTACCCACTGAAAATTGAAGCTGCCGGTGGTGGAATTGGGCTGACGCGAGGTTGGTGACGGCAGATCTGAGTTGACCCAAGGTTGCGGCTTCAGTCCATGGTGGATCTGGTGGTTTGTTGAGTTTCATTGGGTGGCATGCTCTGTTTTCGGGTGGTTGGAACAGAGGAGAATTTGTTGGGCATCCAACTGTCGAAATAGAAGAGACGCAGGACAGGAACGAAAAATAAGATTTGGGGATGTACAATGGGTCCATAAGGGGAACCTTTGTAGCATCCTTAAATTTCATCCCCATTTTAGGGATCGGGATGGAGGGAAGTTTTTGTTCAAAACCCTAAAACTTTCCCTAAATTATAGGGATAAAGGAGATATGCGGTACCCAATGTGAATGCTCTAAGCTGGTTTGCACCTTAAAATCTATCTTCAATGGAAAATTCCTTTTTGTGTGGCTGTGACAGTGTTGAGATCTCAATATCATGTATACTTCGTTCTAACTTCTTTATTCAGGGTCTGCCCTTCTATATATTTCCTCTTTCCTCAGGTTACATTACACTCTTTAGGACTCAGTTGCCCTTTAGCCTCTTTTTAGGTATTGATTAATTCTCTAAAGGAATTTAGCCATCTGTTCCTCTCCAAATTGCTCCTTCTTGTGTCTTTTTATTTATTTATTTATTTTTATTTTCTTAATATGGTATAATCGGTCTGATTCTGTGAGCTTTACTTTCAGAACAGGTTGAATATAACAAAAACAATTCGCAAGTTCTCTATAGATCCCCATTTAAGACCCACTGGTGCTGAGTTTCACTCGGGAACAATTTCACATCACATTAAGCATGGGGATGAAGTTGATGAAGAACCTGTTGAAGGCTCTGTTCCACTAACAGCTCAGAGTTTTGATACATATACTCATGTGTAAGTGGTTCAACTATGAGTTTCAGACCTGTAATTAATTTTCTTTTTAATTTTCTGATTTTTGTAGAATCTCCTTGTACCAACTATGAATTGCAGGTATCCAATTTTGGTTGTCAATTTCTACGCTCCTTGGTGCTACTGGAGCAATCGCCTGGTATCATACTTCAATTTCTCAGCTATTATCTTGAAAAGTTGTGATTACTTCAGTGGTGCTTAATTAACAATTGCTGCCGTGTAATAGTAGAGAATTTAGAACCCCATTAATGCTGCCTTTTCGAAGGTTTGGACCCTTAAGTATTTGTTTTACTGGAAATCCTATGGTTTTGATGATCAAAAGATGATAGTGGGCCCATGCTTGCTAAGTGACTTACATCCAATTAGGAGTAATAATTCACCCATTTTTGCATCCTATGTTACAGCGGTGCTTATAGAGGGCTGTGTTGCCTCAGAAATATCTTTTCTGTCACCAAATATATAGTTTGTAGCTCATGAGCCTAAGGAAAAGAATAACTAGAATTGAGGGACCTAATGTTATTCAACTCCCCCAACTAGCTAGTTCTTAATAGACACTTATAAAAAAAAAAAACTAGCTAGATCTTAATAGACCATGTTATCCATCTCCTTCCTCTATAGGAACATAAAACAACCATATCTCTTTCTTGAAATTTGTGGTTTCTTATGTCAGCATTGAAAGAGAACAAGCAATGGAGAATGCATGATCATATACCAGTTACAGCAAATACTAGTTGAGATGCGTCTGTCTTGGTGGATTGTTGGCAGTTGTACCACCTAACTGGAGCACTTTCACCTAAAATTTCCTCCAAGAAGCTTGTTTTGCTTTCATTTTCCATGTCAATCACTCTGGACACATGTTTTGCATCATTGTATGTGCAATTGGGATGTAGTAATATGTTGAACATCCGTGGGAATTGTGAAACAAGAAAATTGTAAAATATCAATTGTATGTTGTAACCAATGCTCTCCCCTCTCGTAATTCTCGGTAAAATTCTCACTTGCGTAATAGAAATTTGTAGTTTGTCAATTGTTTGCTTGTCAGATTTGATTAATTTATCTTGTTATTGCTCTCCCTATTTAATTGATGTCTTCAATGGTTGCCTGCCTCATTTTACTTCTTTCTATTCAGAAACCGGCATGGGAAAAGGCAGCTAAAGCTATAAGGGAAAGGTTTTTCACTTTTCAGCTTATATTGTTCCTATATTTTTGATGAACTTTGCTTATAATACTGTCATCTCATCCATGACATTGATCTAGTAGCCTGGTTTTCACTCCATGGTACCCTGAATCTCATGTGTGCACTTATTTATTCAGATATGATCCGGAGTTGGATGGACGGATTCTTTTGGCAAAGGTAGATTGCACTGAACAACCTGACTTGTGTAGGAGGTACTTTCTAGTTTACATTTTGTTCTTTGCAGGTTCTTTG
Source organism: Carya illinoinensis (assembly GCF_018687715.1). Classification (NCBI taxonomy): domain Eukaryota; kingdom Viridiplantae; phylum Streptophyta; class Magnoliopsida; order Fagales; family Juglandaceae; genus Carya; species Carya illinoinensis. The sequence goes on along the minus strand of NC_056762.1, from coordinate 42,932,865 downwards.
TTGCTGGTGTTTTTATTTAGTTTTGGCTGCATACAGATTCATTACAGAACCTTTTTTTTTTTTTTTTTTCCACCAAAATTAAATTATGTTAGAATAATAACTCTTTGGGACGGTTCTGCATACTATCGTGATCAGAATATTTGTTACCCATGCTATAATTGCTATCAAAATTCTCCATTGCTTCTTACTAATAACAATGCTTTTGATGAATGATTATTTTGATACTTCCTTTTTTAAAAATATTTTAATTCCTTTTTTTGTAAAAAAAATTTTTGGGGGTGCGTTTGTGGGTGGCTTTGAGAATTAAGTAGGTTTTCGATGCATGTTTATTCCAGACATTAGGGGCAATTGCTTAATTTTCATTGGTCTTACCTAAAAAAAAGAATTCATAGGTCTTGATTGCTTTTGGTTTTAGTGATCCCATATTTTTGTGCCCTTTATGTTTCCCTCTAGTACCTTATCTTAAGTACCATGAGCACAACGTGCACAGAGACATGGCAACTTCAGTTGTGATCGTCTCATAGGTTTTCTAGGTTAATTGTAGTAAGATGGAGAGTTTTTCCTTGTATCTCCAATGTAAGTATAGTGGTGATTTCTATACTTCAAAAAACAAAGTGGTGACTTCCAAATACTCCTGCTGTTCACAGTGCCACATTAGAATAAAACTATGTTTACTTCTGTCTTTTCCTTCGAATAGTTTGTCTGTTATCATCTTTTTGCTAACTTCACTTTCATTGTTCAGGAACCACATACAGGGGTATCCATCTATTCGTATTTTTCGGAAAGGAAGTGATGTTAGGTAAATAGTTTATTTTTTTTGTTTTGTGTCCAGCATTCTCAACTGATGTTCAGTGATTTTTATAGCTTGAATAACTTTGCCCATTTTACTCCATGTGCTTTCATCTGCTTCATATCTACGTCCATTATGAGTGAAATTAATAAAACAAAAACTCTATGTGCAGTCACTTTTGCGTACTCCACTAATGTGATTGGCTGCATCACTTTTTTTAATATAAAATAACTGTTTTGGTCAATCACATCAGTGGAGTTCGTAAGGAGTACACAAAAGTGATTGTATATAGCAGAACTCTTAATGAATTGATCATCACTGCATCTTCCTCCTAAAATAAAAACGGGTTGGAGATTGTTTAGCTTTGCAATGAGAAAAACAATGATCATAGCATGTTATTTAACTTTACCAATGAAAGAAAAAACAGCAGTAATAAAAGATTGTGTACCTTTTCATTTTTCTTTCTTTCTTTCTTTCATTTTCTCTCTCTTTTTTTTTTTCCTTTTTTTTTTTGTTTGCTTGTTTTGGGGGGGTGGGTGGAGTTGTTCTACCTACAACTACCTGTCTTCTGCAATTCTTGCTTCCCTGTTATTTGATTTTTTTTTGTTACAGGGATAACCATGGACACCATGACCATGAATCTTATTATGGAGATCGAGATGCAGATAGCTTGATTAAAGTATGATTCAAGGAGTTTAAACCAACTTTCCTGCAGTTAATACCCATTAAGGGTGCAACAAGGCCTGATGCTAAGTTTCCTCCCTTGCAGACAATGGAAGCTTTGGCTGCACCTATTCCATTGGAGTCTCAGAAGCTAGCTTTGGAGGGTAAGTCTGAAAATACAACAGAGAATATCAAAAGGCCAGCACCATCAGCAGGAGGATGCAGAATTGAAGGGCACGTGCGTGTGAAAAGGGTAAGTCCTATAAAGTGGAGTTGGTATTTCTTGTATACTTTACACGTAACTGTGAGGGAAATGTTATTCCCAGAAAGCTCTTTTGTTGCTTCCAGAGCTTTACATTCTTGTAATTGCTCTATAAACAACTGTTGTTGGCAAGAACACTCACAAGCAATAACATTGGTGATACAGGGTCTCTTTTTACATTCTCACAATATGTTGGCAATTTCTTTAACCTGTAAATTGTGCCTGAAGGGAATACTTTGCTTTTCTCTTCAATGTTAAGTTTCAAACAAAAAGCTGTATCGTTCTCTGCAGGTTCCTGGAAACCTTATCATCTCAGCTCATTCTGGAGCCCATTCCTTTGATACTACTCAAATGAATATGTCACATGTCGTAAACCATCTTTCGTTTGGTCGGAAGATAGCGCCTAGGGTGATGAGTGATGTGAAGCGCCTTATACCTTATCTTGGTGGAAGTCATGACAGGTTGAACGGGCGATCATTTATTAATCATCGCGATTTAGGTGCAAATGTTACTGTAAGTTTTTTAAGTTTATCCGATCCTTCCATCTTATTTATTTCATCTTTGTTTCTCTAATGTTCTTCACATGCCCAAAATTAGTGGATAATTATTTCATTTGATCATGTAAAATAGATCCGCATTGTCTTGCGGTCGTGGTAGGCATAAATTTGAAGAATATGCTAAGCACATTGATGGCAATAAATTTTTACTTGTGAAAAAAAGTTATATATATATATATGCCAAGCACCGATAACATAAAATTTAGAATTTCCAATATATTGTACATATCAGTTATGTGGAAGTTGGTGGATGAAGATGGTTTGGACCCCTTGTTTAAATTAACATTGAAGTTACAATGTTTTCTAGGACTGTAACCAGTTTGAATCAGTTTGATCTACATATATAATTCGAAATACTTATTGGCTCTCATCTAGTAGAAGTTACCTTACTATAAATACTTTCTGTCTCTGATCATCAAAACATCCTTTTTTTTGGCCTACAAGTGGATAAAATGTTTAATGAACTGTATGAGCTATAAATGTGGAGAATGTTGTGATGTTCAAACTCTATATAGATGCATATTTATCAAATGATTTCGTTTGCAGATAGAGCATTATCTTCAAGTAGTCAAAACGGAGGTGATGATAAGGGGATCCCATAAATTAATTGAGGAGTACGAGTACACAGCCCACAGCAGCTTGGCGCAGAGCGTATACATACCCGTTGCAAAATTCCATTTTGAGCTTTCTCCAATGCAGGTTTAGTATCAAACTATAGGCTTTCATGTATTAAGATTTTAATCCCTGCTTCTGATTTTCCATTTTGTCTTCTTTATCCTTTCTGTCAGGTTTTAATAACTGAGAATCCAAAGTCCTTTTCACATTTTATCACCAATGTGTGTGCAATCATCGGTGGTGTTTTCACGGTTGGTATCCGTTGCTTGTTTTTTTAATGCCCACATCTCAATGATGGTTATCACCCAAAAAACAAAAATGGCTGCTATTGTTGACTGTACTTCATTTGCGTTTCAGGTTGCCGGAATCTTGGATTCAATTCTGTACAACACCATTAAACTAATGAAGAAGGTAGAGTTAGGAAAAAATTTTTGATAGATAGGTCAAATTTTTATGCCTGTGAGAAATTCTGATTTATCCAAGACTCCCACTTACTAGTGAGGACCAATTGCAAATTATTCCTTTATATATATGCAGTGGAGCTTGAAAGCTGTTAGTTATTGTAGTTGCCATAACATGAAATGATTTGGAAAAAGGAATCTGAGCTTTATGGTTGCTTGAAATGTTACTTATAAAAAAAAAATGGTTGCTTGAAATGTTGAGCCTCATTATTTTTTCTTGTTGCTTTCTTTCCCCCCAATCAAATAAATAATTGGATAGTCTAGACTGTGAAAATCAAGATTCCTAATTCTCATCACCTAAAGAATAAAACAAAGAACAAAAAAAAATTTTGATTTAAAAACCGAAAGAAAACAAGGTTATGTTGGACTAAACATCACCTGCACACAGTATAAAAATCCATTTTATTTCTTTGCTTAAGTACAGTTGTTTTTTTTTTAAAAAATAAAAAAATGAGCACACTAAATAGCATGCCAATATCAGCTTATTGCTCAACTGTGTAACAAGCCATTCCACCTTTGAAACCAGTTGAAACCACAGAGCATAAGGTCCGTACGAAAATTAGTGGCGACTTAAAAAAAGAAAAAGATTCAAACTCAATGATGCAAACACAAACGCATCAATGATTAAAATAGTAGAACAAGAGATGCAGCAATGAACACTCCAAGGGAACTAATAGAGCCGATTATCGAGACCGAAGAAGCTCCACTGGGAGAAGGGGGAGGAGGAGATGGTTCACTTTCAGGCGGTGGCGGTGGAGACTCTCCACTGGCAGGTGCGGGAGCTGGAGTTATCTCTGTTGAGTTTGGAGGTGGAGGAGATTCTATGCCTGTTGCGTTGCTTCTATCTGCCAACACAACCACTACCAACTTTTCATTTTTGATACAGTTGTTTTTGTTGCCACTTATGAAGTAGAAAGATCCAGATTGACTTAGGTTGTAGACAGTATGGCCATCGGAGAATTTCTCGATGGGAGCTTCAGTATTGCAATTGTTGTAGTTTTCCTGGGTTACACGAAGCACTGAGTCTTGGTCGGGTGGATAGACGAACACTGCAAAATGTAAAACAGTAAAGTAGAACTCATGCAAGTTATTTACGAGGATAGATCAAATGCTACATTTGTTGTTCTTTTTTTCCCTCAAAAGAGCAGTTTCATAAATAAACTGTCCTTAGTACATAAAGTCTGAAAGTATATAAATATATATATATATATATATATATATGCAAGTAAAACAGAAACTAGATAGGTGGATTTTCCGGAAGACATTGTAGAATTTTGATCAAGAATATGCTACCATACAAGTTGTTGGATGCTGCCCATTGTGTAATGGAAAGCACGTATTGATTATGAGAATGATGTATTTTTATTACTTGCCAGTTCTCAAAGGTTTGTAGCAATATTTTTAAATTGAAAAAAATAAATAAAAGTATCTACTTAGCCCATTAAAAAATAATAATAATAATAAAAAAAGAACAAAAACTTACCCAGGGAGTCTCCGATTTGAAACCTTTGATTTTCTGCCCATTGATTGTAGTGGACTTCCTCCGATGGAACAGTCCAGCCCTTAGAGCCTCCAATTTTAAACTCAGTAGCACCTCCCTCATGCATCAACAGCATGACACAAACGAGCCACACTGAATGCAATGTTTTCTTTTGGCGATTTGACAGAAAAATGATCTTAGTAGCCATTGTAAAAGGGAAAAAATGCCTTTAAATTAGTTTTTCTTTTTCCTCCCAAAAAAGGGAAATCGGAAATCTCTTGAACTTGGGGAGAGATAAGTGGATGATGAGAATGGCTTGTTGATGGGGGGTTTTTGTAGGCCAAAGTTTAGAAACTGTGGCAGGGAAGCTTTTGTAACTTTTTCATATTCTCATTGCTTGGAATTTCTTAACTTCTGGTGCAGGGCATATGTGCACCTTTATGCATGGTTCTCAGGCACTTTTAAAAAAAAAAATAATAATATTAATAACTTGGGTGTATGGATTTATACTTTGCTTGACCATTATCAGGAATATTCATGTCTTGTGCACTCGGTTAAGATTAACATTTCCTTTGAAGAATGATATCCACGCAACAATAACCTGTCTTGGCATCATCACTCTCATCGTGAGAGCTACAAATATGCATGTAGAAATAGGGTCCGTTTAATAATATAACTGTTCTAAAGTATTTTCAAATATTTTAATTTTAAATATTACTTAAATGAAAAACACTTTTAATTTAAATATTTTAACTTTTTCATCTAATCTTTATTTAATTATTATAATATTTTCAAATTCCTAAATAAAATATAAATATTAATATAATTTTGCAAATTTTAAAACAAACTATATTAAAAAATAATATATCATTGATATATTGAAATATATTAATAAAATATTTTATGCATCCAAATGGGCCAGTCTTAACTCATGATAAAGAAAAAAAAAAAAATAGCAGAAATCATATATCATCTATGGGCTTCGATTAGAGGCCCTTTATATATCATTGATGGGCTTCAATCTACCAGGCACTTGTATTTATCTAAAACATAAATTTTGAAATTCATTTAGATGTTAAGAATATATAAGATTATATGTAAATAGTAATAAATTTGTTTATGAATAGTAAAGAAATAGTTTTAAATGTTTTATAAATAATAATAATCTGTTTGTTAATAATAATAAAATAATTTAAAAATAGTAAAATTATTAAATAAAACTTAAAATTTTATTGACAGACTACTGATCTATCCTTTTATTCTCTTAATATTAATGCCAAGGGTCTCTTTTCTTTTGTTATTTCTGCGAGTAATGATATCCACACAACACATTTTATAATATATTTCATAATACATTATTTAAAGTGAGGATATTTTTATAAAGTGGTATTACTTTTATAAGTAATTTTATAAAAATACCCTTAATTTTAAATATAGTTATGTAATATACTAATACGTTATAAAAAAATAATGTTACGTACAGTCATCATTTGAGGATTATAATGTAAGTATTTATAATTTTATATTTAAAATTTTTTAAAATTACTAAAATATCCCTCTTAAAATAATATTTTTTCTTATTTAATAAAAAGCTTGTATATATAATTTCTATTTAAAGACTGCAAATAAAATTTCTCTATAAAAAATTATATATATTTATCATTTTTCATTCCAACTTATTAATCAAGGTCAATGATCGATCATTGGCCCCACGTGAGTTTCGCTTTCTTCCTCCGCCATCCAATCAAACTCGAGTTAAATGCATCAATCTCAATTGATATTTAAGAACCTCTTTATATATGATAAACCAGAAAAAAGAAATTTCAACTATATTGAAAACGCAAATACAATTGGTTTCTTTTTTCTTTCCTTCATAAATAATTAGACCTTAGGAATTGTTTCGAATCATGTTTGATCTCATTTTATCTTATTATTTTTAAAATATTATTTAAATATAAATATTTATTAATTTTTAATTTTTAATTTTTTTATTTACTCATCACAACTTTTTAAAAATACAAATAATTAAAATATTTTTAAATCTTAAAACAAAATATTTTATTAAAATATTATATAATATTTTAACTTTATAATATATTTATTTTGATATTTTTCAACATCATTTTCCTTTATTATTATTCAGTTTGCTGGCGGTGAGAAGTATCTACAATAATATTTGTTCAATTTTTTTTATCTCATTTTTTAAAATTTAATAAAACTTGATAATTTAAATTATTTTATTAATATTTACAAACCATTTAACTATTATTTATAAATTTATATTCTCTCATTTTCTAAGTTTCCCGGAAATGTTCGAAACTAGAGGAACGTTGAAAGAACGCATTAAACGGCCGTCATTACTGTCTGTGAGGTGGGCAACCACCTCATGAAACCATCCTACTTTGACAGAGTAATACAACGTGACCGTGTCCATGTCTCAAACCACCGCCAAGTTGCCAACTGCTTACTGCCCCCACAACTCCAAATTTAAAGGGAAAAAGTGAAAAGTAAAAACCAAAACGATTTTGTCCACTTTTTCGTTCTTTCTTCTCTTTTTATTATTTTTGGCTTTGATTTTGTCTTTTCGAGCTGGACTTGCCCAGCTCCGGATTGGGTCCCCTTTGAACCTTCCGCCCATGAGCCTGGGAGAAATATAACTTTTCTGGGTTTTCCTTTGGTTTTTGAAGGGTTCAGCTTCTGGGTTTGGTGGTGGTTGCTATTTCTTGGTTTCGAAGGCAAAGAGAGTTCTTTTGAGTTTCTGCTTCTTCTTTTTGGGTGTTACTGGAAATGTGGAGGGGCCCCGGAGCTCCTGCTGAGTCTTTCTACCAGGTCCGCCCCGAGTGCACCGATGTTCCCAAAACCCACTTCAGGATCAAGGTCCAGCGATTCTTTTTGATTTTGATTTTTAGTATTGTAGATACCTTTTGAATTTTTTGGATACCCATTATCTTGATTTGGATAATTTTTCTTTGAATAATCGATGTATTGTGAAATGTGTTTTTCAAAAGTAAATGCTATTGATTTTTCCATGAAGAATATGCTTCAATATTGATTCCGATCATAATTTGGAGTGCGTGATTATGCTGTAATTTGGAGATTCATGAACAAGAACGAAGATTGTAAATAGTTCTATGTTTAAAGGCGTGTGTGATAATGTAATCAAGGTTCGTTCGGTTGGTGACCTCATGCTCATTTAATTCTCATTAAAAAACTCATATTTTATGGAAACTTCTCATTTAACCCCATCCTTTTGACAAGCAAATAGAGATTTCCTTGTGAGGCTAATGCCTTATCGTTATTATTGGCCAGAAGTTGATGCCGTCATTCGAACAACTTTCTTGCTTCCGGTTTGGGGAATATTTTATATTTTTATTATATTTTCCATATAAATGGTGTGGATGAGAGTCTTTGTACGAACTGAACAGTAAAAAAAGCTTGTCACATGCATTTACCAGTCTATCGATCTTGGTACCCTGTGATGGATTGCAATGGAGATCTAAGGATACATCTTTTCTATTTCTTTGCTTCCTACCAAAATTTAGTGACGTTTCCTGCTGCCATAAATACGTGCTGTATGTAAGAAGAAGCCCTATTTATGAATTCACACAGAGTAATACATATTGAATGAAATTACCAATTCATAATGAGTCTGTGTGCTTTCAATGTGTAATCGTAAACCTTCTACTTGTAATCTGCATATGCAGGCTGGTAGAACTTTAAGTGTAAGAAGATGGCATGCTGCATTTGCTCCAGAAGGATATCTGGATATATGCAAGCCTCTAAGTCGAATCCATCGTGGGGTAAGTGCCTCTTTATTGTTCACAACATGCCAAAAAGTATGTTTAAGTTCATTGTTATGTCATGAAAATTAGATTGCACTTCAGCATGACTGTCGGTCTTGTTCTATTGATATCTATAGTTTGAGATTTACAGGAAATCTCTGTTCTTATGATTTGGTTTTCACTGTTGACCTGAAGAATTAAATCACTTTTTTTGTAAACACGAGTCACAGACCCTTACAGAATAGCCAATTCCTTATAATGCAGTTCGTTATGTCGGAGATGCCATTTGATCCAAAGATCATTGCATTGGATAATATGAACACCTCAAAGCTTAACGTTGCTTCTCCTAGCATATTTTGCTATCCTGCTGCACACGCATGACTATGAAGAATTCAGCAATCTGGCTTACTAGTTCAACATAGAACTAGAGATACTATCGAATGAAGTTAGTATAGTTATCAAGTAGTTTTACACATCATGACAATTATGCTTCCTTTTTGAACTTCTGAACACTAACCTGAGATAGATGTTATGAATACTAACTTCAACTAGTAAGGGCTGATATTTAATGGTATTCTTCTATTATTTGCCAAATTAGGGGATCCATCCATCAATTAGAGGAGAAGTATGGGAGTTTCTACTTGGTTGTTATGATCCTGGGAGTACATTTGATGAACGAGAGCAGATAAGGCAACGCCGGAGGTAATACACTTCTCCTCTTTCATGACATATGAAGGGTTAAGCAGGGATTTAGGTTTGTTGTTACTTGAAGAGATCAAATGATTGATTATCCTCACTATTATTTGTCTCCAGTTACTTGTCCTTGTCTTTTAATAAGCTCAATGATCAATATGTTCTTTCTATACATGTGAAAATATAACCACCAATTCATATTTAAGATAACTTGTCTTCTCCCCAAACAACCAAATCAAATTGAAAACAGTACAGTACGATTATTATTATCATCATCTCGTCATTTCTTTATCCATGATAATTTTATCCTTTTCTGACTTCAAATTTTACTTTTTTTATACTTATATATAAAAAAAAAAGACTTCAAATTTTGCTGCTCTATCTGGAGAAAAAAAAAAGTATAAATCCTATCAATTCCTTCAGGATACAATATGCTCGGTGGAAAAAAGAGTGTTGCCAAATGTTTCCTGCTGTTGGAAGTGGTAGGTTTGTCACAGCACCTGTAATCACTGAAGATGGTCTACCCATTCAAGATCCGTTGGTACTTTTAGAAACAGCCCCAGAAAAGGGACAGGCCATAGCCACTCAAGAAAATGCTGGAGCTGATTTTAAAACCAGAGACAGTTCAAGGACAAACACAGCCAATGGTATGGAAAAAGTGAAGGATAAGAAAGTAGTCCAGTGGATGCTTACTCTACATCAAATAGGTTTGTGGCTTCTTTTATATAGAAAGCCTACTTTTTTCTGTCAGGGCAAAAGTCACGTTTATTTTTTATGTAAAGCTCTGTTTCCCTTAGTATTATCACACTTAATCTAGCATGTAAACTGCGAAGTACTTATTTTTAACTTGCACCTTGCTCATAGAAATCGGGTTCAGCACCCATAGAATCTTCGTGGAACATAAAGCTGCATGTCATGTTACTCTAGGGTAGTTAGATGCAAGCATCTTGGGCTTGAGATTGATATCTAAAAACCCCTTGTCAGAATTCAAAGAAATGTGATCTATTTAGTAAATTCATTTTCTTATATACTTAACATCAATTTCAGGTCTTGATGTGGTTCGGACTGACCGGACATTGGTATTTTATGAGAAGCAAGAAAACTTATCAAAACTCTGGGATATTCTTGCCGTTTATGCCTGGATAGATACAGATGTTGGCTATTGTCAAGGTGGGTGTTCAAATGGATGTTTAACGTCTTATTCAGGGCATGCTAAAATGATAAATAACATTGGCCTATTAGAAATCTGCTTAATCCATTATACTTCCACCAACGTCTACTTTCAATGGCTTTTGCCACTCAGCTGTTAATTATTGATAGGGAATTACAGCCTGCAGAATTTATCATGGAGAAAAAGATCATACATGAATGCTTGAATTATGTGGTAAGCATTCAACATGAAGGATGGGGATACACATCTAGTGCCTCTATTTAGTGTACAATGTATAGATATCTAGCTTGATTGATTGTGTGATCCCCTCCCCCTTCGTTTTGGGTTCATTGGTGGCTAATGGGCCCAAAGCTTCACAATGCTCTCCCACTCCTTATTATTGTCTTATGGTGCATATAAGATTTGGTCCTAGGTTTCTTATACGACACCAAGAGATTCACAGCTAAGCTAGCTTATTGACCATCTTTTTGCAATGTTCTGATAAATATTCCTTGTTTGTTTAGAACATTTGAATGAGGAAACAAAATTGCAAAAAAGTGTTATAATGTTGATTATTTGTGCGAATGATCTGCTAATTGTGGTCCATTGGACTATGGGTCTTAATTATTCGTTTTTCCATGATCTCTTGGCATTTCATGACATGAAATTATCTGTTGTTAGGGAAGGGGATCGGAGCACAAGTTTCTTTCATAGAATTGCTAACTCGCATAGGAGAAATAATAATATTGAGGCGCTGAAAGTGGATAGTGTGGAGTGTAGAGACGAGCAGGTTATCCACAATCATGTTTTGGATTTCTATGAGAACTTATTAGAGGAACAGGTGGGTTGGCGGCCTCCACTGAATGGGTTGGATTTTGACACCATTGACGTGAGCGACGTGTCACGCTTGGAAAGGGATTTCGATGAGAGAGAGGTTCATGAAGTCGTGAGGAAAATGGCTAGGGACAAGGCACCAGGACCAAATGGCTTCTCAATGGGCTTTTTTCAAGACTGTTGGGAGGTGATTAAGGATGATCTTATGAAGGTCTTTCAGGAATTTTCCAGGGCTGGAAAGTTTGAAAAAAGTCTTAATACCATGTTCCTTGCTTTGATTCCTAAGAAGGTGGGGGCGACAGAGATTACAAATTTTCGCCCTATTAGTCTAGTGAATGGGGTGTATAAGATAATATCTAAGGTACTTGCGAATAGATTGAGTGAGGTGTTGGGGGAGATTGTGATGCAACCTCAAAATGCATTTGTTAAGGGAAGACAAATCCTAGATGCAATCTTAATTGCTAATGAATGCCTTGATAGTCAACTGAAAGCTGGGAAAACAGGAATCATGTGTAAACTTGACATGGAAAAGGCATATGACCATGTCAATTGGGATTTCCTCCTTCATTTACTTAGGAGGTGTGGTTTTGGGGAGAGGTGGAGAGCTTGGATCCATTGGTGCATATCCTCGGAAAAATTTTCTGTGCTAATAAATGGTGCCTCAGTGGGCTTCTTTTAGAGCTCACGTGGATTGAGACAAGGGAACCCATTGTCACCCTTGCTGTTTGTCTTAGTCATGGAGGCTCTCAGTAGGATGCTCTCGGCATTGGTGGTGAATGGTCTTATAGAAGGTTTCCCGATCGGAACCTCGGATAGGGGTATTCTTAATATCTCTCACTTACTGTTTGCAGATGACACATTGATCATGTGCAAAGTGGACCAAAGTCAGGTGCAAGTCCTAAAGGCCTTACTTTTTTGTTTTGAGGCGGTATCCGGTTTGAAGGTAAACCTGGAAAAATCTGAATTGGTGCCAATTGGGACAGTTTCTAATATTCGCCAGTTGGCAAGAATTATGGGCTGTAAAACATCTTTCCCTATGACTTACTTGGGACTCCCATTGGGGAGTGCCTCGAGGGCTTCCTCGCTGTGGGATACTGTGATTGAGAAAATAGAGCTACGTTTGGCGGGGTGGAAGAGAATGTACTTGTCAAAAGGTGGACGGATCACTTTGATAAAGAGTACATTATCTAACCTACCTGCTTATTTTTTTATCTTTATTTCCAATTCCAGCAAGTGTGGCAGCTTGTATTGAGAAGCTCCAACGAGGTTTCTTGTGGGGAGGTCTGGGGGACGAGTTCAAATTCCACTTGGTCAAGTGGGATCAGGTGTGCCGCACTATTTCGGGGGGAGGCTTGGGGGTTCAAAATTTAAGGGTATTCAATCGGACATTATTAGGCAAATGGTTATAGAGATTTGTTAGGGAACCGGACTCTCTATGGAAGTTGGTTATTGTGAAGAAATATGGTGGATTATGGGGGAATTGGTGCACTAAAGAAGTTAGAGGCGCCTATGGAGTTGGGTTATGGAAACACATTAGAAGAGGCTGGGGGGTTTTTAACCGTTTTGCTAAACTTCAGGTGGGGGCAGGGTCCAGGATAAAATTCTGGAGCGACATGTACTGTGGAAACAGGGCTCTAAAGGATGTGTACCCTTCTCTATTTCAGTTGGCGAGTGCAAAGGAAGCCTCAGTGGCGGATGTTATGGAAATATCGGGGGGACAAATTATTTGGAACATTAGCTTTAGTAGGGCGGCTCAGGACTGGGAGATAAGTACCATTGCAGATTTTTACAGCGCCATATATACTCCATAAGACTGGATAGCCAGCAAGAGGATGTCATGTGGTGGACTTCAGCAAGAAAAGGTATTTTTTCAGTCCGTTCCTTTTATAAGGCTCTCAATCTAGAGTCCAATAATCAGTTTCCTTGGAGAAAGATTTGGAAAAACAAGGCTCCGCCCAAAGCCTCGTTCTTTGTATGGACCGCTTCCCTGAGAAAGATCCTCACCACTGACAATCTAAGGAAAAGAAGGATCATCATTGCAGATTGGTGTTGCATGTGTAAAGTTGGGGGTGAGTCGGTAGATCATCTTCTATTGCATTGTGACTTAGCAAGGGTTCTATGGAATGAGGTCTTTGCCCGTGTGGCAATGGCCTGGGTGATGCCTAAAACTGTGGAAGCAGCATTGGCTAGTTGGCCAAGCATAAGAGGCAGACAACAGATTAAAGCTTTGTGGAAGATGATCCCTATTTGCATTATGTGGTGTTTGTGGCGGGAGCGAAATGATCGGACTTTCGAAGACCAGGAAAGATCGCTGGAGGAGCTTAAACTCTTATTTTTTAGAACTCTTTGTAAATGGGCCATAGCTGTAGATTTTAATGGCATGGCCCTTCAAGACTTTCTTGCCTCTAGTGTGCCTACCTAAGTGGGGCAGTAGAGTTGTATTTCAGGCTTTGCCTTTCTTTGATCAATTAAATTGTTTATTTATCAAAAAAAAAAATTATCTGTTGTTAGGTCTAGGAAGCTAGTTAGGTCCTTCTTTCTCTGTCAATATGTAGAGAGAAATTGCCTAGACATTCAATTCTTCCTCAGATTTTCCTTAAATTTTCATCATTGTATCTAATTAATGGCCCCTTAATAGTTGTATATATAATTTTTTAATGCTAGAACTAATGGTATTTCTAAGGTTCAAGAGTTGAAGGACCTTGTTTATTTCACTAATTATTAGGTAAAGAATAATAATATATCCATTTTTTTTTTTTTATCGTTCAAGGAACAATATTAAATTATAGTCTAGTTACATTTTTTTATAACAGATGGGTCTGGCATAGTTTTCAATATATATACTTCATTGAGATTCTTTTCATTTACGCTATTTTCCTTGCATAGCAAGAGATGACAACAATTTGCTTGTCGTGCTTGCAACTGAGTGTCAGTTATTCTATCTAAGCTTTATGACAATGCTGAGCAGGAATGAGTGACCTTTGCTCCCCCATGATAATTCTTCTTGAAGATGAAGCAGATGCGTTTTGGTGCTTTGAACGGTTGATGCGCAGATTGGTACTTTTTTTTCCTATAAAATATTTTGTAGGCCATGATATTTCACTTTTAATTAGTAGATTTTTTTGTTTTTAGTTATACTTTGTATTGTTGGATGTCTAATGATGTAATTAACTTAAATAGCTTCTAGGGATAATATCGAATTTATTCCACTTGGATGGACCTTATATTAGTTGTCCTTAGAGGGCTTGAACGCCTTTGCCGCGCTCGTCCTCCCCCGGGGAGGAACAGGTTTCTCACTTCGGTATGAGCTGCCCACGAATTATGGCTCTCCCTATGCTATTAAGGACTATGGGAAAGCCTCATACTAAGCAGCTCTAGAGAAATGAGGACTCAACGGTGAGTGAGTGTTCTGAGAGCTTTGAGGATGCTTATATAGGATAGAGTTAGGGGGCAATATGTGATATGATCCGTAAACTCAACATAAACACGACACGAAATTAACCGGTATGAGTTTGACATAAATGAGTTTGGATCAAAACAGGTTGACTCATAGACAAGATTAACGGGTCAATAACGGGCCAACCCGCTTAACCCAAAATCAACTTGCAATAATCTGTTTAATTTTTATTTCAAATTTATAATTTTATTATTGTTGGATTGTAATATTGGTATTTCTTAATATGCTTATGTTTTTATTGTTAAAATTGTAATTCTGGACCTATACTCATTTGTTATTGTTGAGTTTGTAATATTGATTTTACAAATGCGCCATTCCCAAATTTGCCAACCTTATCGAGAAGTTACAAAGAGACTTCTTGTGGAGGGGATTGGGGGAAGAGTTCAAATTTCATTTGGTTAATTGGCCAACGGTCTCTACTCCATTTTTTGGGGGTGGTTGGGGATTTGCCACTTAAAATTTAATCAAGCCCTACTGGGTAAATGGCTGTGGAGGTATCAACACGAAAGATGGCACCTATGGAAGTCAATTATAGATTCACAGTTTGGGGAGGATGGTGCTCGATTGAGGTACGTGGCCCATATGGGGTGGGTTTCTGGAAAATTGGAAATACATTAGGAGACATTTGGAGATCTTCCGAGGACATGAACATATTGTGGTGGGTGACGGTTCTCGTGTTAGATTTTGGTACGACAAATAGTGTGGTGAAAGAAGTCTCCAAGACACCTTCCCGGCCATTTCTTAACTTGCACGAGGAAAGGATGCAGCGATAACTGACCTATTGGTCATTTCCAGCAGCTTCCCTCAGTGGAATATTGAGTTCACTAGGGCAGCCCAAAACTGGGAGTTAGAGACTGTAGTCAAACATAGAGAGAGAAAAACACTTCATATTATTCATTGATCTTCAACAGCCTATACACACTACAATACAAATGACAGTAATACCTTCATAAGTTATACTAATTACAACCATGTCCTCTAACACTCCCCCTCAAGCTGGGGCATATATATATATTATATAAATCTAGTTTGGAACAAATAAGCTTTAACTGTCTATAACACAATGGTTTGGTAAACATATTTGCAAATTGATCAACAGACTTCACAAATGGTGTAGAAATGTCACCACTTAGTATCTTATCCCGAATGAAGTGACAATCAATCTCAATGTGTTTAGTCCTTTCATAGAGCACATGATTAGATGCAACATGCACTGTAGCTTGGTTATCACAAAGTAACTGAAGATGGACAAGAGTTGGAAACCCAATCTCTTGAAGAAATTGTTGCAACCATGTCAGCTCACTAATAGTGTGAGCCATTGCTCTGTATTCAACTTCTACACTAGACCGAGCTACTATTGTTTGCTTCTTACTCTTCCATATAACCAAGTTACCTCCCACAAAAGTACAATATCCAGTAGTCGATCTTCTATCTGAAGGAGATCCAACCCAATATCCACTAGACCGAGCTACTACTGCAGAGTTTTATGTGACATTATATTCTGTAAACATGACCGAGGATACAGTTGATAAGATGAATTGGAGCCCATCTAGGAAAAGTAAATTCACTATTAGATCATTTTACCAAGTTCTTACGAGTCCTAGAATGACTATGTTCCTATGGAAAAGTATATGGTAGACGAAAGTTCATTCAAAAGTAGATTTCTTCGTATGGACAACGTCATTGGACAAGATTCTTACTACATATTATTTAAGGAACCGTCTGGTTATGGTGTTAGACTAGTGTTGTATGTGTAAGAAGAATGGTGAATCAGTAGATCATTTGCTTTTACATTGCGAGGTGGCCAAGACTATGTGGGATGATTTCTTCATGAGAATGGGATTGTCATGGGTCATGCCTCATAGATTGGGGGATTTCCTTGCAAGCTGGAGAGGCCTTCACAGTAACTCACAAGTGGCAGCCATCTAGAGAATGGTTCCTATATGTATGTGTTGGTGCATCTTGCAGGAGCGAATTGGTAGGAGCTTTGAAGATCGTGAGAGCTCAAAGTTTTCTTTTTAAAATCATTGATCTTATGGGCAGGGGCTATTGTTTGTAATGGACTAAATGTCCATGACATTCTCCTTTCGATTGTAAACTATTCCAAGGGGCTTCTCATGTATACTCCCTATGTATTTGGGTTGTGCCTATTTCTATGAATAAAACTTCTTGATTACCTATCAAAAAATTATATACTGATTTTATTAAAGGTTAAAATCTAAAAAATATTGATATTTTTTATTAGTAGGTAGTCTTATTGTTTTTTTTTAATAGATATTGTGACTATTAATAAATATAGATTTTAACTTTATGTGAAATTTTAATAATCAGGTCAAATGGGTTATGTGGGTTAGTTCAACACATTTACATGATACGGGTTGAAATGAGTCGATCATGTTGACCCATTTCTAGTTACTTATTAAATGGGTCAAAACGGGGTGGCACGACACGACTTATTATTTAAATGGGTCGTGTTAGGGTTTGAAGGTTTGAGCCTTTAACTTAACAGGTCATGTTAAGGTTGATCCATATAGTTAAATGGCCATGACTTGACACGACATAGACATGACCTATGAACACGAATTGCCACCCTTAGATAGAGTGCCATTACTTTTTTTCTTTGGTAGGTTAGGATAGAGTGCAATTATGACATGGGTTTTCTTTTATATCTGGAAATGTTTGTTTTCACTCCATTATTTCTTTGTAAGTTCACGCTCTTAACTATTTCTGGAAACTTAACACAAATTCCACCTTGGCTTGTCAATGCCCATATGCAAGAGGATACTTTTATCTGTAAATCTTTCATTTAACATAACATAGCATCAAACTACTACAAAAGCTTATAATGATGTTAGAAATTGGAAAACTCAAAGTTTGCCAAGAAATTAGAGAAGTCAAAAGTTTGCCAAGTTGATGTACATGCTTGCTGGCTGCTTCTATCTCGTGCATTCTTAATCAATCTTTCCACCAATTTTTTGATAAGGGATAAGTAGAACATAGCCATAATTTTGTAAAGAGTCACAAAGTTTTAACCTTTTTATATGACTTTAGAGTGGGATTCGAACCAGGGACCTCCATGATATAGATTTTCCCTTCAGTTTAAAAGTAAACATGCTTTGTACCATTCTATGTAATCAGTTACGTATGATTCTTTCAAGGCTTCCATTTTTTAACTAAGCCTTTTTTTTTTTTTTTGAAATTTTAATTCCAGTTTCTTATTTTATGCGTTCTTATTTAAAAATATATAGCGAGGAAATTTCAGATGCACGGATAGCTCTGTTGGGGTGGAGGCACAACTTAGTAATTTGGCTGCAATTACACAAGTACTAGATCCAAAACTTCATCAGCACTTAGGTATTTGCATAATATTGTCTTCTCATTCTGTGTCCTGTCAATATTACCAATTATATTACAGTTAATTGTTTTGTATCTCAGACTTGTTTACGATAAATTTTATTTTATTTTTTTATCAGTAAAGAGAAAAATTATGGTCAATAAGAGCATGGTGCAAGAATTCTCAACCGTTGGGCTGGGTATTGCTACCGAACATATACCTGAAAATCACTACTCAAGGGTAGCTGGTTTTTGATAAGTAGATATAATCGTTAAACTCATGTAGAAGCATCTGAATGCGTGAGCCTTATTCAAAAATATGAGGCAAATGCTAGAATATCAGCTCCAGATCACTATTGGCTTCAGGGGCAGCGGTGAAATTATCATGAGAGTTTGATAAGAAAATTGGGAAGTTGACCCTAGACAATTAATTTTATAAGATCTTCAGATTGAAGAGTGAATACAAAGCTCTCACATGACAGTGGACCACTCATGCCAATTTTCTCAGAAAACAGATTTTCCTATAGTTGGGTTTCTAAGAATCTAAAGCCATCAAAAGTACAGTTGTTCCTTTCTCTGTGAGATGCCTGCACGAGGCAAGGAGGACCAGCCTCCCAAATGATGCTATTTTTGTGATGGCCAAACAGCCCTTGACAACTAAAGACCACGTCTGCCACCTTCTTTTGCATGACCCATCAAACCCAAATGCAACACTAAGGAGAAATTCTTAGAAAAAGGCTGGCTTTGTGTACATAGTTATTGAAATACAAATTCAATTAAGGAAAAAAAGAGGAGTAGTAGGGTAAACTACAAATGGTTTTTTTTTTTGTTTTTTTGGTTGAATTATTCTGGGGAGGCATCTCAAATGTTTCAAATTGCCAGGCTGGCCTATATGGCTGGTGGCAAAGATTTTATGAAAACTGAAATTCTAGTTTTCTTAGATGCGAAAAAAAAGTGGTATATGTGTAATTAAAAGTATTACTATTACGATTGATACCTAACAAACTCAAAATGTTGGATGCTGTTTTATTGAACTCATATACCAACAGAAAGAGAATAACAAGATTACATTCCCCCATTTAACGATTTATGATTTGTTATTAATAGTTGTCATATACAACTATACCGATAGTCGAAGTTATTTTCTGTCTGATAATTTATTATGCATTCCTATATTCTTGCACATCCCTTGATTTAATTCTGAAGAAAAGAAAGTAACAGTAAAGCTTGTCTTTTGATCTTGGAGCACAGAGACCCTAGGTGGAGGTGATTATCTATTTGCTTTTCGGATGCTCATGGTTTTGTTCCGTAGAGAATTCTCTTTTGGTGACTCATTGTACCTTTGGGAGGTAAATCTTTTTTCTTTTTTTGTTGAATTTGTTGATGATACATAGATTTAATTGTTGACTGAAGTTCTTGAAAACCAAATTTAACTTCCAAAATTCTCAAAACTCAGGTTCTTCTTCCTCTTGTTTTTGTTGTTTTGTGACTCTTAACATATAAAAGAAAATTGTTGATGCTTTTTGACTTATCAAATCAAATGTTGAGAATACTAACTCAGGGTTGTGATGACTTTTATTTGAAAACAGATGTTTATGGAAATATCGCATGCATATTCCATCAAAGACTTATCCTTCACCTGAATGTGACTGGCCCATGATTAATAATGCCAAGACATTGCATCCAATGTATGGCCATGATGCCATGCGAAATTTTCCTAACAGGATTATTTATGAAGTGATTTCTTTGCAGCATCCATTTACTTGTCAATATATCACAATAATAATTTGTTCAATTACCATTCTGGTATTGTGGCCAAAGTTTACACATCAAACTTATAGTTAGCAAGTCCACGTGCTATGTTATTGCCAAGAGTTTCAAAACACTGAGTTGGGATGGCCCATAGGTGAATACATTTTGCAGTAACTCTTGAAGTACTGCAACAACACGTTTACCTATTTGTTTGTATAATTGATGACGTACGATTGGGCCTACGTAACCACTGTAATTCATTAAAGGAGAAACCTAACACGTATTGTAACATCCCATTCCGGATTGAGTATGGGAAGGACGGTGAATTCCCACATTGTCTGGTTGGAAGAAGTTTACATACTTCATAATCATTCCAAGAAATGCCAGTTGTAGTCTGCCTTGGGTTTTCCTTAGGTCGTTAAACATAGTATCAGTGCCAGTATCAAGTTAGGAGTGTGGGACTCAAGCGTACCACCTTAGGAATAGCCTGAAGAAGACTTTCTTTTTAAAAGATTGCAATTTCATTTAACTAGTCTCTTAGGGTAGCCACAATACAAAACTGAATGAACACGCCTGATGAAGACATTAGGGATGTGGGATCACATTTACTGAGCTTCATATACTAAATCCAGGCTGTTACAATCTTCCCCACTCAAAACCCCTTCTCTCAGTTCAATCCCAACCCTTTAGTTTTTATAGGATCTGTGCAGATAATTTATGAGATGATCATCATTGGGCCACTAATGTGGTGGTAGAATATGATTGTTTTTGCTTGATTCATATATTTATATTTTTTTAGTTTGTATCCTAGGCGAAGTCCTATTGGATAGGCACACGCCAGGGCCCCCAAAAACTTGTGTATTTCTTAATCCCAGGTGTGCCCAGTCAGTTGTTTGTCTGTTCGGTAATTCCTCTAAAGTTTGGAAGCCAAAAGATGTGAAAGGAATTGATCAAAGAAATCTTCTAAACTCGGGGAGTATTTTATACTGCATTTATGCATTGGCCCTAAGCATGCACAAGAAGATGCTTTGTGTCCTTTTATTGTTTCAAGTTTTCCTTTTGTTAATGTTTTCATTTTCCTTTGTTGTCACAATGCATGTGTCCATTGTCATGACTCTTGAGAATCACGTGTACGGATTATAGAGTCAGTATGTGTCGTAATCACACATTGAATTATATCTGGTACATTTTTAATGGTTATTTGTTTGATTGTTTGAATTTGTAACAGATGATGTGGGCTCTGGAATACGACCCTGGCTTGTATTTTATGTATGAAGAACCTAAGTCAGCTAGTGAAAAAGCCGAGGGATCTAAAGGAAAAGCAAAGTCAATACGTCACTGTGGAAAGTATGAAAGGGAAAATATGAAAAACGGAGCTAGGAATTCAGAAGGCCCTCTCCCCATCTCTGTTTTCCTTGTTGCTAGTGTGTTGAAAGATAAGAAGTCAAAGCTAATGCAAGAAGCTCGGGGCCTTGATGATGTTGTCAAGGTTAGCCTCATTCAAAAGGCTCCAATATGCTGATTATTTTTAGATTGGGAATATACCAAATAAGTGGAGAACACAATTGAGAAAATAGTAAAGATGGCCTTTGTGTTAATCCTGCTGGTGAAGGGGTAGGCAGGATTGGCATAGCATCAGTTAAATTTTCCCACCGACCTTAAGTTAGATTATTTGCTTGGAAGGAGTTTAAAGAACCTTCCGTCTTACATTTTTTAAGTACCATCAGTTGCCGTGTATGGATTCTCTTCCTAATGGGTAGTCTTGAGGAAACAGTAGTTGGCTGCTGACGAATCATTTTTCATTCATTTAATTATCAAGGTCTATTAGGAACATGCTGGCACTTTGTAATGATATGTTGCTCTATGGCTTGCCTATTTTTCAAAGCATTTTGTCTTCTCATGTCTTATCTTAAACCTTTCCAGATATTGAACGACATAACAGGAAATCTGGATGCCAAAAAAGCTTGCACTGGGGCAATGAAACTCCAGAAGAAATATTTAAGAAAGGTAACATTCTTATAAATCTTGAGGTTGAATTTAAAATCTTTCCTGGAGAAGAAACGGGGCAATATGGTCAACCAACTTCTTTCTCTGTTGGGTTCTCTTATTAGTAGGCATGCTAACTATCGGACCTTTCATGAAAAGTCCAAGAGGCTATTGGGACATTACAAGTTAGAGAATATCATGCTTGCATTACGTGTTTTTATTTGGTTCATTTTTTCCTCCAATGGTAAATTTAAAAGAATATATGCATGGGAAAATCCCAATGTATAACCCGTGTTTCTGTGTGTTGTTTCATTAAACAATAAACTTCTGTTAGGTATACCCTGAAGTCAGTGTTCATTTATTGATGCTGCAGGCCAAGAAGACATAACCGTAGAGAAAGGACATGCTTTTTCGGCCGATCTAGAAATAAAAGGGTGTTCCCTTCATCCTGATGGTTTGATTTGGCAAGAGACAATCGCGTAGTTTGACGTGTATTTTTCTCGGCTTCACAGAATTGTACAATGGCTTGAGCAGCAGATCTTCCACTGAAAGTGATTGTTGTAACTTAGAATGATCTTTCATTATTTATACATCCAAAACAATTGTTTAAAGTTCTTATACGAATCTACTTTGTAAGCGCCTGTTGTTTGTAACAGGTTGCAAAAATACAAAAGAAAGCTTATGCACGATTCAGATTCATATCAATAAAAATCAATCTTCTCTCTTTTTGTTCTTCTGGGAAATTATGGTGCAGTCTATCCTTTTAAACATGAGTGGTTGCAGTTAAAGGGAACATTAATTTTGAGAAAAGAAATGATATTTTCAGTCATAAAGTAATGTGTAAGTACGCATTCTTCTTGAAAAAAATAAATAAATATAAAATTTATATGAAAAAATTAATTTTTTAATAGTATAATGTACTTTACTCTTTTTTAAAAAGAGTGTGACGTTTACACAATTTATAACTGTATCTAGTATTGCTAATTTATTGAGAAAATGGAACCTTCACAAATTATGGATCGAAGCCAAATCATCTAATTTTAACTAGACCAGACTTGCATTCTCATATATAGAACATTTAGGACAAGATGATTTGATCAGCCGGCTAACTTCGATCGGCCGGTTCCGAGAAAGTAGTAGGGATGTATTCAATCTTAAATTGGTAAAAAATAGACGAGAGTGCTAGCTATGTATTAATACTTTTTACAGATTAATGTGTCAGTTCGAAATCAAATTACAAACGACATATAACACCAGCTGTCGACTGAAGGGTGGGATGGTATTATCATTATGCCTTCAAGGACATGCATACACAGTCGATCGACAGGTTCTGATAAGGAATAAGGTTCTGACAATTAAAACGTACGTAGTTGCATGCATTGAATTAAAAGGTCTAGATCAATACTGAAAACCAACACGTTAGAAATTAAGACAAAGTTGGGAAAATTTCAGATCCTCTTATAAAACTTACTCGAAAACAAAAAGACATGAACCCGATCGACATTGTACAATAGAAAAGAAAATATCCGTCAGACACCATGCGAATCCATACTTACATAATAACTACGGCTTTCAATTTATAATTCCATACAGATTATCATAACATCTGCAGTACTCGGAACCAACTGGTGATACAACAGGCATTGAAATCATAGACGTTGCGGCGTTCATAATTTCCCATTTGCCCAAGTGCATGCTTACTGATCATCCTCTGATGCTGCTGCGTCACATTAACAGTTATGCTGAAAATGCATAGCAATTAATTGCATGGGGTTATTGTTTGTGTTTAACTGTTTCCAAGAAACGGAAATTCTCACCCGGCCAAGGACGTACGTATCTCCGAACTAGGTGGAAAGAGTTAATGAAAAAACCCGGAACGATCATATATGGAAGCGATCTGTCATCAGTAAAAAAGTGGTGACGGTGATGAATATTACAGCCAGGAAATGAACACGAGACTGATGCCCTGCATTTCCTGGCCGAGGAAATTCGAGGGGAAGCGCACATTCTTCCCCATTGAAAAGCACCCTTGATGGGAATCCATCACCACGTTGGATATCTATACCCGGCGTGTGTTTCTTTGAGAATGATATCACTGATTGCTGCTTTCCGGGCACTCTTGGCTCATTCATTTTAGTCCCATTTGTCTCTCCCATCAAGAAATTCAAACCTTTTAAGCCTTGAAAGAAGATGGTATTGTTGATATCTGGCAGACTGGTGCCGTTGAAGGAGTAGACCTTTTCGAAACCAGGAAAGGCCTTCTTCATTTGAATCGCAGTATACCAATCCTCAAAAGGGGTGTCGTCCCAGTTAAAGAGTGTAACTCGAGCTGTCCATCCACTCCTGTAGTCGGTGTCAATATTCCAATTGATGCTAACGCCGCAGTTATCGGGACAAGGTAATGGATTTGGTATAGGATAGTGTTTGATTTTAGCCCAGGCTTTTGCTTTCTCCGTTCTGTTTGCAAAAGGCACAAGGAGGGCCTCTGCAGGGAGCAGCATCGCGCGGGCATTCTGATTGCAAGTGTCTGATTCCATACAACCGCAGGCGCAAGTGTTGCAAGGAATGACACTGGCACTATAGTATGCGGAAAAGGAGACACAACATCGAGCTTGCTTAACCTTTGGACGTGTAATGTTGCATACCACTTGCCAACTTGCAATTGCAGTAATCGTAGCCTGAATGCCACTTGGGTCTGGAAACTCTGTTGGGTCGACCCTAATTGGAGGGCCACACTTATAGTGAGGATTAACAACTCCGACGATACTCCATTTCTGGGGTGGATAGAGAGCAGTCCGGTTCAAGTCGGGAGGAAGCTTATAAACTTCTAATTGGAAAATAGACCTTGCTTTGTTCTCATCCATTACTTTTGGCAAGATGGTGCCATTTCTGCAGCAATAAGGTAACTTCCCAACTTTGGTATCATTTGCAAGATAGGGAGGGAGATCAGTCATGACGGGCTTTTTATCACAGTTCATGACTTGAGAGAAGTCGAGATCTGAATAGTAAACGCCGGCAGGGCCATAGATGCAGCCGGTACCGTCCTTTTTGTGAGTGTAGGCTCCTCTCATAGTGGAAATGAACTCTCCTCGCATCCACTCCCAGGTCAAGTTCCAGTGATCAAGACGGCCTAAGGGGTGATTGTTATCGATGGTCACTTGGGCTAGATAGTTGCTTGGATAGGCTTGGAGCACGTCGTATGTCAAGGAGAGATCACCATCCTGACGAGGCAAGAATTTCGTCTTTTTTAGTTTTTTGGCCTTGTATTTTGGATCCTTTGTACAGCATACTAGCATCGAGCTAGGCCCTGCATGCAAAATTAACAAATTTTGCCAAAACTTCATATATGAGTCAAATCTTGCCAAAATGTCCACCACCTTCAAGGGAAATATATTGAAAACAATTCATATATATATAGTCCATTGAAGAACAACAACGAATAAAACGCTTTTGATTGGATTGTTGAAAGATGAAACCATGAAATTTCTGCTGAAATTTTTCAGAAGATCAACATCTATGATTTTTTTTTTTGGAACCCAAGTGAAGAAAACATCTAATATGATTACATAATACCAAATTATCCTTCTCTCAATTGATTTTTTTTTTTTTTAAATTTTTGTTTGCATCAAAAGTTTGATCACAGGGAAAAAAATCGATCGATTTGATCTTTAGGCCAGCTTATGCATGCACCAAATATGATACTTAATTAGAAATGAACAAACTTACCACGACGACGCGGTGCAGGACATTTATACCCATCATTTTCGAGTTTAATTGTCTTTGGCATCGGCACTCCCGGCGGTTTCACCCCAAATTGCGTTCCGATGATATCGACCTTCACCTGAATCTGATCAAGATCCCCGGCCGTTTCGATCGAGGTCTTCAAGTCTGCCATGGGATATCCAGCCAGGTACGTCCCATTCCCGACCGCCGCCGGGAAATCACTCGAGTCTACCAGAACGGCCCCGCTAGCAGACACCAGTATCTCCTTGTGCTGAAATCCTATGAACATCTTCCACGCCTGGAGCTCCTCCTCCCCGGCATTCAATATAGTGGCTATGGACTTAAACGCCCACGCCTGAGCGCTCGCGTTTTTCAAGTGCGGGAATTCCTTCTTGCGCGAAATGAAGGTGTACGAAAGGAAGATCCCATTGCAGTTGTCCTGCTCGGGAGGCGGAGCCGCTGGCACTGGGTCACCGTAGTCGTCTTGTCCATGACAAACTTCAACTCTATAAAACAACACAAATAGCATGAAACATGTCACGGAAAAGGGCCATGCATGTTGCCATGCAAATCTCATTCCTGATGATTTTGTTCTCATTGCTTGCTTATAAGTTTTGTGAGGATTTTTGCGTAGAAAGGGAGTTGCGGCGTCGGGCGTAAAGACGCCGCAAGAAGAAGAGAAGGAGCAGGGCAGGAGGAGGAGAGAGTTTGAGGAAAACCCTAGAAAGAGGTGAAATGGTTACAAGAAATAAAAGAGACAGAGACGGAGAGACGTGAGGAGACTGAGTCAGCTGAAATATCTTCCGCTAGTTTTAGCGTGGGACTCGGAGGGTTTACAGACATGACAGTATATGTATATATAATTAGTGCATTAACGGAAGAATTGAGGGTTGGCTTAATTCAATTCTTGGGGTAGGCCAGCGTACGTTGTAAGAGACAGCTTAATTAATTTGTATCAAACTATAAACTCACGAAAAACATCCTCAGATATATCATGGCTAACTAACTAAACATCCACATCATCATCATGATCGATCAGTTGTCTAAATTAAACACAGATCAGGCATGCATGCAGCTTTCTCCCTCTTGCATTGCATGCCAAGATTATTAATTGTTCCCATGCGAGCAAAGCTTAATTATTTATTTATTTTTATTTTAAGTTCAATTCTTCACATTAATGTTTTAGCACATGATGCCGGTGGTGAAGATCGATGGGATGGAGGACAGACAGTCGAGCCAATTAAACAGACCCTATATTTCTCCAGACCACTGTACAAGCTAGCTGCGCGCATGCATGCTGCAGCGGCGCAGCCTGCATGCATATAGTTGCTACGTTGGCGGGCATCTTCTAATTGCAATGATCCTACAACTTTATAATATATAAAACAAAAGCTAAATGCATGGCAAATGATCCCCACTACCTTCCAAGTTGCAGCAACGTCATACCACACCCACATATAATATATATATATATATATATACATAGTCACAGCTAACAATTAAAAGAAAAGATACATGAAGATCGACACCCACATTCTTCACAAATGTTTACCACACACACACACACACACATATAGCCACATCAACCATCCGGCCACCGCCACTAGTACGTACACATTAGTTCCAGTCAACGGCCTGGATAATTTATTTCCAGCATTTTTTCATTTCATTAACAAGACCAAATTTGGTTTATGCATCGACAGTTTCAGCAGAATCTGCAGCAGCAAGGATCATCTCCGGGTGGATGCTTCCAACATATGACCCATCAATTTCATTGGGAAGTCCCAGCGACTTCAGGGCCAAGTGAGCAGCCTTTTGCCCTGATATCATCATCGCTCCAAAGGTGGGACCCTGCATTACCCCCATATTATACAAAGGTTACAATTAATTAATTAATCACTTCAGTTTTTTCAAAGAAGGGTCGTATCCACAATAAAATCCTAGGTGAAATTCATTATATAATACCTTCAATTTATTTTATAATAAAATAATTTTATAATCTAAAATATCACATCAAACTAACTTTTATAAAATATTTTTATGCATGGCTAATGCTCTTTAAATATTATTGTGTAATTTTAGAGGACAAAACTTTGAGGGACCATTACCTTGTATACTATACCACTGATAATAGGGTACAGCGCGCAGCAGCCCAACATGCACGACAAATACATGTTCAAAGCATCACTAGAGCCAGCGATGAGCCAAGAAATTGACCATATTGACATCTATTTTGTGACAATTTTAACTTTACTACAACTCACGTTCCACGTTAGCTTGACTTGGTAATGCATTCAGTTTCCGAATCATTTCTAATACAGAAAATGTTAAGAAGGAAAGAAAACAGAAACAGAAATCCTACGTAAATAATAGTCAATGAAAGACCTACTCTTGTCACCAATAAATCATCAGACCTCCACATACTGTGGCGTTTCTGCGTGATTAGGACCGAGGATGGGACAGACCACAACCTAATTGGCCAATTCGCTTATGTTGGGTCCACGCCCCCTATCATTCTCATGAAAGGGAGACACAGCATAATTGGCTAATTAGCCCTACCAAAATAAAGGCTAATTGATTATCAAAAAAAAAATAAAGGCTAATTAAGTAGCAGATAGCTTGTGGGCGTCTCTATTATGATTGAGGCTGTCATATCAAGTTAATCTAAATCAAATCTAACGAGTAAAGTAGATATATTTAATGCATGCAAGTGATCTCACACGCATTCTTTCTTTGAAGAAGATCAGTGAGTCATTATAAAACGATATTTTTCTTCAACTTTTTTCAAAAGATCTAACTTAAAAGTTTATACAATCAAAACCTACGCAAATAATTTTTTCATACCTAAAATAATATCCATTGTGGCCAAAAATCATTGCACGTATAAAAAATGGCCTTTTGCAAAGAGCTAGAGGGTATAAATTTTGATGTCCATAAAAATACTCGTCCCCTATGTAAGTTCTTGATGTTCATGTTCAAACAGAGTATGATTTCAATTTTCAGATGATAAATATACAATTCAAGCATATACGTTATAAACTAGTCCAACACCGGCCATTTAATAAAAAAGGGGAAAAGGAGGAAACATACCATTCTTGGGGATCCATCAATCTCAGCAACTTCCATTCCAGTGACAATCATCCCAGGTACAATCTCCCTTGTGAGCCTTACAATAGCATCCTCAGCGGCATTCATGTCCAGTGCCTTCATCCCGGGAACGCTGTCAATCATCCCAATACTCTTTAGCCTCTTGACCCCAGTGGCACCGAAAGGCCCGTCATGGCCGCACGAGCTGACCACCACCTTGGCCTCCATTACGTTGGGATCCATGCACGACTGCGTGTCGTGGTTCATCGACACCAGTGCCCAGTTCGTCACCACCCCACCAACTCTCCCTCCCTTCACGATCAAGTCCTCGGCCGCCACCGCGTTGAAGAGCTTCACGTTGGGGCGAGCCAAGAGCTTGCTCATGATGGTGGAGGTGAAGAGCGCCGCGTGTTTGATCACCACGTAGTTGTCTTGCTCATCATAATCGATGCCCAGCTCGTTAAGGAACACATGCGCCGGTTTGCGCACAACCTATATATCGAGATTCAATAAGGTTTAGTTTGCATAAGCGTCAAAATCTTTCACAAACAAAATTTTTTATTTCTAAAATATTTTGAAAAAAGAAAAAAAAAAAAACACTGATATTAACAAAGAAACCGCCCGAAAGATCCAAATAATTAATGTGCATAACAACAATCGCAGCATCCAGATTTTCTAGCTACAATTTTGTTTTTATATACATCATTACCATAGCCGAGAAGAGCTGACCGCCAAGCCACGCACCGCCTCCTGGGCTGACAGACTGCTCGATGATGGCCACCTGTACAGACGGGTTCTTGCTGAGCTCGTAGGCGCAAGACAGGCCGGCGGAGCCCGCACCCACAATGACAACGTCAGTGTCGGCGTACGTGATCATGTCCATCATGTACCGCCGGGTCATCTCACGGGAGACGATGGACTCCTTGATAGGCTCGAACTTGAACTCCTTGAGATCGTAGGGTGGGGATGAAGAGGCAGACACGGAGATGGAGGGTTGAGCATCAGACTTGACAGAGAGGAAGCGGAGGGAAGGTGGGGCAAGACGGGTGCCATGGAAGGAGGACGAGCTGTCAAATAGAGCGTGTCTCTGTGGTGTGAAGGTGAAGGAGGAGGCAATGGTTGCCATTTGATCGGCCTTTAACGACAAGTAGGTCGTTTAGCTTTGTGGGGGTGTGTGTGGTTATATATGGAGGCAGAGGAGGGTGGAACTGTATTTATGGAGGAAGAAGATGATGATCAGCAGAAGGAAATATGGGAAAAGAGAAAGGGCGACACGTGGGAAGAAGATAGGATATGAAGGGTGTAGAATGGTTCAGCTTAGATAAACAAGTGGCATCCATGAAGCAGTGCAGTCAAGTCCAGTCCATATTGGCTGAGACCGAGAGAGAAGGGTGCTTTTCACAATTCGTCACTGCGACTGTGTAACTAACTACCCATGATCAGCAATGCTCTCTGCACTTTTTATTTAGAGTATACTACATGACCTGAGTCAATAAATGTCGTACACTCAATTTAATTATGTCGTGCACTCGTTTTAATTTTGAAAAAGATTGAAATTTTTTATTTAAATTTCGTATTTTTTACTTTTTCAAGAGTGCTACAGTTTTCAATGGGTAGCTTTTGGCAAACATCTTTTGTCGTGGACTGCGCAATGAGAGGGGCCAGCAAACATCTCTGCCCATTCATGTCGATCGTGAGAAGTGATAAGGATTGGAGTCATGCATGCATTGGTAACCAATTTGGTGAGTTTTGTCTTGTATTAGCTTTTGGCATTCGTATTTTGGGCAAAAGATATCCTTCAAGTCTATGTCATAATTTGAGACTTTAACATTAAATACCTAATTAATAATTTTATACAGTTTATTCCATAAACCTATTTCACTCTTTTAAGGTTGATTTGAATATTTAGAATATTTGAAAATTTTGTAAATAATAACAAAATAGTTTAAATTAAGATCTATTATTAGATTTTAGAAAAAAAAAATTGAATAAAAATATTATAAAGTTAATAAATTATTTAAATATAATATAATTTAAATTTTAAATTTTATAAAAATTTTATTGATTTTTACGTTTAAATAATAATTAGGTAATAATCAAATGTAAAAATTAAAAAATTAAAAATTAGTTTTTATTTAAATGATATTTAGAAATAAAAATGAAGAAAACTTTTTAAAATATTAAGAATTTCATATTTATAGCTCGTATCCCCACATTTCTTCAAGCTCTTATACCAACTTATACCTGAGAGAATTTAGATTAATTTTGACAGTTAGTTTCATTAGATGATCAATATAGAGAAGACAAAAGATCATTCATCAAAATACAAAGAAAATTTTGAATAATATTGATTAATAGTAAAATTTGAAATTATTTTATGAAGTCCACAAGTTAGACTTAAATAGTTGTAAAATTAGAAATAATGATGATTTTTTTTAAAAAATAAAAAAAGTCTAAATTATTATATGAGAAATAAATATATAAATAAACAAAAATCCTACAAAATATTTTGCCTAAATCAAAATCACTTGTAAAACTTGAAACTAAATAATATTTATTAACAAGAGAAAAATGAGTATAAATATATAAATTAAAAAAAATAATTAATATTACCCTTAATTTAAGAAATATATCAAACTTTTCTTTTCATATTTATAAAAATTCATCTTATTAAAATAGTACTTTAATACAATAACGTAAAATTTGAACTTAAATACCTTTATGAATTGGAGTTTACATCAATCTTTTAGTCATAATCATCTACGTAGGCCACTAGAATAAAATAATAATTGCGTATCTATTCATGGAAAAATAAATTCATTTTGATTTGACAAATGTGATTGGATTGCCTATTCATGCATGAAAATGATTGGATCAATAATTGCAGATTTGGCAAGTGGAAAATATCGTCTTTATATATATATATATATTTAAATTTTATATAAAATATAATAAATAATTTAATTTTTTTAAATCCTATTCAATTTTTTAAAATTCTATAATAATAATAATATTAATATTAAAAAATAATATTTTAAACTTTCATCTAAAATTAAAAATTCTCATTTCACTATCCAAATCTATCCGAATAATTTTTAAAATTAAAGTTGTATTGTAATGTTAAGGTAAGTTGAGTTGAATTGTAAATAGTAATATTTTATAAATCTTATTGAGACAAGTTTAATTTTTTACGTTGAAATATATAAAATAAATTAAGATGAGTTTAATTTTTTTTATAAAAAAATTAAAAAATAATAAATTCTATCAACAATTAATTTGAAATGACTTAAGATTGATTCAATAACCAAACATAACCTAAAGCTCAAGTAAATTAGATTTTTCATGCTAATCACGTACGCGAGAGATCGATTGTTAGCTTGAATAGAAGATCTAAACTCAACCTAAAATTATTGGTGTTAACCTGCTAACATAAGTGAACTTTTTATTAGAACATTTAAGAAAACAAAACCTCTGATTTTTTTTTTGATAGCTTTCATATAAATGTGATTAAAAAGATGTAATATATATATACATAATTAGTTATCACATTCATTGGGTGACTTGAACAGTAGTAGGTCTAACAATGAAAAAATTAATATATTTTCTCTAATTTTTCAAAAAAAAAAAAAAATGAAGAAAATGTAGGTATATACGCGTTAGTGTTCCGCATACCGATTCTGATCAAGATCTCTGTCCTCTCTATGATCATGTCACGGAAAAGGTGACATTACAAGGTGTAGTATTCTAAGACAGGCTGATACTTATCAACATATGTATATATAATTAATATCTAGGAATAGAATTTGGGATAAAAGGCATATTCCTTTTGATAAATCACATAACACAGCTAGAATGATTAATTGAGATCAGGTTAATTACTGCCTGCACCAATATACCAGTACTGCGTGCATGCTATTGCTAATGGACTATACCGGCCATCATCCTTACTGATCAGGCTGTGGCCCTGCATGCATGCATGCGCATGTTGGCCTGTCAGTCTCTTGTGTAGTCCAATATTGCATGTCAGGCAGGCCGCTAGATGATCAGGTGCTTGGGTTCATGGATTAATAAAGAACGTGCGCGTTTCAGTTTTGCCAGGCATGCATATAATTATATATAGCTTTGCTTGCCTTCATTTGTCAGCCTACTGTACGTACGAATCTTTAGATAGTTTTGATTTTCAAGTTAAATAATGCCATATACAAGTTTAATTTAGATGTTCGCAAGCCTTAAAAAAAAATGTAATTTTTAAGCAAATTCTAATATATTTTTTTTCAAACGATTTACAAAAGATCATCACTTGCACAAACAGTATTTTTTCCTTCTTTTTTGTTCTCCCCATCTCTTATATATATATATATATATATATATATATATATATATATATATTTCTCTCTAGCTTTTAGTTTTGTTATTAATTAAGCATTTACTTGTCAAGATCATAACCTACTCATCATGATGCGTTATCGTACATCATGTACTGCTTCGCTTGTTAATTTGATTCCGTTTGGAATGATAATTAATATATGGAAGTTTTTCCCTCTTTGGCATATATATATATATGTCATTTTATAGAAAAAAACTTGTGTTCGTTTGTTTTGTTGAGATAGATGCATGGGCCACATCTGTTTTCTAATCCAAGCAAATTAGGAAATCCACATTCATTTATACATGATGTAACAGACCAAACAAAAACTAATAGTAGTTGGCATGTAAATATACAGGAAAACTTTCACTAGCTAGCATTCTTAAATTAGGTTGATAATATTTACATGCATATATATATATATATATAATATTAGGGCATACACTTATTCCTACCCTCAAAAGAAGGCATGCAAGAATATAACCCTTATATATAAGACGCGATAAACATGACCACATTAATTGAGTCGCAGATGCAACGATAATATCATAAGCATCACATGCATATATACAAGTTTCATGCATGCATATGCCTAGCTAGCACCAAACTTCTAAATTCCATTCAACAATTTGTCTTTCTTTCTAAAAGACGCTTCATTCGCTTTTGGAGGAGTATCTTGAATTCCAGTATTTCTCAATTTCCTCGGCTGTTCTTCCAGGGATTCTCCCAGCAATTAGAGACCATCTGTTTAAAGTACCTCATGCATCATTACAATGATCATGTTAGAGAGAGAGAGAGAGAGAGAGAGAGAGAGAGAGAGAGAGAGAGAGAGAGAGAGAGAGAGAGAGAGAGAGTACCTCTCGCCAACAAGATTAAACATTATTACAACAAGCGTCTCCTCATCTTCTGAGAATTGAAGCTTCGAATCGTGATTGCTATTCTTTGCCTCCTCAAGTACTGCAAATAAACATTAATTAAATTATCAAAATTTAATTAATGGCCATCCATCAATTATAGAGCTTTCATGCAGAAAAAATGGTAAAAGCAAAACTTCTCTGGTTTCCACCAGAGACATGACGGTAAAAATTAAGGAGCTAAATGGATGGTCAACAGCAGATCATCACATGCATGTTCGCCTTAACATTACTTTTTTTTGATTTTATCTTTAGAAAAATGGAAAGGGGCATGCAAGGACATTATTGATATTGAAAGCGAGGGTAATAATTACCTTCGGAGTCCAAAGCAGTTTCAGTAGAACTACTGTGATCCAAGTCAGCCATATTTTACCCACAGAGAGAGAGAGAGAGAGAGAGAGAGAGAGAGAGAGAGAGAGAGAGAGAGCAATTAGAACACCTGAAGTTGTACTAAGAAGAAGAAGCAATGGGGCAGATATAGGTGAAGTGGAGGCGCTTAAATACTGGAAAGAAATAGAAAAAACATTCCCAGTGCAGGTGATGAAGACCAGAAGGTAAGATAAAAAAAGGAGTAGAATGTTAGTTGGAAGGGTCGGTGCGTTTGGTGACAGTAGTAAATTATATATTAAATACGCACAGTAAAAAAGCATGCAGGAAACATTCCAATATGGTAATGATCCTTAAAAAAAAAGCCTATATGCATGTTTAATTAATCTTTCGTAGGACTATAACTTACATTAATAATATGGTTCAATATTTCAATAACATGATCTCGTTAATTAATTACAGCATGCAATAACAATTAAATTATAAAAGATCATGGTCTCTTATGGCTAGCTTTTAATCCATATATATTATATATGCAGCCGAACATTGGAGACACATTAGTTATTGGCTTAGTTTATGGACTGCCACTACAAGAAATTAAAACTATTTATTTATGTCAGTTATTTCTAATAAAAATGATTATTTTCTGTCAAAATGAATCTATTTTTATTATAAATAGTCATACATGCATATATATATATATATATAATTTGTTCATCTATGCATGAATTTTTGTTTATGAACCATATATAACCTGATAGATCGAAGTACCATATTGTACATTATAGGCATGATTAATGTTAAGGTGATGTAGAAAATATCTGAAGTTTTTTCAGTCTGCATGTCTAGAATTTACATCACATTAGTTAATATTCATTTTAATTATGATGTAATGCAGCTAGAGATTTTTTCACAAGTTTTATAATTCCTTTCTTGCAGCTAGCTAGCACTCGTTACAATTAATGAATTTCCCATACTTTTTATGTTCTCCAATCATCGTCACATGATAGTTATCTTACATTATCATCATCATCATCATTATTATATCAGAGTTCATGTGTTAATTGGGTATTCTGATTTCACCGACATGAAAAGGCAGCTAGCTAGCTGGGTAGCTACCTTCCCCATGAAATCCTGCAAGAATTCGATGAAAATGTAAAAAGATATATATGGTAAATTAGGGGGTCAAAGATGGCATGCGCAGTACCTTAAATAATGCTCTTGGGGGTGTCTTCCAGCATGATCATTATGTCCCATGTTGGGTGCCTCTATATTCTCCTAAAGTATTCAACTTTTATGGCACAATCTTTTTTGTCCCTGGAAAGAATGGCCCAAGATGAAGCATGCGATTAAAGCAAATTAATAGAAAAGAGACATTTGGCACTTTCATTGGTTATTCATTAAGAAATATGCATGATCCGATGATCCCGAGGAGGAGGAGGAGGAGAAGAAGAAGAAGAAGAAGAATAATAGTGGTTCGATCTTTTATATATATATATATATATATATCTTATCAATAAAAGTACTTTTGACATCTACTTCTCAAATCTCAATCGATATCAATATAAAAGTAGGAGCAAATTTAACTACCAATAAAGGTTATATTAAACGTATGTCATTCATGATCTTATGTAGATATCATTGAGAACACGACGGTACATAAGACAAGAAATGCGGCATTTCACCATCTATATCATCATTTTCAAACTACATATAAACATTAATTTTTCTTATCTTACTGATTTGTACTTGTCGATTTTACTTGCCATCTTTATTTAATTTGTTTTTTAATAGAAAGAGAATAATTAAAAAAAAACACAAGGAATATATGCTTCAGCAAGTAGTTTGCCCTGTAAAAATTGATACATTGAGATAAGCCATCTGTACGTAGCATTCAAGCTACAGATCTGTGGAGGAAGTCCATCATCTCCAACCACAAGTACCCGAAAACTGTGTAAAACAAGGAGTTCGAAAGCTCTACATTCTGTAGGTATTAAATAGAGTTCTACCGTACAAATTTGGACATGACGATTCCGCTCGCAAAATGCTACTGGTTTTGTACGTGTTACTTGCCAAGGCTCAAACATGGCAAACTGAATTCGAAGTTTGTACCACTTTCCTTTTTTAAAACAATTTTTTGAAGTAGCAAAACTTCGGCCACAGCCACAGCCCAACCCATACATATATAAGAGCTAATTTTATGTTAGTCCCGACAAGCAGTACTAATGTAATCGTATGTCGAATCATCGATTTCCTTAGCTGCTGCCGGAGTGTTAATAATTCAAAAGACAAATTCGCAACTTGACATCAGATTTTTTATAAGAGTGATTGTTATCAAACACAGAGACACAAGTACTCATCATGAGTAGTTCCATCATCACCACACAACCACGGATAACTAGAACACACCAGAAGAGAAACACACCCAAGTGGTGAACACACTACACCGTTAAGTGACATAATAGGATCATGACCATACTAGAAGTCCGATAACATGTCTGGCACTAACATATAAGGGCACAACCATGCATGCAGAGAGCTAGCTTTTTCAGTTGCTGCAGCTCAGAAACCATGAATCTTGATATGTTCTTTTTTCACAATGCCAGCCTGTTCTCCACAATCAAAACACGCAAAAATTAGATACCAGCAACGAGTCAAACTAATATATTTTTGGTTTAGTAACAATGAATCACACTAATATCGAATTACAGTATAGCGCTTCAGTAAGGAAAAAATAGGCAAGTATTTCCTAAGCAAATAAACATTCATTATGGAAAATGGGTTCAAGTATAATATTGATAAGGCTATTTACAACCGAAAAAACAAAAGGATAAATAGTACTGGGAATAACCACATCCAGACACATCTAAAATGTGGTAAGTGGTTACCTGGACAAGGAAGGTGGACACATTCTTTCGCTGATCGCCTTGAAGTTGAATAACCTATACACAAAAGAATATCAAAATTTTGCATGATACACAAGAGTGTCACCATTTGAAGAAGGCAATTAAACAAAAGCAGAAAGGTGCCAACTACGTAAAAGACCTACCTGTCCTAGTTCTGGGTCTTGGACAACTGTACCATTGCAGCAAAACTCCTTCTTGAGGTCCTTCAGTATCTTGTTGTAGCTGTATTCTTTCTTCAACCCCTGCACAGTGGTCAGGCTCTTCCTACCATTCCGCTGCTGTATACGAATGTGCACATACTCTTTTGAACCAGCACCAGAGTCCTCAGCATTTGCCTCGGCAAACGGATCTATACCAACTCATATGGACAACAAACTAATCAGAATCCCATTCAATGAAGAAAGTAGGGGAACATTTATATTGGGGGGAAGGGCAGTACATTAACATCCTCATTCCCCACCATTCCTAAAGGTACATATGATTGACTTCTTTTGATCCTCACACTTCTTCAGATGTGAGTTTGTGACTTTGTTACTTGGTGACAATTGGAGGGATCCAGCCATAGTGTTCTGTCTCCTAACTTGTCCACCTTGTCAAGGATGTCAAATTGTCGTGTCTTTGTCAATGGCCAATTCTGTAGAGATGCAGACTTGTGTTGCGAGTAAGCAAATTGACTCTAACAAAGAAACACTGACATCCTTGATCAGGAGACATCGAGGGAGAAGAGCAAGATGGCCAGTAATACCCTTTGACAAAGACAAAATCAAGCAGACATCTGATGAAACAAGGAGCAAAGACAGACACTCCCTTCTGAGAACAAACTACGAAAAAAAGACCAATCAGAGGCAATAAAAACCCATCACAATGGAATTGAGAGTCTAGTTCAGATTTTCTGATCTAGGTTTCTAATTCTGAGTCTGAATGTATTATTTATCTCTTTTTTACCTAAAAAAAAAAAAGACTGAGTTTGAATGTCTAGCATGGCATTTCAATTAAGTTTGTATTCAGGAAAAGAAAAAACACTGTAAAGACAAGATAGCCATAGGCAAATCACATGACATGCAAAATAAATCACAGATCGAGTCCAGAAGCAAGCAAACATACCAAAGGTAGTGGGAATTTGAGCGTCGAGTTCAGACATGAAACTTGGCTGATTTTAATAGAACCGCCAAACGACTGGATGATAAGCCCTGGATTATGAGGGGAATGCATATCA
This sequence comes from Carya illinoinensis, assembly GCF_018687715.1. NCBI lineage: Eukaryota > Viridiplantae > Streptophyta > Magnoliopsida > Fagales > Juglandaceae > Carya > Carya illinoinensis. Next base: position 42,894,511 of record NC_056762.1, on the reverse strand, counting down.
GACCATAAATTGATAACTAAGACTCCAGTGCATACATGTAACCTGCTTCTTTTTCTTTCCCAGTAAACAAAAAAACATAATTTTAATCATGCACTAAATGCTCCATAAAATTAGACAGACAAATGTCATCAACTTTTTTTTTTTTTTTTTTTTGTCGGTAAACAAAGTTTTATTGATCATAAGAACAGCGGGACATATACATGCGCATCACCTTTGTGCGCTAGTTTAGTGATACAAGAAATTCGAAAAAAATCATGCCATTAAACATGTCATCAACTTTACCAACAATGTATAATGAACCGCAGATACACCTTCAGTGAACCGTTTAGGGGATGCTGGGGTTATTAAATTCTTTCTTTCCTTTATAAAAAGAATTGCATCCCCAACTAAATGTCCCTATATCTTGAGTAATATTTAGAAACTACAGCCTCTTTTGTATCCAATGGCCTTCATCACAAAAAAATGGTGGGCAAAATTCAAGTAACAGACCCTTGGATTCCCAGAATTGCTCTCCAAAAAATAAGCCATCTCATTCACTAATTAACAGGATTAACCAACACATATCCAAAACAAAGATAAACAACTGAAAAGATTTGCTAGCGTGTTACGAAAAGAATATAGCAGATACCACATACTTGGAAAAAAAGTTTTTACTTCAAGTAAAAGTATTTGGTCCCAATCAGTACATAGAGACAAAGGACTTACTGAAGTCTTGAACTACCAATTAATTGTAAATATATATTTCGATAACGAATAAAAAATTATAATGACTTATATAAGAATCAAATAAAAACCATAATAAAAAAATTTCATAAACTTAGATACAGCAAAGTTTGGGCATGAAGCATGGAGAATAAAAAGAAAAGTAAAGAAAAGAACACTAGAAACGAATCTAATTACCGAAAGCCAATAGATTTTAAAAGATAGTCTATTCTTTCCAGTGAAAAGACTATGATAAAAATAAATCAGATAGAATCGGAACCCTAAACATTGATTGGATATGAGATCCGATCGCCAAGAAATATAAAACAGTAAAAGGAAGGCAAAGCACCTGATCCGAAGTTTAGGATTTGAAAATTGATGTCGGTGATAGGATTAAACCCTAGATCGGATCAGTCAGAGCTATCTCTCCCGCGCTCGCGCTCTTCCGTAATGCTGTTTGGCGAGAGAGAAAACTGAAAGGACAAGGGAACTTGTGATATAAAATCTAAATAAGATGGGAAAATTGGGATCAAAGAGTGTACTATATTCGTTGTATGTGCGCTGTGTGGTGGACCATGGTGTGCCTTGGGAATCGGGCGGTGTATTGTGTGTCGCGCATATGATTGGACACGTGTCCAGGATCGAGGGTTGCCAGCCTACGATTCCTTGTTTTCCTCTCTATAATCTAGAATTTGGAACGGGCATCCAATGTTTTTCTTTTAAGAGATACTTTTTACAGTCGGGCATCAGGGAGATGCTGCGGAGTCATATACGACGTGGTTTTAGTTTTATTTAAACGGTGCATTTTGTTTTATAGGATTAACCAAGTATTTCATCTTATGGGATTAATCAAGTATTTCATCAGCTTCTTTTTCATTTCTTTCCTCCCTCGTTTTCATCAGAATCACCATTCTCAATTTTTCCTTCTTTTTGACTGCGATTGCAAAATTTTCCATCTCGTTCTCCAGCTTTGATCCCATCTCATTCTCCAGCTTCGATTCGGCCATTCCATTTCTAAGGTTATTTTTGATGTATATTTTTAAAAGAAATATTTCTCTTCGTTCGATTTCACCATCTCCTTCTGTCGTACTCTTCATCTGAGAAAATCGCCGTCTGTTTCTGAGGTTATATTTGGTATATATTTCTGAGAGAAATCTTTCTCTTCGTTCGATTTCATCATCTCCTTCCGTCGTACTCTTCATCTCAGAAAATCGCCGTCCGTTTCTGAGGTTATTTTTGGTGTATATTTCTGAGAGAAATATTTCTCTTCGTTCGATTTCACCATCTCTTTTCGTCGTACTCTTCATCTGAGAAAATCGCCTTCTGTTGTTTTCCATCTTCAAGATAGCATGTCTTCGTTCCTTCATTTTCCATCGTATTCACTGAAACCCTAATCCCAAATTTTTATCTTTCTCTTCATTTCCCCATTTTTTCCAAAAACCCTAACCCTAAAATTTTCCCTTTTCACGAAAGCCCTAAAATTTCTCCATTTTTTTACCGAAAACCCTAACCCTAAAATTTTTCTTTTTTCCGAAAGCCCTAAAATTTTGTCATTTTTTTACCGAAAACTCTAACTCTAAAATTTTTCCAATTTTTTTCCGAAAACCCTAACCCTAAAATTTTCCCTTTACCCGAAAGCCCTAAAATTTCCCCAATTTTTTCCCGAAAACCCTAACCCTAAAATTTTCCCAATTTTTTCCCGAAAACACTAACCCTAAAATTTTCCATTTCCCCGAAAGCCCTAAATTTTTCCCTTTTTTTACCGGAAACCCTAACCCTAAAATTTCTCATTTTCCCCTTTTTCCTAAAACCTAACCCTAAAATATCCCGACATGGTCTTATTCTCAGGATGACTGACTGATTCGCTTAAAGCTTGGTAAGCTCTCTAACCCGTTATTTGAAAAGTAATTATTTATAATACAATAGGTTCTCTAATATTAGGCATCTAATGATTTGTTAATGCATTTGTAGGTTTTATTGAGTGTGCAATAACCCTGACTCAAATCAATTCTGTCTGGTTTGGATTGCTACATTATTGTATTTTAATTTGAGGAAATCAGTTCTAATTTTTGTTTTAGATTGCTACATTATTGTGATTTAGTTTAAGTAAATCAGTTATGTTATTTTGTTTGGATTGCTACATTATTGTGTTTCAAGTTAAGTAATGTATTTTAACTTAAGTAAATCATGTATATTTTTTGGTTTGGATTGCTACATTATTGTGTTTTAATTTATGTAAATCAGTGTGTGTGTTGGTTTGGATTGATACATTATTGTGTATTAATTTAAGTAAATCAGTTCTTTTTTTTATTTGCATTATTGTGTATTAATATAATGATGCATTAATGGTAGCTTTGTCAAACTGGTTGATGGTGGCTATTGTTACTCCATGCTATTTATATTGAAGAAAAGTGGTTCTGTTTTTTGGTTTTGAATATGTACATTATTGTGTTTTCATTTAATGAAGCATCTAATGGTGGCTTTGTGAAACTGGTTGATGGTTGCTATCATTACTTGATGCTGTTAGAATTGAAGTAAATCAATTCTATTTTTTAATTTGAAAGAGGTACATTATTGTGTATTCATTTAATGAATCATATAATTTTATATTTGCCTTATTGGTTGATGTTAGCTATTGTTACTTGATGCTGTTAGAATTGAAGTAAATCAATTCTATTTTTTGATTTGGAAGAGGTACATTATTGTGTATTCATTTAATGAAGCATAAAATTTTATATTTGCCTTATTGGTTGATGTTACCTATTGTTACTCCATGGTGTTAGAATTGAAGTAAATCAATTCTGTTTTTTGATTTGGAAGGGGTACATTATTGTGTATTCATTTAATGAAGCATATAATTTTATCTTTGCCTTATTGGTTGATGTTACCTATTGTAAAATGTTTTTATTTTTTTCTATTGTTTAGATTATTGTATTGTGAATCTGGTTTTGGTTAGAATGTCATCATCATCAATGTCTTCTACATCTGTTGATAATCATACTTTGAGTACACCAATGTGCTTCTGGAGGTTGAAGCTACACTGAAATACTCAAATACTAGAAGAAATCCTAGCCGAGCCTTTTTAGGATGTCGAAAGTACAACACTAAGGTAATTACAGCATTCATTTGGTTACATTTGCATTACGTTTTTAGAACTACTCAATATTCTTGCATATCTAATCTTTTGCATTAAAATGGTTAGGGACTACCGTACTGCAAATTTTTCAAGTGGGCAAATAGTGAAGACATAGAACAAGACCTTCTGAAAAGGAAAAATGATTTGCTAAGAAAAGAGGCAAACCTAGTCAAGATGCTCGAGGATATTGAGAAAAGGGAGATTTAGCTCCGAAAGAAAGCGGATGAGATCGAGAAGAAAGAGATTTTGCTGGTTAGCCTAAATGAGGAGATTATGAAAAAAGAGTGGATGCTTCTTCAGCAACAAGCAGAAATCAAGCGCTCGTGCACACTATTCCAGCTGTTTTGGACTGTAGTCATTTTTTTGATTTGTTACGTACTAGTATGTAAGTGATGTTAGATTGTATGTTGGATTGTACTAAGGTTATTGAGAAAAATTTGTAATTGCATTTACTGTTAAGTAAGTCAAAATTAGGTGTTTGTACGCCTTTACATGTATTTTGGTCATTTTGAACAAAATATTGGTGTAATTGTATCACAGGAGGTTGAACCTATGTGACACGGAATTGCCATTGCTTTTGAACTCTTGTGGGAATTGTAAAAGGTTGAACAATTCTGGTCTGATGTTTAATACAAGAGGAATTATACTTAGTCGAAATATTCTGGCCTGATTTTGTAATTTTATATTCTGGTCTGATTGTTAATACAAGAGGAATTGTTCATTATCTGAATCAAGATGAATACCTATACATTATCTAAATAATATAATGTTGTTCCATATTGGACATTCTGATTTTTCAGGTAACAAAACTTTCCCATTCAACAAAGCTTAAGTCTTCCATGGTAAAGTTCCTGGTAAACATTATTGTCCAGGTAATTATTTAAGTTCAACAACCGAACTCAAATCTAAAATGTAAAAAAAGGCAACCGTAAAGTGCAAGAGTTCATATAACCATAGGCTTCACTATCCCTTTTAATACAAACAAAAATGAACATCCAATTGTCACAGGCAAGACTTCATATAACCCACAGAACCCACAAGAAATCATCACAAATCTGCAATGATTTGTCATACACATAAAAATGGCACATAACCATGTTTGAACATAACCAACCCATAAATCCCAACCAATACAAAAGCACTAGGATCTAAAAATCTGCAACTCCATCAAAAGGACACAACCAAATCAATTGTTGCTACTTCTCCACCAACAATATATAAAATCTAAAACTTTCAAAGAATGATCTGAAAATTAAGCTTCTCAATCAACCGAACTCTTCAACAACTCCAACAGAACATTTTCATCGATCTACTGATTCTCTTCCCCCGGCTGTGATCCATCCAACCTAAGTTGCATCTGTAATGAATATAAGATAAGTTTCTCAATTTTCAAGTTAAGTTCATAAATTAAGGGAAAATTCATTATTTATTTTTTATTACACTTTCTTGAGTCCCCATGAATGCTTCTTGTAGCTGCGTTCCACTAATGTCAACAGTTGAGCTGTTTAGAACAGTCTGGTGATAAATTACAACAATAACTCCATAAGTAGTAATTCAAATCAATATATAACAAATCAGCATATAACAAGATGAGAATATACAACTTTCAGTAAAGAAAAATACGGGAATATACTTCTTCATGCAAGTTTTCAACAGTGGGGTTATCTATATGTGATGGGCCAAATAAATTCCTGCATGTGTCTCGGATTGGTGCATCTCCTCCGTCTCCCTAATAATCACGTAAGTTACAAAATGTGTATGTATTAATTTTTTTTAAAGGAAAAAATAAACCCGATGACAATAATAAAAACTATTATTAAGCAAAATGAATTTTTAAAATGGTGCACCTGTTTACGTTTCCCTTTTACATGTGCCTTTACAGGTGGTTTTTACTTCTTCGCTTTAACCTTCAACACCCGTTTCTCCATCGTGGAAGCTCTCCTCAGAGATGGGGGCCTGCCTTTCCCTCTCACAACTAGTGGACTCAGCACCGCCTTTGAACTATCAACTGTAGTTGGCTCTAATGTCGGACAATGCACATTGGAACCTATTCGCGTCATAGATGGTGCTTGTTGATTATGAACATATAAGTCAATCATCCCATATAACTTTCCCTCTGCATCATCAGTGTGCTCATTGGAACCCGCTGCATAAGTTATCATCTGATAACAGATATTCAACATACAGGAATATCTGTTAGCATCTGGATGGTAATCCCCTACGTCATAGCTACTACGGATTAAAGTGTATCTCCTTTTGATATCTTTTCTCTATCGATCTAAAATGTACTTAGTCGGCAATGATTTTATCTGATTACATTTGAATATAGTCAAAATATGCCTATACAGTATCCCCCTAATATGAAATAACCTGCACGAACACTTTGCATCACAATCTTCCTCATTAAATTCCACAGAATATGTAACGCACTTACTGAACTCTTCAACATGAACCTCATCATCGACCAAATAAGTTTTAATTCCATCATCCCTTTTAAGTATAGATGGATCCATATTAAGCACACCCATGACTTGCTGCTGAACTTCCCTAAATTTAGCATTAGTGTACAGCTCTTGGAATTTTTTTTCAATTGGAGATCTAGATATGCAGGGAATACTGACATTAAATAAGTGGAAGTCTGAGTTATTTTTATTCTCAATTTTTTTTTTCAATGCATTGTCAAACTGGTCAACAAACTCCTTCAAGTTGGTCTTCGTATGAACATAACTGTCAAAAAAAGCATTCATGTTCTTGCTTCGCTGGGTTGTACTCATTCCAGCCCAAAAGAATTCTCTTAGAAAAACTGGCACCCAATGGCTACGCTCAGCATATAAACTTTACAACCAGGCGTTCTCATGCAAGTTGAAAGTGTTAATGAACCCCTCACAACAACTCTCAAACTCTTCAATACTTTGCGTGTCATATACACATTTTATCAACTGATTTTTCAGCCCAGTTTTGTAGGCACTATGAGAGCCAAGCTTCTCGAAATTTTTTTCAGAATATGTCATAGGCAAAATCTATGTCGTGTTTTCGGAAAGAGTAGCAATTGTATTTTTCATTGCCCTGTCTTGATCTGTGATAATAGCTTTTGGAGCTATATCATTCATACATTGCAACCAAGTCTCAAATAACCATGTAAAGGTCTATGTATCCTCACTAGAAATCAACCCTGCCCCAGAAGAATTGATTGCTCATGGTGATTTACACCAACAAAGGGTGCAAAGGGCATCTCATATCTATTTGTCAGGTATGTGGTGTCGAATGTTATCACATCACCAAAATACTGATAGGCTGCCCTACTACGTGGGTCTGCCCATAATACATTTTTCAACCTCCCGTCATCATCTAAATCCATCAAAACAAAAAATTCGTCGTTCTTGTACTGCATTCTACAAAAGTACTCTCGAAGCGCTCCGGCACCACCTTTCCCAAGTCGTAGATGCCGTGCTTTATTAATATAATTGTGAAAATATTTCTCTAAAAATAGGAGGTTCTCGAATCCACCGGTGCCAACAACAAGAGATCCAAAGCTATTGTTCATTCGAATGCCAGCCAAGTCGTTTGTATCTAGGACTCCTTTTACGGAGTCACTCACCTCTCGGTTACATCGAAAGAATCGGGATTTCTGCAGACTGAGGCCGTGATTATGAATATTCTGAACAGTTGTTAACTGCAACTTTCCCTCTACTTTTAAGGCATTTATCTTTGCCTTACAATCCGTCTTTCCTGTCGGACGGGGTTTGGCAATATTTAACGTCCTATTCCAAGCTTTCCCACCATGTGCACAACCAAGGGTTACATATCTGACACTGTCATCCTCTCCCCTCTCACTCCTTTGTGTCATCACTCCAAATCCACATTTCTTAGCATATTCTTTATAATACTCAATTAATTCTTCAAAAGAATTAAACTGCATACCCGACTTTGGCTCTTCAATTAAATCATCACCATCTGTTTGCATTATCTGAGGTGTCCCAGCACTTTTGTCATCGGTTTTCTCAGAATCTGGTCTATCCTCTTTACTCGTTTCAACAATTCTAGAGGAGGTACATGGCGATTCAGTTTCCCTACAATTTAATCCATCCTCTTTATCTTTATCAACTATTGTGCTTGTAGCGGAACAGGTATTGATGACAGGTATTGGAGGTCTCATCTCATATTGAAATGGATATTGGTTGCCATCTGGATATGACAAAAAAGTAGGTGACCATGTAGGCATTGCTCCATAATAACCAGGCATGTAATTTGCAAAGCTCGGACAAGTTATTGGTATGTCCTAAAATAAAAACAACAATGATAATTAGCATTAAAGCTCGATGTTAAAATTTTAAGAACTCAAATATTGTGTTTTTTAAACAATATAACGTGCCGGGGTTGGTGTATTTGAGGTAGATGGTATTAACGGATGTGAGTGTTCTTCCCCTATTACCATGATGACAATCGCAAGAACACCTATATATGCACACAGTGAGTATAGATAATACAGAAAATAATTCAAAAAATTCTAACTTAGTCATTAAGAAGTTAAGATGGAAAAAATCGAGGAAGGTAAAACTGCTTCTAAGCTACTAATTGAAGCAAGTTCAGAATTGTAGATTTTGCAACTTTAGAAAGGCACCAAATTGGGTTGACTCCCTGCATGTATATAATTAAATTGTTATGGCCTTGTTTCACTTAGATTATAGATTTGTAGATTGTCCACAATCATTAAACAAATAATTTATGTATATATCTAGTCATTAAATTGCACCATATATAACCTATTTAATAATGAGAAATTAACATGTTCATATATAGGTGGGTTTTGATAGATGGGGTGTAGGAAGGAAGTCCATTAATAATTAGGTGGATTCAAATGGAGTAGTACATCAATGATTATTTCATGAAAAATCAGTTTTGCAACTTTAACAAGATTTATTAACATATATCTCAACTTTGCTAGATCTAGAAAAAGCTATGTAGGGATACTTCTATACACTTGCATATCGACTTTCAAGCTCTTATCTTCACACAGAAGTTGCATACCAACCACCTGTTTTTAGACTGCTAAGAAATGCAACTTACAAAGCTACTAATTTTGTATGTCATGCTAAATTGTTCTTATAGATTAAAGCTGTGTTTTTTTTTTTTTGGTTACAATATTTCATCTCATCTTTGTACCCTTAAAGTTGTGTTCTTTTTTGTTACAATATTTCTAAAACTATGTTTTTTTTTTTTTTACAATATTTCCAAAGCTGTTTTTTTTTTTTTTTGTTACAATATTTCTAAAGCTGTGTTCTTTTTGTTTTTTTACAATATTTCTAAAGCTGTGTTTTTTTTTTTGTTACAATATTTCTAAAGTTGTTTTATTTTTTTCTTACAATATGTCATCTGATCTTTGTACCATTAAACCTTGTGTTTTTTTTTTTTGTTACAATAATCCTACACACATTTTCCTTTCCTTTAACAGGTCATAGATGGCTGGTTTTATAGTATCTTTGTACCGTTAAAGCTGACTTTTTTTTTTTTTTTTGGTTACAATAACCCGCACGAACACATTTTCCTTTCATTTAACAGGTCATAGATGCCTGCTTTTATAGTCTTCAACTAATAACCATGTAAAGGATAGATTAAAGCAGAGGAACAAATCAAGCTATGATTTTTTTGTTAACAAGTCATAGATGGCTGTATCACTTCAACAAATCTACCAACAAACTCATCTGAAACCAATGCATTATTATCACAGATCTACCAACGCACCAACACGTCAAAGTAAAGCAAATGAGTAAATTTTTACCCAATGCAGACAGAGGAAGAGCAGCAGATCTGTTCGTTGCAGTTTCTTCGCCTCAGTGTGCAACAACTCACCGAATAAAAGCTCCACGAGGTTGGCTCAGCCTTTAACGAAGACCCTCTTTAGCTCCGACAAAGATTCCGGCATCCTTCCACCCTTCCACTTTACTTGTTGAGTTCTCAAAATACAATGGAAGCTGATGGCTTTTGAGAAGGTATTCTCCGTTCCGTTCAGCCTAGTACGACGGCAATGCACATTGTCCTTCCACTCGACGGTGATGAGCAGCAACGACAACCAAGAGCGGGAATAACGTATGTCCTTAAATGGCGTTCCCCCCATTTCTCTTTCTATTTTCGTCTTTTTTTTTTTAAATAAATATAGATGACGTGGCTTTATTTACTGCACGATTACGAGGCGACTGTATGTCCCGACTGTACCTAGAACTATTGTTTTCTTTTCGAATTGGGAAGGTGATTGTGAAAGATCACAAATTATTAAAAAATATATGCTTCTTGGGTTTTAAAAGTGATTTAAATATCGAATTCTTTATAAAGTTTGGGATTAAGTCCTAAATACTAACATATATAAACCTAAAGAAAATTATTTTTATTTTTATTTTTTTCAATATCATTATTGCAAAAAACATTGGGGAACTAAAATTAATTTTAGTAGAGGAAAGGGAAGAGGCTGTATCGATTGGTTAAATACACTTTCTTTATTTTCTTTTCCTATTTTCCTAATGGATGGTCTATTATTAATTTTTATAAAGTTTCAAAATTAATTTAGTGTCACTAATCTTAATACGGCGATCAAGTACTTCAAAGATGTAGAATTAAAGAAGTTAGCACAAAGCATAATGAGCCCACGAGGCAAAATTAAGAGGCCCAAAGCTAACATAGGAAGAGGGTCGATGTGGAACAATGGGACGACATCCTTTCTGACATGACCTTACATATGCATAGAGCAAAGCTACGCTGGATTAAAGGGTTAGATATTGAACATGGGTAGAGATCCCGATGAGGACCCATGTCCCTAACAGAATGTGTGAAGTTGGCCACACTCATCAACCTATTATTATAGAACACGACCTAAGAGCCACACCACATTAAAGACAATCATGTGGTACATAGTATAGAGGACGAGCACCTCTAACACGGGATAGGGGATACCACCTTGGTGGGAGGTATAAAAACCAAATCCCAAGTTAGAATGCTTTCTTATAGGGGTATCGAAAAAATTGACTGGGCTGAGCCATTTGGACCAGACCGTACTCTAGTTCGATTGATCTCGATATTAAAAATTGTGGATTGAAACCATTTGGTCTAGTTTTGGGTCAATAAATTTTGGATCAGACCAAACGGATTGAACTCTTATATATATATTTAAAATATTTTTAATAATTTAATATAATAATTATATAAGTTAATGATATAATTTTCATTTAATTTATTATCATAGACCATATAAAATATTTTTCTAATGAGTTAGTTATATAATTTACATTAATAATTCATTTAATTTTAATTTAGTAATTTAAATAAATTTTTATTAATTTATTTGAGAAAAAAATTAAAAATTAAAAAATAAAAAAATAATTGGACCAGACCGGTCCTTATGGCCGGATGTTCGGTCCAGTTTGGTTCGGGAAAAATGATGGACCATTTCGATCTATCACCCCCCGAATCGGACCAGACCGATTTATACCCTTACTTTCTTATGTTCTCTCATATACCAAAAATTCTATCTAAGGGTAATAAATTAACTTAGTCATTAGAAGTGTTTCACCAACTTCAAGCCCTCACTTTCCTTCTGTTGCAGGAGACTGAGCTCGATGACCAGTATGCAAAACACGTCGTCAACAAGACGCATCATCCACATCACCTAAGATATAAGATTTGATTTGTATTAAAAACCTACTTTCAATTAAAATCAAACAAAAGATGTTAGTTCATGATCGAAAGCAAAGTATTTGGCTACCAAACAAAGCGATGCGTGCATATTATGGAAGCATTTGCATTAGATAACTATGTGGAAGCTTGAAATCACCCATCCGACCACACGAAATATGACAATCCAACCTGACCATCAATCCTTACGCATACTTTACATGCAAACCCTAAAATCCACTATAAATACAACCATATATCACCTCGACTTAGATTTTCATCGAAACATTTCAGAATCACCAAGTGGTAGTACCGTTTCACAGCAGAATATAACAATGGTCAGGCTCACATTAACCCTCGCTGCTCTCTTTGCTGCCCTTTTGTTTGTTGCCCACGCCACTACCTCCTGCACCACCATAACAATGGTGTACATCGACGAGGACATTGGTCAGAACCTAATACGTCAGGGAGGGAGCTGCTGCGAGCAGATGCAAAGCCAATAGTAGCTTAACCACTACGAGCGGTACATGAGGCAGCAAAGCATATCAAGAAGTTACAATGAAAACAATCAGCAGTGCTGCCAGCAGCTGAGGCGTATGGGCTAGAAACTTACCAAATGAATGCAGCATCGGACCCGGCCTTTGTGAGATGCGCAGGGGCTGGTTCTAGATCAAGGATGCCAAGCATGCATGTGCGCTACATTTATAAGGGGTCACATCAGTTAGCTCTGGTGTTTTCCCCAAGAATAACTGGTGTGACTGGTTTTAAGAAGCACGTCATCATGTGTATGGTAGTACCCTAGTATATGTAGTTTTGGGTGTTTATTGTGATCTCTCTTAAATAAAATAAGAAACTTTTAAATCAAACGCCTGATGTCATGAGACTCTACCTGTGTGCGAGCCATCACCTTCAGAACAAAGGAAAAATGCATGTATATGTATGTGATTGGAGCAGAATATATAAAGCATTAATCCAATATTTGTACTTTCCTTAAGAATAATGTGGTTTGTTCATGTAAAGGAGATAGAGAGATGTAGCTAATCATAAGAAGGAATATGGAATTGACGATTGTAAAAAGAGAAAGTTAGCTCCATTCTGAAATGTGATGAGTTACATTCAACTGCCTCGATTAATTGTGCAAATTAAAGAAATGAAATGTGATGATTTACAGAAACTCACTATGCAGTTCCTGTCAACCAACTTGCCACGAGTATATGCAGCCCCATCAAAATAATAAGAGAGATTATATATACAATGCAAGCTCAATGTATAAATTCCGTACAAACTCCATTATGAAAAGGTTTGAATAACTCTTTTTTTTTTTATTTAAGTGGAGCCCATATTTTTACAAAATGATTGTAATTATTAAATAATAAATGCAATGTCCAAAAGGCATTTAGAAAAAGGTGAAGGAAGAAACTGCAAAATGGCTAAATTTTTTACTACAATTACAAAAATTGTATACTTGTTATAAATTTATTTATATGACCATTTTTAGCCATCATTTTTTACTATCATTTAAAATTATTTAGTCATCAATTAAAACTAATATTTAATCATTAATTAAGACCATTGAGTCATCAATTAAAACCTATCTTTAGCCATCAATTAAGACTTAAGTCATATTTACTTTTTTGTACTCTTATATATGGGTATTATTCACTTGTATATGATCAAGTTTTGTATTTGAATAACAACTCTCTCTTACAATATCCTCTTTCTCTTATAATAGCATTTTTTTTTTAATTTCATAACACGTTATCAGTACGAAAGTTCTGAGGATTTTGAAACTAGTAGTATTCTATTTCAAGGAAGTTTTTCAATATATTATTTGTAGTTCCTAAAATAAATATGAAATGTTACATTACTTATTATTACTTGATGAAACTCTAATTTTATTCTCATGATTTTGTGAATGTATTTTTTATTTACAATATAAACATACTTATGATCCTGACTTATATATGTAGAAAATGTCAAATCTTGCAAAATTAGAATTCGTTGCTCTTGACATTTATGGAAAAAATTATTTGTTTTAGATCCTTAATGCTGAGATCCATCTGGATGCTATGAACCGGGAAAATATAATTAAAAAAGGAAATCAAGGGTTCCAGTAGGACTGCGCTAAGACAATAATTTTCCTTCGGCACCATCTTCATGAAGAATTAAAAATTGAGTATCTTACGGTGAAAGATCCCCTTATTTTGTGGAATAATTTAAGTGAGAGATATAAGCACCAGAAAACTGTAATCCTCCCAAAAGCTTGTTATGATTGGATGCACCTGAAGTTGCAAGACTTCAATTGTGTTAGTGAATATAACCTTGTACTTTTTAAAATTTGCTCGCTATTAAAATAATGTGGTGAAAAAGTCATTGATGATGACTTGTTAGATAAGATATATACTACTTTTCATGAATCGAATGTGCTCCTGCAGCAGCAGTATCGAGAGCGAAAGTTCAAAAAATATTCTGAACTTATATCTTGTCGTCTAGTGGCTGAGCAAAATAATGACTTTTTGTTAAGAAATTATCAGTCACGTTCTATTGGTTCTATATCATTCCCTAAAGTGGATGCTACTAAATTTATACCATTCCCAGAATCGAATGATGCATCTTTTCAAAGAAACCGATGACGTGGACGTGATAGAAAAAATTATAAAAGTAGAGGTCTTAGAAGTGACCACACTAAAAGGGATAATAATAGATATACACCGTACCACCAGAAGTGGTTCAACTCAGATAAGGGTAAAGGTCCCCAAAATAAATTTTTAAAGAAAGATGAAGATGAATGTCATAGATGTGGTATGACTAGACATTGGTCTCGTACCTGTCGTACAACTAAGCACTTGGTTAACTTATACCAAACTTCTATAAAAGAAAAAATACAAAAATTTGAAATAAATTTTGTTGAACCATAAGATGCTTTAGTTTCTATAGATAGAGAAGATATTACAAGCCTTAATATTTCTGATTTTTTTAAAGATTTTAGTGGTAGAGTTGATCATTTGATTGGTGATGGAAGTGTTCATTTTTAATTAATGTATTTTCTTTATCTTATTGTAATTTTTTTTTTATATTTTGCAATATTTTGTAGTAATGAAAGTTTTATATATTTTGTAGAATCATGAGTCTTACTGATAAACTTTTTATCTCTGAGATGAATAATAAAGATGTATGTCTGACTGACAGTGCTACAACTCACACAATTTTTAAAGATAAAAAATATTTTCAAAATCTAACATTGAGTAAAGTCTAAGTTCATACCATATCTGGTTCATCGAATCTAATTGAAGGCTCCGGAAGAGCTTATATTGTGTTGTCTAATGACACCAAATTTTATATTGAAGATGCTCTATTTTTTTCATGATCTAGAAAAAATTTATTGAGTTTTAAGGATATACGTCATAATGGTTATCATATTGAAACCACCAACGAAGACAATAAAGAGTATTTTCTCATTACTAAAATAATTTCAAGCCAGAAACTCGTATTAGAAAAACTACCTACTCTTTCATCTGGATTATATTATAAATAAATGAGAACAATCGAATCACATGTGATAATGCACCAGAAGTGCATTGACCCCAAAATATTTATGACTTGGCAAGATCGCCTTGGACATCCGAGATCAATAATGATGAGACGAATAATTGATAATTCATATGGGTATCTCCTAAAGAATCAGAAGATTATCTTATCCAATAAATATCCATGCTCTGCATGTTCTTAGGGTAAATTGATTATTAAACTATCTATCTCAAAATCTGTTTTTGAATTTTCGTCATTTTTACAAAGGATTCATGGGAATATATGTTGGCCTATTCAACCATTAAGTGGACTGTTTAAATACTTTATAGTTTTAATTGATGCATCAAGTCGATAGTCACATGTTTGTCTACTTTTTAATATAAATATTGCATTTGCTAAACTTCTTGTCTAAATAATTAAACTACGAGCACAATTTCCTAACTATCTAATTAAAACTATTCAATTGAATAATGTAGGTGAATTTACATCTTAAGTTTTTTTATAACTATTGCATGTCAATAGGAATAAATGTTGAACATCCAGTTGCCCACACACACACTCAAAATGGTTTAACTGAATCATTAATTAAAAAAGTTCAGCTAATCGCTACACCTTTACTTATGAAATCAAACCTTCCTATTTCTGTTTATGGACATGCTATACTTTATACAGCATCGTTAATTCAAATTAGGCCATCAGCATATCACAAATATTTTTCATTATAGCTTGCATTTGGTCAACAATCAAATATTTCTTATCTTCATATTTTTGGATGTACGATATATGTTCCAATTGCACCTCCACAAAGTAGAAAAATGGATCCTCAACGTAGACTTGTGATATATGTTGAGTTTGATTTTCCATCTATTATTAGATACCTTGAGTCTCTTACAAGGGATATGTTTAAGGCACATTTTGAGAATTGTCATTTTGACAAATCCATTTTTTCAACAATGGATAATGAGAAGTCGGTGCTTGAAGTACGACAGGAAATTACTTGAAAAAATAAAGTCATTTTCCAATTTAATCCTCGTACAAATTGTGGCACACCCAATTCCCACGTACAGACACGTGAAAATCGAGACGTCGGGATAATGACAACACGGGTCACATATCCCATCGACGAGTACTAAGTGTGTGTACACAAATAAGTGTAAACTAGAGATGCAAAAGATTATTCATTTGTAAAGTGTTGCGAATCAATTATCGGATGTATTTACTGACACTAAAGGTGTGGTAATATCATATATTCCTGCTGTTAATGTTCTAGTAAGGATTGCAATTCCTGAAGGACAAGTTGCCAAAACAACAATAAGTGAATCAAAGATACGCTTGAAGCGTGGACGACCTATTGGTGCAAAGGAGGACAAAATTCCTCGGAAGAGAAAAATACAAAATGAATTTGGTACTCCTGAAAAGTCTATACCCACAACACAGACCATAAGAGTAATTGATACTTCTGAAGAGACTGGTGGATTTGGCTGTTGAGAAGTGTTTAGGAGAGTTGTGAATAGTAATAAAAAGTAGGTAAAAAGTAATAATAAAGTAATGAATAGTAATAAAAAGTAAGTAAAACGTAATGAATAGTAGTAAAAGTAGGTGAAAAGTAATAATAAATTAATGAGTAGCAGTGAGAAGTGTTGAGGTACTCTTGGTACCCAAATACACCCTTAAATCTCCTAAAAAAGAACTTCCTAAAGAGGTATTTAATGAAATGTCTTCCATTGAAGAGGGACAGGTATCTGAAAATAACGAGATATCGATATATTTCTTGAGTACTAGAGAAATTTTGGATAGAAATAAAATTATTGTCGATAACATATTTTCATATAAAATGACCCTTGACATTATCAGAAGTAATGAAAAAATTGAACCAAGAACTTTCGAAAAATGTCGACGTAGAAATAACTGGCCAAAATGGGAATAAGCTATTAAAACTGAATTAAACTCGCTAGTAAAGCGAGAAATCTTTGAACCAATTTTACAAACACTAAAGAGTGTAATGTCTGTTGGATATAAATGGATATTTATACGTAAGCGTAATGAGAGCAATGAAATTGTACGATATAAAGCACGACTTGTTGCACAAGATTTCCTGCTGAAATCAGGGATTGATTATGAGGAAACATATTCTCCTATTATGAATGCAACCACATTCATATTTTTGATTAGTTTGGTAGTTACAAAAAGATTAGATATGCAATTAATGGATGTGGTCACTGCATATTTATATGGATCATTGGATCATGACATATATATATATATAAATCCCTAAAGGATATAAAATGCCTGAAACTTCTAATTTGAGTACATCAAGAAATATGTATTATATTAAACTTCACAGATCTTTATATGGGTTAAAGCAATCCAGACGCATGTGGTATAAACGCCTTAGCAAATATCTATTGGAAAAAGGATTTGAGAATAATCCAATATGCCCATGTGTTTTTATTAAGAAATCAAATTTCGGATTTGTTATTAATGCGGTTTATGTTGATGATCTAAATCTTGTTGGAACTCCTGAAGAGATTAGAAGAACCGCTACATATTTAAAGAATGAATTTGAAATGAAAAACCTTGACAAAACGAAATTTTGTTTCAGCCTGCAGCTCGAGTATTTGTAAAATAGAATTTTCATTTATCAGTCAAATTATACAAATAAAGTCTTAAAGTACTTTTACATGGACAAAACTCATCCCCTGAATACTCCAATGGTTGTTCAATCACTTCATGTGTATAAAAATCCATTTCATCTTTATGAAGATGATGAAGAAATTCTTGATCTCGAAATATCTTATCTCAATGCAATTTGAGCCCTAATGTATCTTATAAATTACATTCAACCTGATATTGCATTTTCAGTTAATTTACTTGTAATATATAGTTCTGTACCAATTTGAAGACATTGGAATAACATTAAACACGTCCTTCAATACCTCCAAAGTACTGTTGATATGAGATTATTTTATCAACATGGATCAAGTCCACAATTAGTTGGATATGTAGATGCAGATTATCTTTCAGATTCACACAGAGGTAGATTTCAAATTAGATATGCATTTATTTATGAAAATTCTGCTATATCATGGAGATCTGTCAAGCAAATACTATTTACTACCTCTTCAAATCACTTAGAGATCATTGCAATTCATAAGACAAGTCGAGAATGTATTTGGTTAAGACCATTGATTCAACATATTCAATAAAAGTGTAGTCTTCTAGTGATTAATGATAGTCTAATAATTTTATACGAAGATAATGCTGCTTGTATTACTCAAATTTGATGAGGATATATAAAATGTGATAGAACTAAATATATTTCACCTAAATTCTTTTATACTAATGAATTTTAAGAAAAATGTGAAATTAATATCAAGCAGATACGATCAAGTGCTAATCTGGCAGATTTATTTACTAAAGCATTACCGATTGCAATATTTAAGAAGATTGTGTAGAATATTGAAATGCAAAGACTTGAAAACCTATTATCATGCACTTTTCAGTGGGAGTAAATGTCTTGAAGACTTGTGCTGATTGTACTCTTTTTCCCTCGCTAAGATTTTATCCCACTAGGTTTTCCTTTGCAAGATTTTAATAAGACAATCTTAAAGCATTTGGCAGTATACATAAATATTGTACTCTTTTTCTTTCGTCATTGGTTTTTCTCCATTGAGTTTTTTCTTGACAAGATCTTAATGATGCATATTCTTTATATATGGTCATCCAAAGGGCGAGTGTTATAAACTTATTTGTATGACTATCTTTAGCCATCAATTAGAACTATTTAGCCATCAATTAAGACCATTTAACCATCAATTAAGACCAATCTCTAGTCATTAATTAAGACCATTGAACCATCAATTATGACCTATCTTTAACGATCAATCAAAACTTAAGCTATACCTACTTATTTGTACTCCTATATATATGAATATCATTTACTTGCATATGATCAAGTTTTATATTTGAATAACAATTATTTTTCTTACAATATCTTATTTCTCTTATAATAACATTTTTCTTTTAATTTCATAACAATATGTACTTTCTCTGCTCTATTTTTTCTCATGTTTTTAATAGAGGGTAAGCATTAAAATCCGTCGTTTTCCTAGACAGTGGTGGAACATAATAGTTTAACCAAACAATGCCTCCAAAGCCAATTAAACAAATGTCAAACAAAGTCGTTTGCATGGCAAGGCATTTGAATCACAGGACAACTGCATCGCAACACGTTACACGAGTGAAGCGAACCATAACACATTATTTGGACAAAACCGAACATAGATTATGACGATTTATGCATGAAACTAGACTCGGGACACATGCATATATATATATATATATATATATACACCCTTGAAAACTAGGCATTGCCACTAGACTCCTCTAAATGCCGAAACGTAACTAGGGGTGAGCAACGAGACCCCACACTCCACTACCCTGCCCCCGTTCGTCCCGCCCCCGCATGGCGAGGCAGGTAACACCGCCCCGCATCTAGTCCCCCTAGCGGGAGCGGGGGACAAGGAGGGCCCAATCCCGCCCCGCCCCCTACATATATATTATATATAAAAACATAAATATTTATATTATATATATTCAAAAGCATAAATATATGTTTATATATAAATATAAATATATTTTTATATTTTACAAATTGTGTATATATAAATATATATATATTAGAATTTGTTAAACTTGTTTACAAAGTATACATTAACAAATTTAAAAACTATATAGTTTAAAACTAATACATTACAACTTACATAAAATATGCACTAATAAATTTAAAAATTACATAATTTTTAAATTATAGTTATATTTATAAAATTTAAATTTACAATTTAGATCTAAAAATATATTTTTAATCACTTTTAGATTTAAAAATAATTTTTAAATATAAAAAAATAATAATTTTTTAAAGAGAAAATAAGACGAAACAGGACGGAGATTCGCTTTGCACTCGACCCTCGGAATGCAGAGGCGGGCGACGGATGGCAAAACTCTACCCCTGCACCATGCGGGGCAAGGTGTGGGAAGGAGGCTACCCCGCACAGCACAGTACAAGTAGCACCCCTAAGCATAGCACTCCCCTGCTTCCTTTCCACGTAATACCTTGCATGCAATGGCGAAAATCCTCTATAAATACCCGTCACGGCCACCACTCGACCTCTACTAGCACTCAAAAAATGGTGTTGTGAGCAGCAGTTGCAATACTAAACTCACTATCGTAGCAACTAAATATTTTATCGCACTTAATCCTCCTAGTCATTGCCAACACCTCCGCAAGCAATGCATTAGAACGCTAAATTTCTTTTTCCCTTCAGATAACCAAGAATTTTATTAAGGAAACTAAAAAGTAACTTCATCCAAACGACTAACATGACCAGCAAACCAAACATCGAACAGGGTGCACAACAAGCACAACAAGCGCAAATTAAAGCCAGTTTAGAACATATTTATGAGCCATTAAAAAATGGCAAGGAAACCAAGGGCAGATCCACAAAAACTCTAAAGAAAACCAGCAAATTGAAGGCCCATGACACTAGACTTCACCATAGAACCACCACCAGGCTCAATAACCACCACGGAGGCGAAGAACAAGGTGCAGAGTAGACTCCTTTTGGATGTTGTAATCCGCCAGAGTCCTCCCATCTTCAAGCTGCTTCCCTGCGAAGATAAGCCTCTGCTGATCCGGGGGTATCCCTTCCTTGTCCTGAATCTTTGCTTTCACATTATCAATCGTGTCAGAACTCTCTACCTCCAAGGTAATGGTCTTCCCTGTCAATGTCTTCACAAATATCTGCATCCCACCACGCAAGCGCAGCACCAGATGAAGGGTAGATTCCTTCTGAATATTGTAATCTGCAAGAGTCCTCCCATCTTCAAGCTGCTTGCCTGCAAAGATAAGCCTTTGCTGGTCTGGAGGGATGCCCTCTTTGTCCTGTATCTTTGCCTTGACATTGTCGATTGTATCCGAACTTTCAACCTCCAGAGTTATGGTTTTACCAGTCAAAGTCTTCACAAAAATCTGCATTCCACCACGCAAACGCAGCACCAAGTGCAGTGTCGATTCCTTTTGGATATTGTAATCTGCTAAGGTCCTTCCATCCTCTAACTGCTTGCCAGCAAAAATCAACCTCTGCTGGTCAGGTGGGATACCTTCTTTGTCTTGAATTTTAGCCTTCACATTATCAATAGTATCGGAACTCTCAACCTCCAAAGTAATGGTTTTTCCAGTCAAGGTCTTAACGAAAATCTGCATTCCACCACGCAGCCGAAGCACCAAGTGCAAGGTGGACTCCTTCTGAATGTTATAGTCAGCAAGAGTCCTTCCATCTTCTAATTGCTTCCCAGCAAAAATCAACCTCTGCTGGTCTGGTGGGATTCCCTCCTTATCCTGAATCTTTGCCTTCACATTGTCTATAGTATCCGAGCTTTCAACTTCCAAGGTTATAGTTTTTCCTGTCAGCGTCTTAACAAAAATTTGCATTCCACCTCGGAGACGGAGCACCAAGTGGAGGGTTGATTCCTTTTGGATGTTATAGTCGGCAAGTGTCCGACCGTCTTCAAGTTGCTTGCCAGCAAAGATCAACCTCTGTTGGTCTGGTGGGATACCCTCCTTGTCTTGGATCTTAGCCTTGACATTATCAATAGTGTCCGAGCTTTCGACTTCCAAAGTTATGGTTTTTCCCGTCAAGGTTTTAACAAAGATTTGCATGCCACCACGAAGGCGTAGCACCAAGTGAAGGGTGGATTCCTTTTGGATGTTATAGTCAGCCAAAGTGCGACCATCTTCGAGCTGCTTACCAGCAAAGATGAGTCTCTGCTGGTCCGGTGGAATGCCCTCCTTGTCCTGGATTTTGGCTTTCACATTGTCAATAGTGTCCGAGCTTTCCACCTCAAGGGTGATTGTCTTTCCGGTTAGAGTCTTAACAAATATCTGCATCTGTTCCGTTTCAAATAAAGAAAATTACAAGTTAAATAAATGTTTGAAGAACAGGGTCTGACAAGTTTGCAAACTAGAAAGACAATAATTCATGCACACCTCAGAAATGTAAGAAATAAAGAAGTTGAGCAAATATTGCAGGCCTCGATCGAGGAATTTTACAGAATTGTCAAGCATAATAAGTCAATATATTAAATCCTCTTCCATCATCAAACAGGGCCCCCCACCTACCTCAATTCACAAGTTCCGGAAAATTATTTGACCTCGTCTTTTTTTTTTTTTAAATAAAAATTGATTTCTCAATCTCTCAAAATGAATCACAAAATATCCCCCCCCCCCCCAAAAAAAAAAGAAACATCATCTTTTACGCAAATCATAAAAAATGTGAACCAATGAATCCATAACGCGGCCACTCTGATCCTAACCCTGAGAAGGAAAGTTAAATTAAAAATAAATAAATGATAGTAAAAGGTATCTAGCCAATAAAAAACCATACCTTTGTTTAGAGACAGGTCAAATTAAGTTTATTTTCTCAAAATTTTCCATAAAAACAAACAAAAATTCATTAATAATCTAACAAGCAGATCCGCGGAAACTAGATTACAGATCAGGAATAGAAAATCAACAAAACGCATCTAACAAGAACAATTTGATAGATCTGGCAAAGATCGAATTTAACGAAGCGACCCGGAATAGGATACTAAAAGAGATGATCTTTAACGCATAGCTTTCAATATTTCTTTTTTTTTTTTTTTCCAAAAAATATTAACCAAAGCAAAAATATATAAAGAAAAGCGAACCGGAAAATACCTTGAGAAAGAGGTTTGGACAGAGAGCTTGAATGGAACGAACGCCCGAGACTACCAAGATTTTCCTTTCCTTGCAATTGTGATGGGCTTGGGGCAACTTTTATAGGTGGGATTACCGAGTCAAAGACCGAGTCGTATGAAGAGGAAGCGAATAGGATAATGCCACATGCTAAGTACACGCCAAGATTGGATTCGTTCCCCAATATTCCAGGCTCTTCCACGCAAACGCCGGTCAACTGGTCAAGCCACTGTAAGGAAAGGAAAAAATATATTTACAGGTATTAATTTGTATATTAATATGATAAATAAATTAATATTAATATATAAATTAATATGTATTTATATATAGTAAAATTTTAAAGAAAATGATAGGGAGTATCGTATGAATCACTGTTGCAAAATTTAAAGAATAAAGGAAAGAATAAAAGTAAAACAAACTAGGAGAAGAGATGCTTGGATGATGTGATGCGTGACGTGAGGGGACAATAACGGATAGGTGTTGTTAGGTTGCTTTGGGAGTCAGATTAGCACCTTTAAAATTATCTTAAAGATTATTATATGCCAACAGTTATTTTATTTTTAAATCGATTTACAGAGTGAGTATTGGTTTGGTTGTTCATAATACTGTTATTTATTATTTTATTATTATTTAATATCTTTTTATTATTTTTGTTATTACTCTTTACAAAGTATTTGAGATTACTTTATTATCTAAATGTAATTTAAATCACCTATTTTATTTAAATGATAATATTTAATTTATTATATTTAAATTTAATTTTTTTATAAATGAAAATCATGCAATATAAGTATTTTATTAAATGTGTTATTTATATTTAACTTATAAATATAATTCATGATGAATAACATTTTTTTTTTTTTTTGAAAGAGACGAGGTCACATATCCGATAGTGATCCCTTCTCAATTTTATTAAAGAAAACTCTCACTTATGGTAGAAGAATACCTTAGTAGAACAAATAAACAAAAGAACAACCAAAAACAAAAGACAAAAAACCCAACAAAGAAACAAAACCATAAACCACAACCAGTCACTCACTATAGAACCTTACAATCGAAAAGAAGGGAATCCATATCTATCCATTCGAGCCATTCCTTGTGCAACCCGTGGCAACTTGTCATTCTCGTCATAATTTTTAATAATACCTGCTTCTCCGTCCCTTGCCAAAAAATCCGCAACTTTATTGCCTTCCCAAAAAATATGAGAGATAGTAACTAACATATCTTCCAGGCCTTCCATTAACTGCTCCCAAAAATTCCATAAGTACCACACATTACAAGCCTTTGTAACTACCCAGTACACTAACAAGGCAGAATCACATTCAATTTCCACCCGATAAAATCCATGCTTTTTACACATTCTAAGACCTTTTAACAGAGCTCTCATTTCCGCAGCATTATTTGTACCAAACCCAAAAATATTCGAGAAGGCCGCTTTGACTATACCTTGATGATCTCTAATCATTCCACCTCCACCACAAGACCCCGGATTTCCCCTACAACTCCCGTCCACATTAAGTTTAACCCATCTCGGCTTCGGTTTCAACCATGTGACCACCATTGTCTATCGATTAACCACTTGCTTTATCGGCACGTTAACTGCTGCTAACAAATTAAACTTTTGTTTTTTTTTTTTTTCGAGAGGACAAATCAAAATATTATCTCTTAAAGATTATGCTATAAAACCCACATTCCAGGGGTGCGATAATGTCAGTTTATATATATTTATATATAAAAAAAATTATTATAAATTTAATATTGTTTAAATTGAAGAGTGCAGAAAGGAAAATCAATAATCAATCCGTAATAGCTATGGGCCATTATAAAAAAAAAATCCGTAATGGCTATGAGTCCAGACCCACAGACTTCCATCGTGAAATAAGGTTTGGCCCAAGGCCCAAGCCGTCATCCCCTGAAAGTTGAAACCTCGGGGAGTCGTCACTTTCGCTCTTTATCGAACCAAAATCCAAGGCTGAAGTAGTAAACAGCCTTTGGAGCTCAATTCAGATCCAAATGGCTCCTCTTGCACCTCGATCCGGCGACGCAATCTTCGCCAGCGTTGAACGCGTGGTAAGCGAAAACCTTAATTCTCATCTCACCCTCTGTTTTGTCACCCAAAAAACCCTGGAGAAACAAATGGAAAGTCGAGCCAAGTTACACTCGATTTGAACTCAGACCGATCATTTCGTTTGTTTTTTTATTGGATGGATTTTTTTTTCTCGATTTTTTGGGGAACCAAACTGAATGTTGAGGTTGCGACTATCTGTTGAAGTTCTTGATCGTGTCGATTTCCGTTGTTGATTCTGATTTCTGATATTTAATTTATTGTTCGTTTCGTTAGGTTTATGAGCAACTGATCATAATTTCTTGATGAAATTTACTCTATTGTTTTATTCATTCTGATATTGATCTATGAAATTTGAAAATGGTGTAGAATGCGGAGCTTTTTACCCTGACGTACGGAGCGATTGTGCGCCAGTTGCTTACCGATCTGGAGGAGGTTGAGGAAGTGAACAAACAGCTTGACCAAATGTAACTTTAGCTCATCATTAGTGATTTTCTATTTATATTCCGTAGTTTTTATGTGCTTTTTTTCAATTTATGGTTTCGTCTATACATGAATACGACATGCAAGCTGGTAATTCGATTTGTTTGTATTATGCAAGAACCCATCTTTACTAAATTCCTGTTATGGAGGCATACTAGGCAAGAGTTCTTCTTCCTTTTGATGCTGAAAGTGGGGCATGTAATGGGCATTGGCCAAATAACTTCGGAAGGATTTTTTTGAATTTCTATATTTATTTTAAATTAGAATGTATATTTGAACAAAGTGGAACTAATTTTCATTGAGGTATATGTCAAAGATATAATTGTAAGAACTTGTCTTTGGATGAGCTAGATGTGTAGTTCAAGACTTGATATCATTAGATGTGGTTCAACTTTATTGCCTCGCACAGAATATGTATTGTCTTAGCCAATTGCCAAAGCAGCCTGGAAAATTGATGTATCTGGTCATATGTTTTTATCGAGAAATTTTCAGCCATAGTTAATTAATTTTTGGTGGATTTTGTTTTTGCCTTTTCTTCCTCTATTTTCCCCCTTTTATTTTTTATTTTTGGTGGGAGGAAGAGGGGTTGTTTGATAAATGCCTTGACTGAATTATACGCTTATGCTCAAATACTGGGTTGCCACTCTCATGCTTCCATTGTTTCTTTCAGTAATCTCCTGCTGCCAAGAACTTGCAAATGTCCATATTAGAGCATCTCATCCAAAATTGTTGATTAGCTTATTACAATTTTTTTTTTTTTTTTAATGAATATTATTATAAAATTGGGAAGTTACCATGTCAACTGAAGCATTTAATTATCCTGCAGGGGTTATAACATTGGAATTCGACTAGTTGATGAGTTTCTAGCAAAATCTAATGTCTCTAGATGCACTGACTTCAAAGAGACTGCTGAAGTAATTGCTAAGGTACATCTTAATTATTTGTTTCAGTTATCCTTATTATTGTTTAAAACCTGCCAAATTTTCTTTAAATTATGAACTCTATAACTACTTATAGTCAAATGCATGATTCATTCCTCAAAAAATGCTTCTTTTTCTTTACACAGCTTCTTAAACTGAATATTATCATTTTTGCTCTTTCCCTTGTGTGGTGGTTTTTTTTTGGGGTGGTGTTTTTATTTGTTGGGGGGGGGGGGGGGGGGGGGGGGGGGGGGGTTGGAAGTGAAGGGTTAGAGGTTGTAGTCAGGGGGTTGGTAGATGAAGAAATAGGATAATCACTCAAATGGATGGAATCTTCATGGTGTCTATGAACTCAGAACAGCCCTTTGTTATCAGATTACGAGTTTTTATATCTAATTAAGAAATGAAGACCTGTTAAAGTTGTATGGAGTGGTGCGGGAAATGGACTTAATAACTGCAGTGGTGAAGATAGTGTGTTCTCCTATTTTGTCAATGATTTTGGGTATTTGGAGCTTCACCAGTGGCTTGTGATGTGGTTAAAGTCCGAGGAAGCATGAAAACAGTGGACTTGCACTTTATTTGAGGAACTATTTTAGGGTTGGTCTATCAAAAGGCATTAGACATGCAAGGCATTTTGTTGGGAATGATACATTTGATTGTGGACTATGATTTTAGCATGATCTTTGTTGCTGTGAAGATCGTCTAAAAATATTGTTTCTAGACTCATTTCTCATCAGTTATGGCTATGACTTATTTTGTAGTTAATTGCATGGGATAGTTTGGCTGTAACTTCCATTGGTATTGTGGTTTGTGAGAGCAATACATATATGCCTCTTTTCTTGACATCTTTTGCATTTGAGGTTTGTGATGTTGGAGGAGATAGGATAGATGGAGATTAGTAGAACTAGAAGTATGGGGTTAATTATGATCATGACAATCACTTATTTAAAACCTCATAAAAAAATAAAACTCATGTGGTTAATTATGATCATGACAATCACTTATTTAAAACCTCATAAAAAATAAAACTCATGTAAAGCTAATTCGTGTTCATTTGCTATCTCAAGGATAATTCTTTCCACTCTGCATAGCCCTATTCAACACTTTTTTTTTTTTTTTTTAAAGTTAGCCATATTCAAAATTATGGTATTAATGAATGGAAAAAACTTGCTGAAGGATAAGTATTCTCTTTTCCTATTTATAGCTTATTTCTTAGATCATTTAAATACAAAGCTTTGCTTATCAGAAGAGCTAAAGTGTCTCTAGAAGTAAAATACCGAGAAAGATTCTTACAGAGAAAAATGTCACTAACAAGTTATAGATCACAATTATCTTTGCAAGCAATTTTATCTCTCAAGTGATGTGAGCTAACTCCATCCTGACTTCATGAGAGGGATCCCAAACAGCCAGGTCAGGGTGGGTCATAAATGGGCTGGGTATGAAATAAATTGTTTTTGTAAGAATCTTATTAAATAGAAATCTAGGCGAATCCCAAGTACAAAGGATGTATACAAGAAAAGACACCTAGTTAAGATCAAGGGCTTCTTGTGTACTTGGGCTATGCCTATGATTATTAATAATACCGTTCACTTATAAAAAAAAAAAGTTAAGATCAAGGGCTGGGTATGAAATAATTACCCATTGATACATTTATTCAATTTGAATTACCCAACCCGACTCATTTATTTAGGGTAGGGCCTTACCTACCCACGACCCAATATGCCCACACACATCCACACATGTAAATATATACACACATATAGAGACATGCAAGCATACATATACACGTATTGTATAACTTGCATATTAGGTGTGTATTTCTTTTAATTTTTTGCAATTATTTCCCGAAGAAATACTTACTAGAATAGGAAAAACATCATATGTAAGGTCAAGCCACCACATCTTTGACTTCAAACATAATTAAAATAATCCAATTGCAAATTTAGAATATACCCAGTACACAAATTTGCTCAAGAACTAAATCTACCACTTATTTAGTACACACTCCCAACTTGATTTACCTTTGAAAATCATAAAAAGAGGTGCACAGGGGGACAAATTTCCAATTAAAAGCCCACAATTTCTAGAAAATCTCAAGACATTCATAAGAGTACACGCAGGTTACATTGGGTTTTTTATTTTGTGAAATAAAAGAAAATTTTAAAATTCAACATGCACATCAAAAGTGAAAAATGAAAACTAAATTTAGGGTTTTGGCACTTGGTAGAGTGTGGTTGTAATAATTGGTATGTGAGGAAAGGGTAGAGAAGTTGACGGAGCAATTGTGTGAACCATTTGAGACCTTTGGTTGCGAAAAGCAATTGTGGGTAATCATTTATTACCCATGTTACTTACCTATTTAAAAACAGTGTACTAAGTAGTTCGATGCCCATTGGAACCCACTCCGCAAGTGGGCAGTCTATTACCCACCCGTTCTTAGCAAGGTCAATTTCATATCTGCCATCCCACCTTTAATTGGGCAACCCCGTCCCTACATAGGGATGAATTGGCCTCCTGATGACCTGTTCAACTTCAATGGTTGGCCTTCAACCTTATCCAATCCAACGGGATTGCAGCTTTAGGCTAATCACTGGCTTGCATGGATCAGTGTCAGGTCAGTGAGGTGGGCTCTGACGAGATGTAGGTTGCACTTCTCTACTTTCGTTTTATAATGCAGCTAACTGGCTCCCTGTAAGACGTTTTGTCTGGCATTTTTATAGGGGAGCATGCTTCTGGTATTTTGCTAGATTTGAAAATATTTTCTTCATCATGTATGTGTGATTGCAAGACATTGTGCTCCAATTCTATCTTGTGTGAAACACGTTTTGGTCCATACAGGTCCTCATGATACTTTTTTGCAGGTTGGTTTTAAAATGTTCTTGGGGGTCACTGCATCTGTATCCAACTGGGATGCTGATGGTACATGTTGCAGTATCATTTTGGAGGATAATCCTCTGGTAGACTTTGTTGAGCTCCCTGATACGTGTCAAGGTCTATATTATTGCAACGTCCTAAGTGGAGTCATCAGAGGAGCCTTAGAGATGGTGATTTCCTGCTCGTCCTACTGCACAGCTTTATCATTTATTTTATTTGTTTCTTTTACCTTGTTACAATTATAATAATATATGAGATATATTGTGACATCTACATGGTTCCTCCGAAAAAAGGTTTCCCATCGAGCATGGCTGGAAAAGCTTGATCATTTAGTTGACTATTTTGTTTTTAAATTGTGTGGAGCGGCTATGGCCACACACCTTGTTTCCCCTTTCCATGAGAAGAGGGTGGATGATGGCACCATCATGGTTCAAGACATGAGTTTCTAACTTATCAAGTCAGGGAGGAAGGGTGTGATTGTTGCTCTGTTTTATAGTATCTTGATAAATGTAGCCATGGAAGAAGGCTGTGCTTGTTGCTCTGTTTTATAGCATCTTGATAAATGTAGTTTGTGGATGTACATGGTGCTCAAAATAGTCTTGCAACGTTTTCCACATTGTCCAGGTATCAATGAAGACCGAAGTCACATGGGTTCGCGACATGCTTCGGGGAGATGATGCGTTTGAGCTGCAGGTGAAACTTTTGAAGCAAGTTCCAGAAGAGTACCCATACAAAGACGACGAGTGAGATGGGAGGGCAACAAAGCTTGGATTTGATATGTATACAGTACATGACTCTTGTTTCTTCTTTGTTTTCCAAATTATATAATGAATGTTGGTGGTCGCTTAGCTTATCGATCTTTCTTCTCATCCGCATTTCTTGGAAACTTTCATGTCTGATTTTATTTTCTTTATTGATGACATTTATGTGCCATTGTCAGAGGGGATTATGATTGAGTGTGACAAACCACCGCCAAAGTTGATATTTCTAAAAATGATTTCAAATAATAACATCAAGAGGTGGACTGATACATGTACCCCATCCTTCTAAGTTCTAATCATTTAACACATTAACTGCAAAAGATAGGCCGTCCACAAAGGAATCTTTGGAAATTTTAGACGCTTGGTCGGCTAAGGTCATATTTTGGTTGGGTTTTGGAGTGTTGGGGGAAGACTTTAGTGACTTCTTGTTCATATTCTTATAATCAATCACATGCAGCTCCCTTTTGTTTTCTTTTTCCGATTTGAAACTTATCATTGAAATTCAAGACCCATATTCTTGTGGTTCTTACCATGCAACTAACTCGAATCAATCCCCAACGACCCAATGAGGGACGCAGGGGCCTAATCATCACAAGTCTAATGATTTTGACGCTGATTTATATCCTACATTGATATGAAGCTAGACTCCTGACATAACTGTCCACGTGGCAGTTTCTGATTGGTTGCCGTCCTCACCAATCATTGTTACCATAAATCTCTCAAATGCAACTTACTACCAAACATGGTCACTCGATCTTCTTTCATGTGCTGTGCTGTGCTGTGCTGAGGTCGGCCACGAAATCGAGTCTATAAAGTCTTCACCACCAACCCGTTTATTGCTAGGTTCTCCTGCATTAATTGCATCCTGCCGCTCGCTCCCATGCGAAAACAAAAACAAAGTTGTGATAAAATACAAAGCATGACGATTTTATTCTTGATACTTAAGAAAAATAAAAATAGGAGAATTTTGAACGCATTCGGCACATATATATACTATTCCTCATCCCACACATTTGGTAAAAAAAATAAAAATTAAAAAAATTATGTTTGGCATGTAATATAAGAATGATGAATAAAATTTATATAAATTTATTCTATTATAATAAGTAGTTATTTAATTGTGAATAGTAATTTTTGTTATTTTTTTGTTAATTTTTGTTATTTTTTCATTAAATTCGTTAAGTTTTGTTTTATCAAAAGACCTTTAAGATTCTTGATCATTTGACGTATAGCGCTCTTGTAGAATTTAATGAATGATCATATTTTACTAAAAGGTCCTTAAGACCCTTGAACATTTGACATGTAGCTCCATTGTAGAATTTAATGAAAGATCATGTTTTACCAAAAATCTCTTAATAGCCCACAGCCCACATGAATTGATGTCTATTTTTCATATCCTTTTTGTTCTGACAGTATACTCATTTTCTTTTCTTTTCATTTCAATTTTTTTAAATAAAAAATTAAAATGACTCTACTCTTTAGAACATAACGCTTTAGAGTATTTTCATTGTAAAATTTAACTTTAAGTAAATTTAACTAATAAAATACTTAAAACACTTAATATATAATATTAATTATTAATTTAATTAGAATATAATTATTATGAATATTTTAATAAGTAGAACTATAAAATTTGATAAAAATTTAAAAAAATTATTAAATTAATAATATTTTATTATTATATAAATGCAGACCAATATTCATATTTTACTGAAGTTTAAATTTTTTTTTAATCTTGATTTTTTGTCTTTTTTTAACTTTATATTTTTTTTTCTAGACAAATAAGTTACAGATTTTTTTTTTTCTTTTAAAGTTTAAATCATTATGTCAGATACTGCACTCCAAGATGAACACATCAGAATCTGTTCCCTAGTGTCTACTATATATATATATATATATATATATATATATGAAAAATGATATTTGCAGTTATGGTTGTGTAAGCGATGTACAGTTGCTTTAAAAAAAATGAATTAATATAGAATTCACATAAAAAAAAATTAACTTTTTAATCGTGAATCTCACTCTTTTTTAAAGCGATTATGCGGCGTTTGTAATTTTATGACTATATATAATATTGCTGATATATATATATATATATATGCGTCTCCAAACATGGATGAATCGGCTGGACTTTTCAACACTAGATATTTTTATATTATACCACCCCTCATGTCCGGTTGTGGGCAGTGGGCACACCACGACTGTGAATTTGGTGCACCACGTCTTTTGTCATAAACAGTAGAAAAATTTCTCATGAGTATTCCGTGTAAATCCGGTGTGAGGAATAGGGATTGGTAGTCGGTACCTTTACTCTTTTCATTGATAACACTTCCAAAACACGGCCTAATAATTGCAATGTCCATATTTTGGATACGGCCTCAATTAAATTACACACGGCCGGGTACAAAACACCCACAAATTGTGTCGACAGTGTGGCCGGCCTGGTGCATGCAGGCCGTATCGTTTAGTACCATTAACCAAAAAGAAAATTGCATTGGCGTATGCATGATTTTCATGATAGCCTACTGCAGCCAACTACTAGCAATAGTGAGATTATACAGCCATTACGGTATGTACGTACGTACGTGGAGATACATACATGATGATCAGCATGCTGCATACTATTCCTCTATATATATATTTCTGTTTTGATCATCATGATCACACACACACACATATGTATATAATGCAATACAGATCATGATAGTCTAGTTATATTAGAAAATATTAGAACTCATGCGCTGCGTACTTATATTAATTTGGAATTGATTTGTGTAGGTACGCGAGGAGTGATAAGAAATAGAAAAAAGAAACTAAACCTAGCTATATTATATATATATAGAACGATAATTAAGTTACTTGATTGATCGATCCAGTTCTAGTAGTATATAGTACTTCATGACACTATAAGAAAAATAGATTATTTATTTTTATTAAAAATAATTATTTTAATTATAAAATTTTAATCGTAAAAATTCGTTTCCTTATAATGTAGTGTCACGACCCAGTACTACTCATGACTATATATTTATTTATATATATATGTATCATGTAATGGAATTAAGAACTTTAAGTTGCATCTTGGTACTTTAGGTTACATCGATGATCTTTGAAAAAACATCTATACAGGTCATGTTGTACGTTTTAATAGTAAGTAAGAGGCTTACAGCTTTCACGTGATTTGGTAGATGAGATGTCATGAATTTGAGTACCGTACGATATTAAGGAGATGAAACTGGCATTCATATCTGTTTAGTACGTCTTAATAATTAGCTCAATGATCTCTGCGAAGCATCAATCACTTCTCTTAATTTCGAGTGGTTTTCTCAACAAGTATAAAGTGCTTTTATTATATATGCCCAATCGTAATTGATGATCAATCAATCTTGAGGGATCGGAGACTGTGATGAGACTTTTAGTGATACAGCTTGATTATGGAGTGGTAGTACTACTACAACTATTATGTAAAGATCAATTAAGGTAATCATACGATCGATCGAGTTACCTACCTTCTATCTTCCATTTTTTTTTTTTTTTATTGCTAAATTCAGATCATGGCCGGGCAAGTCACATTCACTACAAGAAAATTAGGTAGTTATTACCATTTATTTCTTGCTAAGATAACTACATCTTATTAAAACAGATTCATTTTAGTAGAAAATTAGTTGTGAATAATCTTTTCGTTGCGATAAATTGATCACAAAAATCTATTTTTCTTATAGTGTTTATATAATCATCTTTGCATGAAATAAGCTGTAACAATAACTATCCAATTTTCTTGTAGTGGTCTTTGCTAAAAGGGAGAAAGAAAGAAAGTGGGATTTAGGATTCCTAACACATGTATATTATTGTCATTCACGAGGTTCCCTACTAACATTTTTGGGATGTTAATGAGCAAAAATGAAAATGGAAAACATTGATTAGTTTTTAGTCAATAAGGTAATCTATTTTCCCTAACTTTTTATTTGCTTTGGAGGATTCAATTTAAAGAAATCTAGATCATATAGCATCAAATAAGTTTTATTTTTATTTTTATATTTTAAAAGGGCATGAAAAAATCTATTTAATCATCATCTATTTTCTCATCATCCTTTCATCATTTCATAATGTAGCATTAGATGATAGGTTCACAAATAAAATATAATAAATAATTTCCAATCATCTAATAACGCATTATAAAATAGTATGAGAATGATAAGAATTTAAATAATGTGTAGCATTACTCAAAAAGCATGGAGCATAAAAGACATGTGAAGTCAACATTAATACTACTAGTACTTATAAAATCCAATGATATATTCACTTCTCACCAATTTGAAAATATGATTTTCGAGTGTGTGCATATATTCATCGAAAAATTCGAGTCCTCGATCTCAAGTGTTCCACATTTTTAACTCAAAGGAAAAGGTTATAAGAGAGCAAGAAATAAAAATAAAAGCTGGGCCAATAGCTAAATCCACGATCTTTGCAATGCTTCCAGCCATAATTGTTTATATTAAAAAATAGATATAGAAAATAAAACAAAAGGAAGGAAAATTAATAAAAGACAAAAAAAAAAAAGAGGCACAAAGAAAGTGATCACTTTAGGCCAATAATGAAGTGGGAGCGGGGCTAGCTGAAGATGAGAGACTTGGATCGGAGGAATAATATATCACAAGCTGTGAGAACCAAATGAAATGCAGATGAGATAGACCTGAATTATAATTTTAACCTTTTTAGACTGCACATTTCATCAATATATATCAGAACCTGTCCTTCCTATTCAGAGTTTAAACTTTTAACAAACCAAACCACTCTCTCTCTCTCTCTCTCTCTCTCTCTCTCTCTCTCTCTCTGTGTTTTCTCTGATGGTATCTTTGGCCGCGTGTTCTTTGCTTCAGCCATAGATTCTCAATCAGCAAAGCCCATCTGAATTATTATTATTCCACACATGAGCATGACTGTCCTTATAAATTCAAGTCCAAGCTTCATGACCTGCTACACCCTTTCTTCTTACTTCCTATACACCATCCTTTTTGATCGTTTTCCTGTGACGACCCTGGCTAATTCGACCCCAATCTACGAAGCACAACTGCCACGGTAACTATACAGTTTTTTTTTTTTGGTTTTCTGTGAAAAATATAGGAGAAATCCCATAAATATATATATGTATATATATGTATATATATGTATGTATGTATGTATGGTACTACTCAAAGCAATCAAACAGCTTCAGCAATTATATACAGCCCTTTTGCTTCTTTCTCTCTCTCATTTGTGTCAAATTTCCCATCCGTGCAGTTTCATGACCGGAATGCAAAACTCAAGCTAGCTATGACCTTCCTTGAAGAGGGATGGTGGTAAAGCTCCATCAGAGGTGAGGAAACTAATTACTCCTTGAAACAAAGTTCATTTACGGTCTCCACTTATTTCTCATGCATGTTTCATCAATCATCTTACATGGAAAAAAAAGTGCTACTCTTCCTGGAAGGTTATAACTCAATCTATAAGACTTTTCTAACTTTTTCCTTGCAGAAATTGTGTTAAATAACTGAAATTGTGCGACGGGTAACGTGGGCAAGTAATCAAAACAACTTTTGCCTTTGATTCTCCTTATCACATGTTGATTTTTTATAGTGAGAGACCGACCTCGATAAGCCGAGAGGGGCATTGAGCATAGAGTGCAAATGAGAAGAACTTCGCAGAGGAAACCAAGCTAGCTAGCTAGCGTCGATGACTTGCAGATGGGAATATAATTTACCTAGAAAACCAAACGTTGATGTCAACTACTCCCCTAGGATAAGTCGTTTTTTCTACATTCTTAGACTGATTTCAGGTGTTACCTATATGATTTTATATTAATGGGTGAAGTGACTGATCTTATACATGAAGAGTGACCAAAAAGCAAAATCTTCTTGTCCTGGTATCGCATCTGATATAGCCAGATCACAACTTTGAATTATTAATTGGACAGACAGACATACAACTATATATATATATATTAATTAAATTTGATCTGAATGTACGGGTAGCTAGTCATCAGGCTGTTTTGGAAAATGGAGTGCTTAGTAACTTAGTACTACTACTCATGCATATATAATATTATATCCGATATAAAATTGCAGATATGCATGCATGACATATATATGTATATATATGGATGATATTCTGCAAGTACTTTCCAAGATTGTAGGATACACTCAATTATTTTCTTTATAATTCTCTCTTGATCATTGTTTATTCCTATATATCAGGATTGAGAAGACAGCCCGAGCCATTCACAATATCATCAGCGTCCCTGATCTCCTCCCTCTCCATGGACCATGAACCACCATTTCAAGAAACATACAAGAACCTTTTACATCTCCCTTGTGATCATGAGCCAAAAGACGAAAACGTTTTCATGGTAGAGGAATGCGATCTACCCATGATTGATCTCAGTAGATTAGATCTCGAGCGAGGTAAGTGCATGAAAGAGATTGCTCGAGCAGCGAGGGAGTGGGGATTCTTTCAAGTTGTGAATCACGGGGTTTCTAAAGAGGTTCTTAGCAGCTTGAAATATGAGCAGATGAAGGTGTTTCGTCTGCCTTTTAAAAAGAAGATGGAAGATGGCTTTTTGAATTTATCAGCCAAAAGTTATCGATGGGGGAATTCAAAGGCTACTTCTCTAAAGCAGGTCCCATGGTCGGAAGCCTTTCATTTTTCGATCTCAGATATTTCCAGAATGAATGGATATAAAAGTCTCAGGTACTGATTAATTATTAACAATATTTCTGTTCATTTTCTTTTTCATTCTTGTCAATCTATATATGGTAATGCATCAAAACCTTTATCAGTGAAAGCTCTACGCACTTCATTAAAATATAATATCTAACTTAGCTAATTAGGATAAGAAGTGATCCTCTCATGCATACCACTTTCTGATCTTGGGGGGCAGATTCTTACTTTTTAACTTTTTTTTTCCTAGGATATAACATATATATTATAATATTATATGGTTCCCCTATCAATGAACAAGCTGCAGCCTGATCTCGATCATTGCTATTGTTTTGATTGCAAGGTGGTTTAATCTACACATAGTCTTCTTTAATTTTTCTTTTAAGTTTCAGCATGCAACAACATGAGAAACCCTAGATTATATATACACACTACCGGCCGGTAGTGATCTTCTTTTCTTAATTCTCTCCTTATTTTCTCTTTTTCTGTTTTTTGTTTTAATTTGTTTCACCCAACTGGAGATACTTAATTGGTTATTATATATATATATATATATATGCTCAATGAATTCGCTTTATTTTATTGGATGAATTTTAGGAATATAGACCAGACTGTTCTGATTTGCCATTTTTAGGGCAAAAACTAGAAAAAATTAATTACTAAATTTATTCCCTCCATAAGTTGCTTAATTAACCTGAAAAGAAATCCCGTTCATGACTGATCTGTTAGCAGTACTGGTGGATGGAGAAGGGACAGGGCCATTTGCCCCTTTCCCCTTCCAAAATAAAAATAAAAGATAAAAGTAATATATAAACTCTCCATTTTAGCCTTTCTAATTTTTTTTTTTTTAAAAAATTGAAAGAAAAAGATCATATCTTTTTCTCTAGATATAAAAAAACGTGTATTTATGAAATAATTTATTGCTAAGATTCAAATTAATTTTAGTCCCAGATTTAAAAGAATATTCCTTTAATTAACTTGTATGATCTGATGAATTTGTAAAATCTAGTTGTAATTATCATGAACAAGTAATGGTATCATTGAGTATTTCTTAAAACTCAAAAAGTTTGCCCCTAAAAACTTTCTAATTAAAAGCCAAAACCAATCTTAGAGGAGGAAAAACTCATAACTAGCTAATTAATTTCTTAATTTGTTTTAATTTTCTAATTATTTTCTCAACCACAACTTTATGCTAATATACAATTAGTATACTAATTTTTCAATTGAAGAGAGAGATCGAACTGATCATGATCATGTAGTAGTACTTATGATCAGTAGTACTAGTCTTTCATTAATAATTAGCAATTTATATATAATATATAGAATTAATGATCTACATGTATATATCTATGTCAGTAGTGGACCGGCCTATATATTAATTAATAACATATTTTGCCTCTTGAATTTTATTAATATATGTTGAAAATGTTTACTGATATTAATGATATATGTTCAGCCTAAAAGATTATTAATTTTTGACCAATGGATCAATTAGGGATCGATGAAAATTAAGACAATAATATATAGTACGTACGAATAATATTAATGTACTATACGAATATATACCATAAATATATGGCCATATGTTAATTATATATAAGCTGGGAAACACTGATCATGATGACTAGTACTACTAATTAATTATTCGTTTTGTGGGTCAAGAAAATGATCACTTCATAAAAAATGGCCAATAAGAGATCGACACATGCATTCATTGTTCATTTGTTTATAAGAAAAGATTAATACTAAGTAATCCACAATTAATCAATGTATAAACAGTAGTACTACTTTTAATTTTTGACCCTACAAACATTCCTTTTTCAAAATCCTTTTCAATTAATTGCCTCAATTATAAGCCGTTTCAGACAAAACCATATATATATATATATATATATCATGCTTTAATTGGTTGCCACCTAATTAATTAATTAATTAATTAAGAATTTTGAAATCTTTATATATAGCTCTAGCTACCTAGCTGGTTTAGATCAAGTACTAGTACTAGTAGAACTGGGCTTTGTCTCCCCTTCCCGACACCAATTAAAAAAAAAAACAAAGGAGAAAAATAGTTGGTAATTAATTATTAATTAATTCACCATTAATAGTACTATATAATATATCGTATTAATTTTCTGATAATTGAAAACTAATTGATATCAGGTTTAATTCAAACATATATAATTAGAGAGAGAGAGAGAGAGAGAGAGAGAGAGAGAGAGAGAGAGAGAGAGAGAGAGAGAGAGAGAGAGAGAGAGAGAGAGAGAGAGAGAGTACTACTCGCAATATATATATAAATTTCTCGTCCAAAAACTCACGTCCAAGTCCTATGTATGATCAGATCATACGTATATATATACATATATAGGTATAAGCTAGCTAGTTGTAAATGTTTCATGCACGGTGCGTATTAATGTCTAGGTTACGACGTTACCAACTCAACTTAATTTGTGACATACCCCACATGCATGTAGTACCCTTCACCCAATGCCATATATACATATATATATATATATATATATATATCCAAGGAGATATTAATTTCCCACACTATTTGTGAGCCTAGCTTGTTCGCTTTCATGTGGCTTTCGAAGGCATGGTCAACATGATCTTTCCATTCAATAAAATACTTGAAAACTAGACATGAAGATGTGAAAATTAATGATCAAGAGTGCAATGATCATAATGTACGTACAGGAAGATAAACACCCTTCAAATTATGATATATTAGTTATGAAAATTAGTTGCAATATTCTTCTGTCTTACATTTTGTGATCCCAATTAAATATGCTAACTACATATATATATATATATATATATATATATAATACAAGAAAAATGACTTTTTGCTACACTTAAATTAGTCACAAAAAATACAAAACACGTTATAATTATTTATTAATAACGCATTTTATATTTTTTACAACGAATTTAAATGATGCAAAAAGTCATTTTTTTTATAGTATATATATATATATGACACATTTTAAGTATTTGTTATTGAAGTGCTTGATATATATATATACACACACGAAACCATTAAAAAATTTTATATCTGCAATATGATCGATTGAGAATGAAAAAATTTAAGGTAAAAAGTAGCATTGCATGATATGATCATAAAATTTCACAACTGCCCTAATTAGGGTTTAGAAAAATTATATTGCATAAACTATTTTTATAGTACTGCCCTTGATTATCACTGATTTAGTTATATATTATTTGAACTAGTTTTATTATATCGTTTAGTTTTAGTTATACTTGATCATGGCTGGTTTTGAAGGTGCAGGCATCATGTGTACGTACGTACGTGTGTATTATTATAACATGTAATTTTGCTGCTTAAAGTACTGCGTAGGTACTCGGAGTTATATATCATGGAAAATGCTAGCTAGCTAGTTTGTCCTTGGATTTGACTGCTAGTATTATATATATTTTCATTTTTTCCTTTTTTTTTAAAATGTTTAAAGAAGTTAGTGTATATATATATATATATATATTTTAAAATATTTAATGATGTTTAAAGAAGTTAGTGTATTTATATATATATATATATATTTTTTTTAAAATATTTAATGATGTTTATAAAATATTTAAAAAAAATAAAATTACAGTATTACTAATATAAATGACATCATGTCCAACTATGGATATATACTGGATGACAGAGTAGCAGGTTCATATATATATATATAACACTGCAAGACGAATTTCAAGTAGCAGGTAGCAGATGTTTAGAAAAGAATACTCATGCAATAAGTCGTCATATGTAGCAGTACTACGTACGTGTATGCATTAATTAAGCTTATTCAGTAATTATGAGAAATAATTTTCATTCTCCATTTTTTGGTTAGAAAATGTTACATACCCAGCTGCAAAGTCCTTTTTATTTTTTATTTTTATTTTGACTTATGATTTGTGACACACATGATATTATCTACTACATATATATATATATATATATATGCATCAGATCTGCCATTGAGGCATTCACGATGGTAGTTTCCGGTCTGGCTCAAAGCTTAGCTGAAATTCTAGTCCAGATTTTGGGCATCGAATCTACTTATTTCCGACAGAATTGCCCTCCAAACATGAGTTATCTTCGAATGAACAGATATCCTCCATGTCCATTTGCACCCGAGGTCTTTGGCCTGATGCCTCATACCGACAGCAGTTTCCTTACAATTTTGCATCAAGACCAGGTTGGAGGATTGCAATTCATGAAGGATGGAAAATGGTTTAGGGTTAAACCGAATCCAGAAGCTTTAATTGTCAACATCGGTGATTTATTTCAGGTAATTATGCCATATATATATAGATAGTATCGCGCGTAAGTACTTAAGCTCGATTTATTTCTGTATATATAGAACAACTCTTTTATTTTATTTTTTTGGTAAAGGAACGAACTTTATTTAAAATTAAGTAGGATTTAAAACGCACAAACCTAAATGATCAGAGCTTTTAATATATCAAACATCATATATTCCTGTCAACTGTGTTGATCTAACAATAATATTGCCCTTTAATACTTGGATCGACTCTGATCATAAAATTTAGATCATGAAATGAGTATTTAAACGGCCATAAAATCATATATATCCAGCACTACATGCACCTGCACATCATGCTTTGATTAGTTAATGCAAATATCATTGACATTTCACATGTGCAGATCTCTTTCCCATGATTTCCTAGATTTCTTAGTTGATATTAACGCAGGCATTGAGCAATGATGTTTTCAAGAGCATCAAACACAAAGTGGTTTCCTCTGGAGATGTCGAAAGGTTTTCTGTGGCATATTTCTACTGCCCCTCTGCTGAAGCGGTGATACAGAGCTGCACCAAGCCGGCACTGTACAAGCAGTTCAGTTTCAAGGAGTATCAGCAGCAAACCCAAAAGGACGTTCAGGATACCGGTGACAAAGTAGGTCTCTCAAGGTTTCTATTATAGTGAGTGATATTTCCCCGTAATCAAGCATATATATATATATATATATATTTCATGTCTTGGAGACTTTTACAGTGGATAAAATAATTACAATCTGATCAATTAAGTTAAAAAGTACTTTTTGGACCACAAATATGTCAATCTAGCCCTAGCCTAGCCTGTCCCTATTCCTTAAAAATAGCATATTGTGCAAGTTTGATCAGTTTATGAAGGAGATAATGTATCAATATAGGTATACACGAATGGATGAATTATACCTATTTTGAAGGAATACTTTTACTCGTATTTTTTTCTGTTTTTTCTAGCAAGTGATCATCGTCATGAAGTATGAATTAAACTAAAAAAATTTATATATAGTCTTAGAGTGTGAAGTCTCCACGTACCCTGTCTATGCTATACTGCACGCTCCAAAACTCTAAATTAATATCATCTCTTAAACTAAATGCAGATTGGTTTTGTATGGTTGATTGAATATATATATATATATATATATATATATATGATGGATATATCACTCCCACTTCTGACATTTGACATTCTGTCAATGCCAAAGTTAGATCATGCACTTGTACTTTTCTAATTTCTACCTGACTTTAAGTACGAAGGATGAGGTGGAGGCTCCATGAGGCTAGGCCCCCCATCACAGCCTTGACTTTTAGCCTGAATGTACTGTTCTTGTCTATTTTTTAGTAAACAAATCCACGTGAGCCTGTGGCTATGTGTGAATATGCGATTCATCCGCTTCTTATGGCCAACTCAGTACGGGCACAAATTATTGTTGGAAACATTATACATGGTTATAAGTAGATGCCAAAGAACATGGTAAGGTATCAAGTGTATTCTCATTGGATTAAGCATTTTAACTCAAAAGTAAAAAACTTGTCTAGTAGAACATTCAAAATATCTGCATTGGATTAAACAAATCTAAATTTATTTGGCTCCTCGATCAGGTCAAATATACTATAGCTCGGCCATATGTTTTTTATATTGTAGTTATAAAAAATGATAAAATTAAATTAATATAATTTTATTATTATGTAAAAAATAAATAGATAATCTAATATAGAAATTAAATGTGAATGAAATAGACAAAAGTAAAATTCTTGTCATATTAGCAAAAACTTGAGTTTGGCTTTGAATATTCCAATGATAGTACTCTATGGACAAATTGGTACTCAGAGCAAATGCTGTACGTGATTTTCCATCAAGTACAAGCATTATTCTGTCCGAAAAAAAAAAGGGCAACTTAGCAAAACAGCAAAATAGTTATCGTGCCAGAGACAAATAGAAAAGGCTAGTTATTTTCAAAAATGATAACATGATTATTAAATATGTCTATTAAATGTGGTCACTTATATATATATATATATATATATTTTTTTTTTTAAATTCTTAATGATTAAGAAAGTGATTATTAGTAAATTTTTATTTTTTTATTTTTTTGTTAATGGCCAAGGATGTTTAAAAAACTCATTTACCCTAGCTTTGTCCTTCCTCTGAATAGTGAATACATATATTTTTCCGGCCATGCATGCAGAACCAGCCTACTTTATCTGATAGATGGCTAGCCTAATCCGGGGAATTGGCATGCGGCTTCAGATCATGTGCATTCATATATAGTAGCTAGATATTCTTCGTGAGGATCGAGCTCAGTTACTTTCTACTTTCTACATATAGATAGATAACTAATTTGAAACTCTGTTTGCTAGTTTAAGCGATGTTGATGATCATTTCTCATCACTTAAAACCGAAATTAATGCACTTCCAACGGTTATATCAACCTAAGATTGCATGCAAACATGGGTAATTTAATACTAATATATATATATATATACACATATCAAGCTCTTGAATAAGTTGATGAACACATGCATGCGGGCTGCAAAAGTGGCACTAAATGAATGGGGGACACAAGCAAAGATACGACAAATGAATTGCGCGTGGCCATACACGTGATAATTCGTAGGTACAGCTCATATGATCGTGTTCATCCTTTGGGACATTAGGCCACGTGGGTTTCATTAAATACAGCAGGGGA
This sequence comes from Carya illinoinensis, assembly GCF_018687715.1. Lineage (NCBI taxonomy): Eukaryota > Viridiplantae > Streptophyta > Magnoliopsida > Fagales > Juglandaceae > Carya > Carya illinoinensis. Next base: position 42,850,925 of record NC_056762.1, on the reverse strand, counting down.
GGCTTCGTCCCGGGCCAAGCTTTGTTGTTAATTTGCTCAGTGATAAGAGATGATGTATGTGGACCAATATAATATTAGACGTTGACCCACTTCTCAGCTAGCTAGTTATCTTTTTACTGTTTATTGTCTGGTTTAATGTCGTCCTCAAGCTGCCGACTTCATCTGAAGACAAATACTTTGGTTGTCAGTAGGCCATGGCATATAACATGATCCCACATGAAGCTAGCAATGACGAAAAGAAAGAGAGAACAAAATAATGATGACGAAAAGTAAACATATATATAAGAGAGAAGAACAAAAAATTATATATGAGGAATATCATCATGTCTCCCTCCATTTGTGGTTATTTTGTCTTAATTGTCACCATCCATCCATATTCTTGGTCTTCTCTCTTAAGTACTACTGATCCTCTTTGCTCCAAGCCAACATTAAATTACTATTGTCTTTACTGGTCCAAGTACCTTTTGATCGGTGGATGCATTGATTCTATATGTAAACAGCCTAATCATGCATGGTCTTATCACATCATGTACATTTCAGCATTAATAATATCATGCGTGTCACAAGTTTCCATAAACATGTGTACAAAGCATTGCTCTTAACCTTTGGGCCATTGAAACTATATTGTGGCCTAGTTTCCAAGCTCGTCAATTGAACTAAATATATAAAGATTATTAAAATTTGGTTAATCCCATTGTGAAGTATAATTATCCTAGGACCTAGATAGTTGGTTGGCCGGGTTGAAGGGCTGGGCCGGAGGCAACCCCTTAAACTGCAATTTTAAAAGGGCCAGCACGTGCATATATATACAATTCAAATAAAGGAAAGGGATAAAGCCTCTTTGCTGCTGGGGTTGTTGACCGTCCAGTTTGACTGCTGGTAAATTTTATTTTATTTTTTAATTTTATAATTAAAAAAGTGATTTTAAGTATATTGATAATTTTTTTTATTTAATAATTAAGAAAGTGATTGAAAAAATATGAAATGAAAAAAGAAAAAAAAAATGCTGGGCGTACGTAATTTAAACATATATATGCCCAAGTTGGCCAGTCCCGTAGGAGAGATCGAAATGATCTATATATTTATATTTTCTACTCAAGACTTAAACACGATGCAATTAAGCATCGTAAATCGGAGAAGAGACTGGGCTGTCTGTCCCTTTTTTTCTTATGAATTCATGCATATTCGTCGGTACGATGAAACGCGAGTACTCCAGCCCCAAGGAATTAGAATCATACTGATTTTTAATTCATATGATTAATTATATAATGTATTGTATATAACACGTACGATAGAACACGATGTGCGTGCTTCACGCTTTATGTATATTTGAGATTACCGACACCGTTTTCGTCACAAACATCTATGATCCCCACATCTCACCGGCCTTGTTTTCGTTTTCTTTTTTAACTTTAGCTGTTTTTAATGTTTTTAATTTAATCGAGTTAGGTAAATTTTGAGTTTGATATTTGCACTCATTGAGTGTATAAGTACTGCACATAATTTTTTTTTAGAAAAATGAATAAATGTATGGTTCTTATGAAAAAAATTAATTTATTTAATAAATAAAATTTACTTTATCTTAAAATAAATACGTAGCATTTATACAAATCATAATTATATCTAATTAAAAGCTGTTTTTAAGTTTTTTTTTAACTTTTTCCGCTAATTAAAAGCTGCATGGTATTGTACGATGTTTTTATATACTAAAACGGCAACCCATAAATTTGAGTAGAGACTAGGCTGTCCTCTCCCTTTTCATTATGTACGTAATTTAAACATGAATAATGATAGGTTTATGATCATTCTATCATTTTTTTACTAATTTTTTAAAATTTTTTGTTTACTTAATAATTAAGAAAATGATTATTAGTGGGATTATATATTTTTTTAATTTTTTCTTAATAATTAAAGATGTTATAAAAAATATTTAAAAAAATAATAATAATAAAAATTTCAAATACACTAGAATAGTAAATGGATGGTAAGAGTGTAGTAAATGTACCATCATCTTTTAAACATATGACCAAGTTGGCCAATCCCCTAAAAAAGGAATCTATATATTTATTTTTTGAATAATGTTATACATTACACTACTATTTTATTTTCATCTCACTATATAAGATGGGATATATTTATCACTATTAGATGATTAAGAATTATCCAATAAAGAATTATCTAATGGTAATAAATGTCACATCTTGTATAGTAAGATAAAAATAAGATAGCAGTGTGATGTATACAATTTTTTTTATTTTTGACCGATGGTGTAGGTATTCTTAACTTTCGCTATTAATTTGTAACATTTGTAACTTTAAGCATTACTATATTGTATATTTTTTTATTGATTTTTTCAATAATATTTTTCATAAGAGTTTGATTTTGGAATTTCTTTTGTAACCTCATTGATTTCTTTGTATAAGATATTATATTTCTCTACTATAAATGAGATTTTATTAATAAAATTTGGGTACTATTTTTTTCCTTAAAAAAAAGGTTATTGCTAAATTCAATATACTTTGATTGATATTACACATTTTCACTTAAAAAAAAAAAAATGACTACTTGTTATTTTTCATTTTTGTCAAAAAAAAAAAGAAGTGCCATTAGTAGGCATTTTAATTAAATTTAAGTAATTTTTTATTTAAGCGATCATAGAGGTACAAAATCTTTTAAAATGCATCAGCCAATTAGGTATGAAAGGATTATATAAATTTAAAATAGAACAGTAAACAAAGGACCTTTTTTTTTTAGCAATGCTACATGCAGTCGTGGAATTGTAAACGCCGCGTAATCACTTTGAAAAAGAGTAGGGTCCACGATTAAAAAGTTAATTTTTTTTTTCATGTAGATCCCATAGTAATTCATTTTTTTCAAAGCAACTGCACGCTGCTTGCACAACCACGATTGTAAATATCATTTTTCATTTTTTTTTAATCAATTCATGCATGTTCGTCGGTACGATGAAACCCAGTTGTGCGCCACTCATTCCGCGAGCCCGCGACTCCAACCCCAAGGAAGTTTCATACTAATTTTTAAATCATATGATTAATTAAAATTTAAAATAGAAGACGAGGGATGAACGTATTTCATGCTTTATATTTGAGATTACAGACACCGTTTTTCATCACCAACATATATCCCCACATCTCCTCGGCCGTGGAACCAAAAAATATGAGTAGGTGCAGTCGTGATAATGTTGAGTCCGGTTGCAAGTGTTTTTGCAGCTCGATATCCGTTATAGTCTTCACTTGCCTCGCAATATGGGTATTTGTAGGTGTAGACGACCCCAAATCTAGCATCCAATCCTTATATCTCCCAGCCCTCAACAAAACCAGCTTAGACACTACTACTCCAACAAACAACACCCTCTTCTTTGAGCTCGAGCTGAGCAACAGCAACGATCACTGGGGTATTTACTACGGCGGTTTTATTATATTAAAATTAATTGCAGAGATTGACCCCCAAAATAGGAATGCATGGAGGCAACATAAGAAGTATTCACTACAAGAAAAACGGACAATTGCGATCAATTTATAGCAACGAAAAGAGTATTAGGTTGCTAATACTCTTTTCGTTGCTATAAATTGATCGCAATTGCTAATACTCTTTTCGTTGTTATAAATTGATCGCAATTACCCGTTTTTCTTTTAGTGATTGTAGTGACGATAATATTAATGATACAACTTTAAATTTTTTTTTATAATCATAATTAATTTACAACCAATCAATAAACACATCTCATTTTATTGAAAATTTAAAATCTGCTTTCATAGGAACAGATCATGTTCAAAATCAATGAATGACTTTTATTTTTTAAAATCATCATCAGAAAGAAATTAAATAGGATTTTGTCAAACATTCGGAAAAGAAAAAAAAAAAGTCATTCGAGGGGTATCCGTTGAGTTCTTTCACTTTCATGTCTATTATAATTAGCCAATTCATCTAATTACTATATATAGGAATGAACGCATGCGTATTAAGTTTTAGTTTGGATACATAAACATTTCAACTGATCATCTCAACTTATTTCATCTCAATATTTTAATTTTTGTAAATTTTCACATAAAATATAATAAACAATTCAATTTTTTTCAAATCTCAAAACAATAATAATATTAAAAAATAATATTCTAACAATATTTTATTCAACTTTTAAATTTCATCTAAAACTATCTCATCTCAATATTCAACTATCCAAACTACACCTAAAACAACAGTTTTCCACTAAACAAATAATCGCAAACATGTGTACTTTGAACATAATCATATTGCCAAGTTGGCCACTCCCATTGGGGAATCTTATATCATTTTTTTTTTTATGGATCAACAATTTCTAATGTTTTGTTTACATGCATAGTCGCCCCCAACTACCGGTCGGTCCACGACTCAGGTCAGCCCCAAGTAAGTTTCATACTAATTTTTAATTGATATAATTAATCAGAATTTATAAGATAGAAGACAATCGATGTACGTATTTCTTGCTTTATATTTGAGCTTACACACACCATTTTTGTCACCAATATCTATCCCCACATCTCGTCAGCCGTGGAACCAAAAAACATGAGCAGCGAGCGTCGTCTTGAACTGGAACTTCAGGTCGCTGAAGCCCGGGCTAACGCCCAGGCCTGTTGCTCGTGTATTTCCGGCTCGATATCCTTTATAGTCTTCACTTGCCTCGCAATATGGGTATTTAAAGGTGTAGACGACCCCAAATCCAGCATCCAATCCTTATATCTCCCAGCCCTCAACAAAACCAGCTTAGACACTACTACTCCAACAAACAACACCCTCTTCTTTGAGCTCCAGCTGAGCAACAGCAACGATCATTGGGGGATTTACTACGGCAATGTGAACCTCACTTTCTATGACAACCCAATTAGCACACGATCTCATGTCATAGGAAACTATACCATTCCTCGGTTCTACCAAGGTTATAACAAAAAGGCGACGAAGAGAGGAGCTGTCGAGGTCAACACCACGCTGGTTTCTCAGGCGTTTTGCTCCCCGAAAGGATACATGGCTTTTCGAGCAGAAATGGAGACGGTGATCAGGTTCAGAATCCAGAGTCTTTTCAAGAGTAAGAGGAAGAAATTGATGCGAAGGGCAAATGTGGTGATCAATGAACAAGGTGTACTTATAGTCAACCAAGATGGCATTAAGCTTATCTAGTACTCAAGTGCATCAAAGCATGAGTGTTGTTGTGTGACTGTCGGGATCTTTGTTAGTTTGGTAGTCTTCAATATTTTCCTTTAATGTTCGTCGTTTTTAATGTTTTAAAATTAATCGAATTAGGTAGATTCTGAATTCTTGTTTTCAATAATTAGTAATTGCAAGACGGTCTGATATGGTACTGCAATATTGTTTAGAAGTTAATTAATTCCACCGTATCAAAAAGTGTGGCTTGCAAGGACGATTTGTTTGTTTTTATTTTATGAAAACTATGTTATTATGTTCTCTGTATGATTGATGAAATGAAATCATATTGTTTCTAGCTCCTCCAGTTTTGTGTATTTGTGATATATAGTGTAGAGTTTTAAGAAATCATCATGTGCCAATTTGGTGGCTCGCATGTTTGATCTGTATTTCTTTGAGTAAAGAGACAAAATTTAATTAATCTGAATTCGCTACAATTATTTGAAATTTCAGTACTATTCCTTATTAACTTATACATTCGATCATGTTTGTTTTTCGTGATGAAAACATACCGACTAGCTTCATGGAGGGTTTCTTTAAATGATATTTATTATTTAACATGTTTTTCATCTACATTTTATGTTCCCAAATAATTTGTTTATTTTTCAAAGTATTTAATTAATTTATTATTTTAAAAAAAAAATTACATTTATTAAATATTCTTTACATCTTTTAATGGTTAGTTTTGAAGCGCTATTATTGACTAACATTTAAATTTATTATTTTAGTAAATAAGAGTTAACCTCGATTGAGGGAATTAATCACGTGAACTATCTACATTTACCAAGTTGGCCATGCATTCCCACAGGGGAATTTTATATTTTTTTTATGGATCTAACAACTTATGTTTTGTTTGGATGGAGATTTTCATATGAGTAATTTTAACTTATATGATCGAGCAATATGTCCAAAGCCCACCAAAAATTTTGTTCCTTTAGATCCCATTTAGAACTTAGATGAAACTGAAATCAATTCAGTTCAATCTGATTTTAAATTAAGTCTAATATTTTAAATTGAATATAATATCCAAATACCAAACTTTCAAATCACTAAACTCATCTCAACTCAAATTTTCTTTATATGTGGTACCTATAACCTTTTTCAACTTAACATCTCTTTATACGTAGGACCCATAATATTTTTGAACTTACCATAAATATATATAAACTTATCTTATCATTTAAACACATCTAAACTCATATTAGATAGGTCTTACAAAATTTATTTTACAATCTTAACTCACTACTATTCATAAAGAATTCAACTTATCTTAACTTAACTCAACAACCAAAACTCATTTCAACTCAGCTTAGTTTTTAGACTTTGATAAAAACTAATTTAAGAATTTGCTTGACATGGTTAAAATGGTCAACAATCTATTCATTCATTTTAATTAGTGCGAACAAAACTATCATTTGATAAATGAATCTGGTATCAAGTTTAACAGAGTTGATTCTGAATAAATTATAAATAATTTTATTTGGATAATCTATTTACGAGCTTATTTGTTCACAAATCTAATATGTTGCCCAGACAACTAACACAAGAGGGGGGTGAATTAAGTTGTATTAAAAAAAAATTAACAATTATAAATCAAATATATAATATAAAATATAAACAAAATACGAAATAGCAATAAATATAAAGAGTAAGAGTAAGAGTAAGAGAGAAGTAAACTCAGTATATTAACAAGGTTCGGTCCCACTGCCTACTTCCTCGCCTCGAGCTACCCCTTGAGGATTCCTCAATTCACTATTCAACATCGTTCAGGTGGAGATAGAAACCTGTTACACCTTTGAACAACATCGCTACAAAGGATCCGTGTAGAATACTCTCTACACTTACAATCACCTTACACGTGGTGATTCAACTATTCTTTGTGTAGAACACTTTCTACACGCATAAGGGTTATACACACCCTTTTACTGATACAAGAGCTGATAGTGGGTAGGTTATCAAAAAACACTACTCAATTAGTAGAATAAGAACAATACAACACAAACTATATCTCTCAAAATGAACAAGAATTAAGACTCAATGTTTAGAGAACAAAGAATAAAAGTTTTGAATGAATGTTGTATGCTCTTGGTGGTGTCAATGTGAAACTCTCAAATGATCTATTTATAGGCATATGAGACTTCATATTCAAATTCAAAAAGATTCATATGTCAAAGACAACATCATTCACTTTTTCACAAAATTCAAATAAAAGGTTCTTCCTTTTCAATTGTCAAAGACAACATCATTCATTTTTCAAAAACTTCAAACCTAATATTTTACTTTTGGCATATGACAAAAGGAGCACACTTTACTTTTCAAATATTTCAAACCTAATCTTTTACTTTTTGCATATGACAAAAGGAGCACACTTTACTTTTCAAAATTTTCAAACCTAATCTTTTTACTTTTTGCATATGATAAAAGGAGCACACTTTACTTTTCAAATATTTCAAACAAAAACATCTACTTTTTGCATAAGTCAAAAAAAGCATCAATCACTTTTGAAAATATTCAAATAAAACATGCACATGTGAAATATGATAATCAATCATCTTTAATATTTTCAAATTTCAACCCTTTAATCAAGGTATGCATATGTGAAATATGACAATCAATCATCTTTCAAAATTTTCAAATTTAATTTTCAAAATATTCATGTACATGTGGAAAATGTATTAATGCTTTATGATAAAATATTAATTTTGAGCCTTAATCCTAATTTTGAATTTTTAAGAGATTTACAACATTACTCTATAACTTTAATATAAACTTGTTCCCTTCTTACTTATGCTTGTTTTCTTGATGTGCTTGACTCCATTGTATAGACAACTTGAGTTTGAGACTCCTTTATTCTTTGAATTCATTTGTTATCATCAAAATCTATGTGTAGATATATAATTACACAAAGATTGAAACATTGGATTCAACATAATACATTATTAATATTAGTAAATATAATAATATAATTATCAACTTATATAATTATCAACTTATATCTCTTTCATAATTATTTTATAACTCAATATTAAATAAATAAAAATTAATTTTATTTAATTAAAATAAAAATTAATAAAGTAATTTTAATCTTCAATAAAGTCACATGTGTTTATTGATCAGTTGTAAATAAACTATAAAGAGAAATGATTTGTAAAGCTTCAAATAGACAAGTCCCATACAAGCCATTGTTTAATTTTTTATATTATTTTTATTTTGAGATTTTAAAATATTAAATTATTTTTTGTGTTTTATTTAAAAGTATGAAAAAATTTATAATTAAATAATAATTAGACGTGGTGAGATAGATAGAGGCATAAATCTTTACATATTTTAACGGTTAGTTTTGAAGGGTTGGCCCCGGATGCAGCATAAATTACATTACTTTAAAACTTCACATCTTATAAGATCTTTATCGGCTTGGCCAAAGTTGAAGGATGGCTAAAATTTAGATAATTTATGCTAAAAAGACCTCACATTGGATTGGGCATCTCTAAAACAACTTGAATTTTAGCTATAATGCTTCACCAAATATAGCTAACTATAGTTGTTTGATCAAATATTAAAATACTAGTTTCTCACTCCAAAAAAATAAATTAAATTAATTAGAATATAATTAACATTTAAAATTTAGAATATAATTATTATTAAAATTTAATAATTTTTTTAATATTAATTTAATTAGAATATAATTATTATTAATATTTAATTGGTAGAATTACAAAATGTGATAAAAATAAATTAAATAAAAAATTATTAAGTTAATAATATTTATTATTATATAGAGAGTAAATAAATACTCCAATATAAAGCTTGAATTTAAATAAAATAAATAAATAAAAATTCATGTAATATTAACTAAAATTTGAATATGCATCTAACCAATCTAAGAAGAAAGTTAGTTTGAAGGGCCGGGCGCAGGAGGCTGCTCGGCCTTGCGCTGAAATTTGGTATGCACAGCATGCAACTAGTCCGCCATGAGCTACATCGATGTCGTTTGGGCCAACTCTAGTTGTGTATCACTTCCTAGTCATTATAGAAATTTTCTACTTGAATAGAGACCTGAAATAGCGATCAACGAAAGAAGCTTATTTTTTAAAATTATCATCAGAAAGAAATTAAATAAGACTTTTTCAAACATCGGAAAAAAGGTTATCCCTTGAGTTCTTACACTTTTATTTCTAAAAGAGAAAATACCAATTAAACTAATTAATCATAAGAATATCAGTTAAAATACTTATTACTCAAAGAAGAATCCTTCCAGTGGCATCGGCCATTTGTCCCTCATTCCTTCACATTTCATCAAGTGAAGTGGTCATGCTAGAAACATAAACAGTCATAGATAATTTATTAATTATGAGATGATATCTTTCTGAATGGGATAAGAGAGTTTATGCTATTCTATTGTTTAAAAATTCTCTTAATTAAAGAAATAATTAGAAAATAAACCAGTAAGTACAAAAATGAGTAATAACCCTCCTCCATATATAGAGATCACTGTTTCCATTCAATTCGACATCGTTATTTCGAGTTTGATTGTCGTAGATCTATAATCCGAATTAAGTATATTGATGTATGGACTGTCTTGGGTTCTGTCGGGATAAGTAACCCTCTAGACTGCAAAGACCGGGAAGAAATGAAAGAAATTAGTATAGCATGCGAGGAAGTTAATTTCTTAAAGGTAGGTAACGGACGGGTAGACCCATCATAGCATGCCGGTCCACATGTTCTGATAAATACGAGGACGCGCGTAAGGACTGTGGAAAGAGAGCAGCAGAGAGTGAGTGATTACGTGCAGGACAGGAGTGGCGCGTCAAAAAAATAATAAAGAACAGCCGACCATTGTGGCGCTGAAAGGCGGTGCGCGAGGATGCCGCCATGTCGGTGATGACAAAAGGTTACACCAATGACCGCACCGTTAACAGTGTAAAATTTCAACTTTTTCTGGGATTTTTTTTTTTTGAGGTCCCAAGAGGTGTGGAAGGTGTGTATGGATAGACAAGCAGTAATTGGTAGAGGGCCTAGAGGCACTTTTGCTAAAAAAAAAAAAAGAATTAGGTTTGAATACCACTATAAGGTTGAGCTAGCTCTAGCTGGAGTCCAACAAAAGAAAGAGCAGGTGGCTGGTGCTGGGTTGGTGACGGGACTCAGCCAGCATCTGCAGCAATAACTATGCGTGTGTGTTGATTGGTTTGTGTCCTGACAGCTAATTTTTGTATCTCTTTTCTCCAAAAGCCAACAACTGTTGATAGCTTAGCTGGCTGGAACTTCCCATGCACTTCCTCCATTTTTGATTTCCAATAGTTTTACAGATAGTTGTGGATTACAAACGGGGTGCAGTCGGCTGATGTGGTGTCAGGCCACGTCAGATATTAAAAAAAAAAAAAAGTCAAAAATGCAAAATGGATTTCAGTTTCATATTTCCTGCTCTGTTCTTACAGCCATTGGTGCGAGAGGTGCGAGAGATTCCCATCGAAGCAGCTCTAGCTCACAGCATCACTGCGTGGGCCGTTCGTTAGTGTGGGTGTAGAAACGAAGTGGGTCGGGCGTTGGTTGGTGTGAGTCAAGGCTGTGAATCGGGTTGGGTCAGTGTGGTGGGCTCGGTTTGGGTCAGTGTAGTGGGCTCGGTTTGGGTCAGCGTCGTTGCCATTGTTTCGGCCAGGTACGTGGGCCAAGATACCGGGTCATCCATCTCGTGGGTCAGGTCCGTGATTGGGTCATCTGCGTGGAGCATCTACGTGAGTTTAATCCGTAAGCTCCCAAGTCATTCTTCAATCTGCAATAATAGTTACATTTGCTTAAATAAATACCTGTTATTGATAAACAATAAAGCATGTATTGATTTTCTTAACAATATAAGAATTTGGCAGGAGTTTTAAGTTAGATATGAAGAAATTTGTTGGCTAAAAATATTAATTTTGAGGTTAAATATTGTGGTTTAATTATTGTGGGTTAGTTGTTGTTAAATTTATGTTTGTAGTAGTATGAACAAAGGATGTCATGCATGTAGTTGGTTTAGTAATCCCTACTGCCTTGGTTGTTCATGAAGGTGGCATGTTTCTATTGATTTACTTAAGAATAAAAAAATTTTGGAAGAAAAAATAGTTAAATATGTAGAAATATTTTGGCTGAAAATATTAATTTTCTAGTTCCATATTGTGGTTTAATTATTGTGGTTTAGTTGTTAAATATTGTGGTGGTTTTTTTATTTTTGATATATATATATATAAGTAGATGTAAATTGATTTTTTGTTCCAAGAACTGGGTATGAAATGTTTAGAAATATGAAAGAGGGTGGATTTTCAGCCATGTGCTATTATTTATTGCACTTTAAAACTATAGTAATCTTGTATTCTATGCTCTTTAAAAGTATATAAACAAATCTCATGTAGTATTGTTATATTTATTTTTTCATAGAATAAGTAGCAAAGGATATTAGTCATCACTCAAAGTTCTTGGTCATTCATGATATAATTTTCCTGAAACCTTATCAAAGACTAACCTTGGATATTGAACAACTTTTACAGGGAAAAGGGGAAGAACACCCGTCTTCCCGTACACTATCTAGCTCAAATCCCCCCACTTCAGTATGTTATTTGAGCCTATATAAAACTTATTGGTATTATAGTTTAGCATTCTAATTAGCATTATTATTTTTATGTTAGGACATTCTTAAAACTGGTTTAGTAAAGTATACAAATTACATGCACGGTTACTTTGGACCAATGCCTGAATGGTCACCAACTTTTATGCCATATCAAGCTGGCTACCAAATTCCAAGCAACATTCAGGTGGTTTTGAAACTTGAATCGTTATAGATTTGTAGTTATTTAATAATTTTTATTAAAAGTAGTTTAAACGTTTTCTTTTTTTCTTTTAAGCAGAATGTTGGTTACCCATTTCAATATGGGATGAGACCTCCGAGGCCAATTATCAATACAAGCTCCGCAACGAGTGCAAGAGTTGATGATCGAGATACACCCGATTGTTTGGAAACTGAAGAGGCATGTAGTTCCGCTAAAGTTGATGAAGAGAATATCATGGATAGATCAAATGAAAAGGAAATCGATGATGGCACTACCGGTACACCACAAGTAGTTCCATCATCAGATGGTGATGATATCATCGAGGAGCCCAAGTCGGGGATGAAGTTTAATTCGTTTGATGATTTGTTGAGCTATTATAAGCATTATGCTAAAAAAAAAGGGGTTTGGGGTGATGACCCAAAGGAGTGAGAGGTCAGAAGATCAATCAGTCAGATATGTTACCCTTGGTTGTGCACGGGGAGGAAAGGCCCGAAATAAGAGTTTAAAAGTAGCCAACCCTCGTCCAACAGGAAAGACGGACTGTAAGGCAAGGATTAATGCCCTAAGAGTCGAGGGGAAGATGCAGTTGACAACAGTTTATAATACACATAATCACGGAGTAAGCCCAAAAAAGAGTTGCTTCTTTCGATGTAATAGAGATGTGAGTGAGACCGTTAAAAGGGTCCTAGACACAAACGACGTAGCTTGCATCCGACTGAATAAGAGTTATGAATCTCTTGTCATAGGGGTAGGTGGGTTTGAGAACCTCCCATTTTTGGAGAAGGATTGTCGCAATTACATCCACAAAGCACGACATCTACGACTTGGTGCAGGGGGTGCTGGAGCACTTCGAGATTATTTTATGAGGATGCAGTTTAAAAATAACGGATTTTTTGCATTGATGGATTTGGACGATGACAATAGGTTGAAGAATGTTTTCTGGGCAAATCCACGTAGTCGGGCAGCCTACCAATATTTTGGTGATGTGGTGACATTCGACACCACATACCTGACAAATAGGTATGGGATGCCCTTTGCACCATTTGTTGGTGTAAATCACCACGGGCAGTCGATTCTTTTGGGAGCTGGCCTGATTTCTAGTGAGGACACAGAGACTTTTGCATGGTTATTCAGAACTTGGTTGCAGTGTATGGACGGTATAGCTGCAAAGGCCATTATTACTGATCAAGATCGAGCAATAAAAAATGCAATTGCACTTGTCTTTCCGGAAACACGACACAGGTTTTGCCTATGGCATATACTGAAAAAAGTCTCTGAGAAGCTTGGGTCATATGCTGCGTACAAAAGTGGGCTGAAAACTAGGTTAATGAAATGTGTGTACGACACACAATCTATTAAGGACTTTGAAAAGTGTTGGGCCGAGTTTATTAACACATTTGAGTTACATGAGAATGCATGGTTGAATAGTTTATATGCGGAGCATGATCATTGGGTACCGGTTTTCCTAAAAGAGACCTTTTAGGCTGGAATGAGTACAACCCAACGCAGCGAGAGTATGAATGCCTTTTTTGATAGTTATGTCCATTCGAAGAAAAACTTGAAAGAGTTTGTCGACCAGTTTGGCAGTGCGCTTAAGAAGAAAATTGAGAATGAAAATCAGGCAGAATTCCAGTCTTTTAGTGTCACTATCCCCTGCTTATCTAGATCTCCAATAGAAAAGAAATTTCAAGAGTTATACACCAACACGAAATTCAAGGAAGTTCAGCAACAAGTAATTGGTGTGCTTGATCTGGAGACATCTCTACTGACGTCAGATGGTGTTTTGAAGAGTTATTTGGTAGAATATGAAGTTCGTATTCAGGAGTTCACAAAAAGCTTGACATATTCCGTGGAATTTAATGTGGATGATTGCAATGCAAAATGTTCATGTGGGTTATTTCAAATGAGGGGGATACTGTGTAGACATATTTTGGCGATATTCAAATCAAACGGTATAAAATCATTGCCAGACCGGTACATTTTAGACCAATGGAGGAAGGACATCAAAAGGAGATACACAGTAATCCGAAGCAGCTACGACGAAGGGGATCAGAGGGCAAATGGTAATAGATATTCTATCCTTTTGAATATATGTTATACGATGATAGATTATGCGGTGGATTGTAATGAGCACTTTGAAGATGCAAAGAAGAGGATACATGAGATGACTGAATATTATCGTCAGAACCAGCGCCCCATATCTTTCACCGAATCAGATTCGTTCGAAGGCAACGACTTGTTTAGTATATCATCCTCTTTGGTTAGTTCATTATAACCAAAACTAACCAAACTACAAAAATGTATCAATATTTAATTTTGTATATATAAAATGCAGGGGGTTTGGAGACGCTAGATACAACTACTGTTGGTAGCTTACAACAAGTCAAGAGTCCAAATGTTGTTAGAGGGAAAGGAAGACCCCCATCTTTGAGGAGAGCATCCAGGATGGAGACAGAGATGCGCAAGGTTAAAGCCAAACAAAGTAAGGCACAAGTGGGAGGAAAACGCAAACATATTCATGTATTAACCAAAACCCACCTGCCCCCTTTATTCTAATGTTTATAATGTTTCACACATCAAAGTTAGTATCTAATGAGTATTTTTACTTTTTACTTTATTATTAGCGAGATGAAGGAGATACAACAGCAAAGGAGACGCACAGGAATTTATTTGGCCCAACAGAGACCCCCATCTTCAATGTTGGAAATTTTCAGGTATATTAGAAGCATTTGGAATATATTTTAGAAGAAATTAGGTGGAATTCATATATTACGTAATTGGTGTGCACTGAAAGCAATTAATAATCGTTGGTAGCTAACTTCCGAATCCATATTGCTCTAGATTGTGGCAGACAGCTCAGCTACTGACATTTGTGGTACCCAGTTTCAACATACAGTATTTGGGACTTAAGAAACAGAAAGGCTTGTTGGTAACATTCAATTAAAAATGTATTCAACAACTAAAGATAATATTTGTTTTTTCTTCATTACAGCTACAATTTGGATTGGATGGATCACAACCAGAGTGTATGGATGGGACACAACCAGATCAAACAATGAGGTTGATGGATTTTTAAAAACATGAATTTTTTGTTTAGAAGCTGTAATTCCTAGAGAAATTGTATGGTATATGGTGTAATTATTATGTTTTGCAAGTCTATAATGTTACAGTCGATGTCACTGAGAATTGTTCTGAGGGGTTGTAATTATTAGATTTGGAATTTTGTGAGTATTCATGTAACCTGTGAAACCTCCAGGTTTAAATTGTAAAGCATAATATTGAGACTCTATTAATATCACTTAGCTTTGGTTATGAAATTTTAGAAGAAATTGCAAACTGGGTTAATAGGGGAAATAACATTATTTGAATGAAGAGAATATAGCAGCGTGAGTCCTAGCTAACTTTCAGGTATGTTCTCACTGAGTTGTTATGGGGTGCTTAGGCAGTTCACTGCATCCTTGTGTTGGTATGCGCAAGGTTTGGTTATGATTTAAAACAAAGTAAGCCAACGCAGGAGTATGCTGGTTTATTGAAGGAGTGTATATGGTTTATCAGCTGGCAGGAGTTATATTGGTTTATTTAAGCAACACGGACAAGGAGTTACAGTCTGCAGCAACAAGCATTATTTGTTGGTTCATGTAATCCAAACGCAATTTGGAGTTATATAAGAGAGTTCCAATAACACTCGTGTCTATATAGTGGAGATTCCTATAATCCAAACTCAATTCGTGTCTATATATCAGATTCCTGTCATCCAAAACATATTCAAGTTGCTCAAATAGAAATTCAGACGGGCTCAGCCCTTCCAACCAGATTCTCTTGGTAGCTAAAATAATTCAATTTCATTAATAGATTCTATTTCAGAGTACATCCACCATCAAGCACAAAATGAAACATAGTTTATGAGTCTCAAACATAGAATCCGAACCCCATAGTACATAAACCATCAAGACGGAACACTTGAAATAACAAAGAAAAATCTCATTACAAACGTCCAAGTTTTGTTTAGACTAACTTAAAATACATACACAAAATAAAGCTATACATTCAAATAGAAATCACTTAGACAGCAGAAAGTAACATGAGACAACAATGGCAACAGCCCAATACAGATTGAGCAGTGTGCGTCTCTGCCTGTTTTGAGCATCTTGCTTCCGAACCTCCTCAAGTATATTAGCCAACATCTTCTCCATGGCATCGGCTCGCTTTCGGAACTCAATTTTATCCATTCTCAGCTCTTCCTCCTTCCTTAATAGATATTGCTTTATATCTTCAATTTCTTGCTCTACGTCCAAAGCACCATCCGCCCACTTGAAGAACTTGCAATACGGTAAGCCCTATTCATTAATTACATTGACAAAAATGTTAGATGTACCCGAATCAAAACAAGTGACTATAAAAACTTGATGAACGAATGTTTTACCTCATTGTTGTACTTCGGGCAGCCTAAGAAGGGTTATCCTGGATTTCTGGGAGTATTTGAGTATCTCAGTGTTGCCTCAACCTCACAGAAGTAGGAAGGTTGACTCGAAGTACGTTTACCAATGGATGAAGAAGACGAAGGTGATGACAACATAATTTTCCTGAACCAGAACAAATAAACATTTAAACATATTCAAATCCATCCAAGTAAGCTTAGAAACAGAACAAATAAAGTTATGAAATCAAGAGTTATATCATGCAAATAATATCACTTCAGACTGATTTAAACATATTCAAATACATCCAAGTAAACTTAGAAACAGAACAAATAAAGTTATGAAATCAAGAGAATATCATGCAAATAATATCACTTCAGACTGATTTAAACATATTCAAATCCATCCAAGTAAGCTTAGAAACAGAACAAATAAAGTTATAAAATCAAGAGAATTTCATGCAAATAATATCACTTCAGACTGATTTAAACATATTCAAATCCATCCAAGTAAGTTTAGAAACAGAACAAATAAAGTTATGAAATCAAGAGAATATCATGCAAATAATATCACTTCAGACTGATTTAAACATATTCAAATCCATCCAAGTAAGTTTAGAAACAGAACAAATAAAGTTATGAAATCAAGAGAATATCATGCAAATAATATCACTTCAGACTGATTTAAACATATTCAAATCCATCCAAGTAAGTTTAGAAATAGAACAAATAAATTTATGAAATCAAGAGAATATCATGCAAATAATATCACTTCTGACTGATTTAAACATATTCAAATCCATCCAAGTAAGCTTAGAAACAGAACAAATAAAGTTATGAAATCAAGAGAATACCATGCAAATAATATCACTTCAGACTGATTTAAACATATTCAAATCCATCCAAGTAAGCTTAAAAACAGAACAAATAAAGTTATGAAATCAAAAGAATATCATGCAAATAATATCACTTCAGCCTCATTTTAATCATATTAAAATCCATCCAAGTAAGCTTAAAAACAGAACAAATAAAGTTATGAAATCAAGAGAATATCATGCAAATAATATCACTTCAGCCACATTTTAATCATATTAAAATCCATCTAAGTAAGCTTAAAAACAGAACAACTAAAGTTATGAAATCAAGAGAATATCATGCAAATAATATCACTTCAATCTCATTTAAACATATTCAAATCCATCCAAGTAAGCTTAGAAACAGAACAATTAAAGTTATGAAATCAAGAGAATATCATGCAAATAATATCACTTCAATCTCATTTAATCATATTAAAATCCATCCAAGTAAGCTTAAAAACTGAACAACTAAAGTTATGAAATCAAGAGAATATCATGCAAATAATATCACTTCCATCCCATTTAAACATATTCAAATCCATCCAAGTAAACTTAGAAATAGAACAATTAAAGTTATGAAATCAAGAGAATATCATGCAAATAATATCACTTCAATCCCATTTAAATATATTCAAATCCATCCAAGTAAGCTTATAAACAGAACAATTAAAGTTATGAAATCAAGAGAATATCATGCAAATAATATCACTTCAACCTCATTTAATCATATTAAAATCCATCCAAGTAAGCTTATAAACAGAACAACTAAAGTAAAACTCAACTTCGGTTGGACACAGGGTGCTGCATTTATTCTCAATGCTGCATAAATAATAACCTACAGACGAAACAAGCACAAAATTAGATTCATTGCCCAAAATAAACATAACAAATACATGCAAATAAATAAATAATATCTTTCTTCCTAAATTGAAAGGGGGAGCTTACGTAGCAGTGTATGGGTTCTCTGGCCAATTGCCCAGTGCCCAAATCCGAGGTCCAAAAGTTAGGATTAGGTTTAGGGTTAGGGTTAGGGTTAGGGTTTCGGGACTTAGGGTTAGGGTTTCGGGAATTAGGGTTAGAGTTAGGGTTTCGGGAATTAGGGTTAGGGTTAGGGTTTCGGGAATTAGGGTTAGGGTTTAGGGATCCACCAGGGTGAAGAGACAATGTTCTCTTTTTCAAGACTAACCGAGGTGGGAAAGATGATAAAATCTAACAAAACTTGTGAAATCGAAAACACTAGGGATAACCCACACAGATATTAGAACCCAGACTTGCGAAATATACAAGTGAATCGTTATGGAGAACCCAGACTTGCGAAAGACAAACTCGAGAAATCGAAATGAGAACCCAGATAAATCTCGAGAAATCGAAGTGACTGAAACCGAGGAACTACCAATCCTGCATCTGCGAAAGAAATGACAAAAATATACAAGGATGAAGCACCATTCCAACTCAGACTAAGGAATCATGTAAATAAAAGTGGGGATCCAACAGTTAGGGTTAGGGTTCTTCGCAAACACAAGGAGAACCCACACTATGAAATCGAATACACAGTGCTGAACCCACACTGTGAAATCAAATACACAGTGGTGAACCCACACTCATTTAGAACACAGGCTAGTCAAATCAACAAAACTACAGGAGAACCAAAAAACCGAAGGATAACCAAGTCCTGCGAAAGAGACTAAACGAGAAATTCAACTGATAACACAAACATCTAAAAAAATGAAACCGAGGAACTGAAATCTTGGATCTGCAAAATATTTTAGAGAAAAATACAAGTTTGAAGCACCATTCAAACTCAGAGTAAGGGATCGAAGGTTAGGGTTCTTCGTGAGTATCAGAGGAGAGATGAGAGGGAAGGGGCGATGGAGAAGACGAGGGGAGTCGGCTGAAGTGTTTGGACAGAGTTAGGGTTTGGTGAGAGTAATGAATATAAACTATTGACAGTACGCACCGTTTCATTACTAAGGTGGGTGTCGGTTCGATTTCCACTCGGTTCCTTTTCAACTCACTTTAATGAAACGAACCGTTTCATTAACAGTGCCACGTAGGACCCCGACTGCGCTGCCGCTCCCCAAAGCGACTGTAAACAACATTTTCCTTTGATTTCTGGCTCATTCTTCACCTGTTCTTTTTTGTATAAATTCCAAACCAAGTTCCCAAGAACATCCATCTCGACCTCTAAAACTCACTCCAATACTAAAAACCCCAACTTGTTACCCACCTATTACCATGGCATCCATGAGTTCCTCCGCTTCTTCATCATGTTCTCCACTAATGCTTCTGGTGCTTGTTCTTTTCTGCTCTTTGATAGCTCTCACGGCTGGTAATTTCAACAGTGAATTTGACCTCACTTGGGGAGATGGCCGTGCAAAGACACTCAACAGCGGGGAGCTTTTTACTCTGTCCCTTGATAAAGCCTCTGGTCGAGGATTCCAGTCCAAGAATGAATATCTCTTCGCATGCTTGGTCTGTATTTTTTTTAGAAATGAGGCAATTTCATTTAGTTATACAGATAAGATGAGATAAAAGTTGAAAATTAAATAAAATATTGTAAAAAATAATTTTGTTTTGAAATTTTTTTAAAAAATTGAATAATCTATTATATTTTATGTAAGAATTTAAAATTCTTATAATAATTTTATAGGATGAGATGAGATGAAATAGTTTAATTTTAATCTGAATTCAAAACCAAATTAATCTGAATTCATTACAACTATTTGAAATTTCAGTATTCCTTATTAACTTATTAATTCATATTTGTTTTTCGTGAAAACATACATGGAGGGTTTCTTTGAATGATATTTTAACATGTTTTTCGTTTATGTTCACAAATAATTTGTTTATTTTCAAACTATTTAGTTAATTTATTATTTAAAAAATTACATTAATTAGATCTTTACATCCTAATGGTTAGTTTTGAATGGCTGAGCCGCGGAGGCAGCCCCTTGAGCTGAAATTTGATAAGCTTCCTATTCATTTGGGCCAACTCTAGCTGTATCACTATCATTCAAGCTTCCTATTCTTTATAGAAATTTTCTACATATATGAACAGAGATAGCTATAAAATTAATTCTTAAAATATTTTATTTTCTTTTTAAGTGAAATTTATTTTTTTACAAAAGGTCTTCTCAAAATCTGCAAACTTTAAACTTGTACCAAGCAGCACACCACTTGAGCGAAGCCCTTCATGAGCAGCAACGATTTCCTTGACCCAAATCTAGGCGCTGTTTTTATGGAAAAGTATAGTTGCAAGCACAATTGTGCACTAATCTGTGCACCAATGTGATGTGATTGGTCAAAAAGTAGATTTTATTGAAATCAATGTTAATTTAAATTTTAACTATGAATAAATCAGTGTTGGTACACAGATTAGTGCGCGACTGTGCTTGTATGTAGCAAAACTCTGTTTTTATATATATATTTTTATGGCCTCAGGCAAGAAATCAAAACGAGATTATTTTAAAAAAATTTCAATATAATAATTCAGTAACTCTGTAATTAAGTATAATATGAATAAAACAGACATTTTGATTATGGACAGTGCTACAGTAACCGATACATAACTGATAGATCAAGTGAATCGATAAGTGCAAAAGTTTTTTTTCTACTTTTATTTTAATCATTTTTTACAAGGTTTTAAATATTTTTTAAAAATAAAAAAAATATTAATTCATTAATATTAACTTCTTTAACCATTAAGTAAAAAATTTTTAAAAATATCTGTAAATGCAAGTATGCAGAAGTATTTATTAAAATTTCTCGAAGTCTATACTATAAAAATCATAACTTAAAATTTCTATTCATGATTTGGGCCATTGTCACGCCTCCTTAAACTAAGTCTCGTCCTGCAGCTCTACCTTCATAAATATTCTGACCTGGGTGGTTTAAAAACATAAAAACAAACTAAAATAAGTCTATAACTCAGTAAGAAACTCATTATAACGTAAACATACCTAACATAAGATTTTCATAAAATATTTCATGTTGAGCTTAAAATATGATTGATCATACTGATGTTTATGCTATGTATGACTGATTTATTTAACTAATTTGACTGCCAATACACTCGACCCTATGTGCAAAGTTGTGCAACAGCCTTACATCTCGCGAATGCAAGGGGAGTCGCTGATAGTATTATAGCTTACTATGGTGGACCATGCTTGAGTCTGTAGCTTGTACATCTATAATGAAATTGCATTGGTACCATACATCTTAATGATCATCTAATTAATTGTTGTAACTTTATCTTACATTTAATCTCATGAAAGCTTACGTGTTTTATATAACGTGAGATACATAAGATGCATAATATATAACTATAATATGTATGATGAATGACATGCCTGTAAATATCATGATTGCATGCGTGGTAAACATTGACTTCTAAAGAACTAGTTTTAATAATAATAATAATAATAATATATAAATAGTTAACGTATGCTAATCCTAATTTATGATAAAGCTACTTACCTTGTAGTGTTGCTTTCTAAAGTTTTCAACACAAAATTGATCATGGTGTTAGATTAGGTATCTTGGATTCGGCAACTGTACTTACGGAGGTTTCTTTTTCTTTTTTTCAAATAACACAGAAGAAAGATATTTATGAGCGATTTGGGATAAGGTGCCGACGAGTTTGAGTTGGACTCAGTTAATATTATGGGTGTAACCGGTCCAGTTTGGTCTGATTTTGGATAAAATTTAGGACCGAACCAGTATAAACCTGTTTTACATTTCTCAAAACCAATTCAGCACCGGTTATTCTCCTAAACTAGTACTCCGATTTTATCTGTTTTCGGTCCGGTTCGGTCTGGTTTTACTGGTTTTAATATAATATATTATATATCTTATAATATATAATACTATAGTGATAATTTATTGTAGTATATTATAATATATATTATAATTGTATTATAGACTATAATGATATAGTATTAGTATAAATATTAATATGCACTATATAATATTAATATATCTATTAATATAATAAATAAAATGATATAAAATTTTAAAATTTAATATTATATTAATTAGTAATTTATCATTTAATACAATACTATTTTATATATAGTTATATATTATATATAAATATTATATACAATATAAAAAATTAAAATATATATATAAACCGGTCCGGTTTTAGAAAAAAAAAATCAAAACCGAACCAATTTTGACCAGTTTTAAGAAAAATAAAACATGTACCGGACCGATCCAAACTCAGGACCAAACCGATTCCACCAGTTTGGTCCAGTCCGGTTCGGCTTACCTGTTTATCAATTTTTTTTTACACCCCTAGTTAATATATGTAGTGACACTAATCTGTCAAACACTCAGTCGTAATCATTTAAGAAAATTGTTTGAATTTAAAAACATAATATAATAATTCATTCAATGTAGGATTGATAGTGACTATGTAAGGGACTTCAATTAGTAATAATTTTAAATTGAAATAAATTTCTAATGATCGATCTTTAAATTCTAAAAAGAGTCTAACCCGTTTAATAAATAATAAATAGGATTTAATATAGTTATTAAACCTAATTAAAACTCATAATCGGCCTCAATAATTTATCGCTTGTGAGCTTATCCAATATGGCTCATTAAATATAATTTAGGCTCAATAAAAATTATCAATATTTCGATTTTAAAATTATTGGGCCGGATCGTTAAAGGGGCTTAGCGAGTTGCCTCAGTCACCTTGCCTTTGAGCCACCCCTGCAAGTTGGCCAATCTCATAAGAGAGAAATCTATATATAATTTATATTTATGGATGAGAAATAATATTTGTAGTCTTGAAGTACACAATTTTTGCGTATTATTTTTGAAAAAAAATAGATAAATATAAAACTTATATAAAAAAATAATTTTTTTAATAATAGCCACGACCTCTTTTAAAATGGAGTATGCGGTACTGGGCACTCTATAATTATATATATAGTATCAGAGCTGTTAGGGACAATCGTCCCATATATCTGCCGCAGCCTCGCGGCTGACTTGGCAGCTACTAGTCAACCGATAATATTACTATAAAATAAAATAAAATAATAAAAAGAAAAGGCTTAAAACAAAAACAAAATGTGGGAGGAAGAAATTATTTTGATGAAACATTGCAGAGAGAAATCATGAAAAGCAGAGAAATTGAATGCCGTCGCTAACGCGCCGTCTTCCATTGCTTTCGCTGTCCAATTGTTGAGGTCGCCATCATCACGTACCCATTGCTCTGAGTCGCAACAGGGTGGGTGAGAGATTTAGTCGGCATTTCTTCTGGGTATTTTTTGGGTCTTCATCAGCATTTCTCTGGGCATTTCTTCTAGGTACATATACGATCATTTTCTTATTTGTGGGTCTTCTTTGATGGATTTCACAGTAGCTAGTCTTTTGTTCTTCTTTAATGGATTTCTTGTTTCTGAGCACGCTTCAATGGGAAGTATTGCATCTTTTTATGTTTAGTTTAAGTATCTTTATTTTTATTACAAAAATGTATTTTTTTAGTTCTTGGGATATTGATTGATAGAGATTTTTTTAATAAATAAATTATATCTTGTAGCCATTCGATAGTTTTGGAAATCTACTGCATAAAGTGAGCACAAACTAAGCAGTGAGTTCCTATGAGGAAGATGAACTCATGGGCTTCACAGTTCACGTTGCAGTAGAAGCCTACGTATCTAGAATCTTGAACTAAAAGCTCCTAAAATACTCTCAAGAGTGAAAACGCTACTGAAGTCACTCAATAAACCATATCAAGATTCAATAAAAACACACCAGAAGAAACGGGTCCCTTCCAACTCCAAGGCCTGGACCAACTTATCGACCTCCGCAAGAAACTTCTCAGATATTATCCTCATCCCTAGAAAATGTGGAGGCTACTGGAAAGTTGGCAAGCTCTCAGTGGTTGACATGAGGCTGGACAGCAAGGTTGGTGTGATGTGATGAAGCAACGAGCAAAAAATTGAAGGAGAAGGATCTGAGGCCGCATAGGGGATATTTTGTGGTTGCATATAGACTTTTCCATACAGCATTACTCTTTATGAATCAACTGACTTATGTTGTGTTGGCTCAAGAAAATTAAGAACATTACTCATAGTTATGCAGTAATGTTATTGCTACATTCAATATATTTTGATTGATATTACACATTTTTACTATAAGAAAAATTATTATTTGTGTCAGGAATAGACTCGTTTTAATTTAAAAAAAAAAAATTGGCCATAAATAAGCATTTTGTTAATTAAATTTAAGTAATTTTTTATTTAAATTATCGTCGATCGATATACAAAATCTTTTAAAATGCATCAGCCAATTAAATATGAAAGGATTACAAATTTAATTAAGATAGAAAGTAAACAAAGGACCTTTTTTTTTTTTTAATTAATTCATGCATATTCATCGGTAGGATGAAACCCAACTACTACTGGATCCGCGACTCCAGCCCCAAGGAAGCATCGTACTAATTTTCAATTTAAATGATTAATTATAATTTATAAGATAGAAGACGGTGTACGTATTTCATGATGCTTTATATTTGAGATTACAGACACCGTTTTTCGTCACCAATATCTATATATCTCGCTTGATCCACATCTCGCCGGCAGTGGAAAAGGAGGAACCAAAAAGCATGAGGCAAGAGATCGGTCCCGCCGAGTGTTGCAAGTGGTTGTTTTGCTTGATATGCTTTATAGTCATCACTTGCCTCGCAATATGGGTTTTTGTAGGCGTTGACGACCCCAAATCTAGCATACAATCCTTATATCTCCCAACCCTCAACAAAACCAGCTTAGACAGTACTACTCCTACAACAAACAACACCCTCTTCTTTGAGCTCAAGTTGAGCAACAGCAACGATCACAGGGGAATTTACTACGGCGGCGTGGAGCTCACTTTCTATGACAACCCAATTAGCACACGATCTCATGTCATAGGAAACTATACCATTCCTCAATTCTATCAAGGTTATAACAAAAAGGCCACAAAGAGAGGAGCTGTCGAGGTCAATACGACGCTGGTTTCTCAGGCATTTAATTTGCTCCCCAAAAGGATACGTGGTTTTTCGAGCAGAAATGGAAACGACAATCAGGTTCAAGATCAGGGTGCTTTTCAAGAGTAAGAGGAAGAAGCTGGTGCGAAGGGCAAATGCGGTGGTCAATAAGGTGCTATAGTCAACCAAGATAGCATCGACCTCATCGAGCACTCATACGCATCAAAGCATGAGTGTTGTTGTGTGGCTGTTGGGATTTTTGTTACTTTGATAGTCTTCGCTTTTCTTCAATGTTCGTTCTTTTTAATGTTTTAAAGTTAATCGAATTAGGTAGATTCTGAATTCTTATTTTGAATAATTAGTAAGGAAAATTTTATGTGCAGTCATTTTTGCGGACTTCTTTACGCATTCCAGTGATATGATTAGTTGTGTATTAAAAAAAAATTAATCCAGCCAATCATATCAGTGGAGTGCACAGGGAGTGCGCAAAAATGACTATATGTAGCATTACTCAATTAGTAATTGCAAGACGCGGTCTGATACTGAATTTTCTTAGAAGTTAAATTCCACCATATCAAAAAGTGTGGCTTGCAAGGACTATTTTTTTTGTTTTCATTTTATGAAAACTATGTTATTATTTTCTCTGTACGATTGATGAAATTAAATCATGTTGTTGCTCCTCTAGTTTTGTGCATGTATAAAGTATTTGTGCTATATATTGTTGAGTTTTAAGAAATCATCATGTGCCAATTTGGTAGTTCACATGTTTGATCTGTCTCTCTTTGAAAAAAGAGACAAAACTTAGGTGCCGTTTGGATAATGAGTTGAAATGAAAGTTAAAAATTGAATAAAATATTGTTAGAATATTATTGTTTTGAAATTTGAAAAAGTTAAATTGTTTATTATATTTTGTATAAAAATTTAAAAAAATTGTAATAATAAGATGAGATGAGATTAGACACTTTCACTATCCAAACAAAATTAAATTAATCTGAATTCACTACAACTATTTGAAATTTCAGCATTCCTTATTAACTTATTAATTCATATTAATTTGTCTTTCCATCAACCGACTAGCTGCATGGAGGGTTTCTTTAAATGATATTTATTATATATTTAACATGTTTTTCGTCTACATTTTATGTTCACAAATAATTTGTTTATTTTTCAAAGTATTTAATTAATTTATTATTTAAAAAATAAATTACATTTATTAAATCTTTTCATCTTTTAATGGTTAGTTTTGTAGTGATATTATTTGCTAACATTTAAATTTGTTATTTTACAAGTAAGAGTTGACCTCGATTGAGGAAATTAATCACATCTACATTTATCAAGTTGGCCATTCCCATAGGGGAATTCTATATGTTGTTTATGGATCTAACAACTCATGTTTTGTTTCGAAGGAGATTCTCATGAGTAATTTTAACTTAAAGGATCGAGCACTATGTACAAAGCCCACCAAAAGTTTTGTTCCTTTAGCTCCCGTTTGGAATTTAGATGAAATTGAGTTTAACTCAATTCAGTCTAATTTTAAATTGAGTTTAATATCTAAGTACTTAATTTTTCAAATCACTAAACTCATCTCAACTTAAATTTTCTTTACATGTGAGACTTACAATCTTTTTTCAACTCAATACCTCTTTACACGTAGGACCTACAATATTTTTCAATTTTTTATAAATATATCTAAACTTATCTTATTATTTAAATACATATAAACTCATATTAGGTGGATCCCATAAAACTCACTCTACAATCTCAACTCGCTACTATTTATAAAGAATTCAATTTATTTCAATTCAACTCAACAACTAAAACTCATTTCAACTCAGCTCAATTTTTAGACTTTGATAAAAACTCATTTAAGATTTTGCTTGATATGGTTAAAATGGTCAACAATCTATTCATTCATTTTAATTAGTGTGAACAAAACTATCATCTAATAAACGAATCTGGTATCAAGTTTAACTGAATTGATTCTAAATAAATTATGAAATAATTTTATCTGGATAATCTATTTACGAGCTTATTTGTTCACAAATCTAATACATTATTAATATTAGTAAATATAATAATATAATTATCAACTTGTAAATCTTTTATAATTATTTTATAACTCAATATTAAATAAATTAAAATTGATTTTATTAAATTAAAATTAATTTTAATAAAGTAATTTTAATCTTCAATAAAGTGACATGTGTTTATTGATCGGTTGTAAATAAATTATAAAGAGAAATGATTTGTAAAGTTATAAATAGACAAGTCCCATACAAGCCATTGTTTATTTTTTTATATATTATTTTTATTTTGAGATTTTAAAAAGTTAAATTATTTTTTATATTTTGTTTGAAAGTATGAAAAATTTTTAATAATTAAATAATAATTAGACATTGTGAGATAGCTAGAGGCATAAATCTTTACATCTTTTAATGCATGGTTAGTTTTGAAGGGTTGGCCCCCGACGCAACATAAATCACATTAATTTAAAACTTTACATCTTAGAGTATCCTTGTTGACTTGGTCAAAATTAAAGGATGACCAAAATTTAGATAATATGTGCTAAAAAGACCTTACATTAGATTGGACATCTCTAAAATAATTTTGATTTTAACTATAGTGTTTTATCAAATATAGCTAACTACATTTGTTTCATCAAATATTAAAATATTAATTTCTCACTCTAAATAAATAAATTAAATTAATTAGAATATAATAAACATTTAGTATTTAGAATATAATTATTATTAATATTTAATCATACTTTTTTTTAAAAAATTAATTAGAATATAATTATTATTAATATTTAATTTGTAAAACTACAAAATGATAAAAATAAATTAAATTAAAAAATTATTAAATTAAAAATATTTTTTTATTATATAAAGAATAAATATCCTGAGATATAGTATTTTCCTTCAATAATTTACTAATCTGTCGGGATAAGTACCCCACATGACTGCAAAGACCGGGAAGAAATGAAAGAAATTAGTATAACATGCGAGGAAGTTTCTTAAACATAGGTAACGGAAGGGTAGAACCCTCATTCCATGCCGGTCCACATGTTCTGATAAGTACGAGGACGCGCGTAGCGACTGTGGAAAGAGAGCAGCAGAGAGTGAGTGATTACGTGAAGGAGACGAGTGGCGCGTCAAAAAAATAATAAAGAACAGCCGACCATTGTGGCGCTGAAGG
The DNA here is from genome assembly GCF_018687715.1 of Carya illinoinensis. Classification (NCBI taxonomy): domain Eukaryota; kingdom Viridiplantae; phylum Streptophyta; class Magnoliopsida; order Fagales; family Juglandaceae; genus Carya; species Carya illinoinensis. The sequence goes on along the minus strand of NC_056762.1, from coordinate 42,822,479 downwards.
GCGGTGCGCGAGGATGCCGCCATGTCGGTGATGACAAATGGTTACACCAATGACCACACCGTTAACAGTGTGAAATTTCAACTTTTTCTGGGATTTTTTTTTTTTTGGTTTGAAGTCCCAATTGGTGTGTATAGACAAGCATTAATTGGTACAGGCACTTTTGCTAAAAAAATTAGGTTTGAATACCACCAGCTCTAGCTGGAGTCCAACAAAAGAAAGAGCAGGTGGCAGGTGCTGGGTTGGTGACGGGACTCAGCCAGCATCTGCAGCAATAACTATGCGTGTGTGTAGATTGGTTTGTGTCTGACAGCTAATTTTTGTACCTTTTTTTTTTTTTTCCCCCCAAAAGCCAACAACTGTTGACAGCTTAGCTGACTGGACCTTCCCCTGCACTTCCTCAGCTTTTGATTTCTGGCTCATTCTTCACCTGTTCTTTTTTGTATAAATACCAAACCAAGTTCCCAAGCACATCCATCTCGACCTCTAAAACTCACTCCAATACTATAAACCCCAACCTGATACCCACCTATTACCATGGCGTCCATGAGTTCTTCCGCTTCTTCATCATGTTCTCCACTAATGCTTCTGGCGCTTGTTCTTTTCTGCTCTTTGATGACTCTCACGGCTGGTAATTTCAACCGTGAATTTGACCTCACTTGGGGAGATGGCCGTGCAAAGACACTCAACAGCGGGGAGCTTCTTACTCTGTCCCTTGATAAAGCCTCTGGCTCAGGATTCCAGTCCAAGAATGAATATCTCTTCGGAAAGATAGACATGCAGCTCAAGCTCGTCCCCGGAAACTCTGCCGGCACCGTAACCGCCTACTATGTACGTAATTAGTTCTCCTTCTGTCCGTAACAATCATTGCTAATTTAATTTATGTTCATATTGCTAAATGTATGTGTTCACCTACAGTTATCTTCCAAAGGATCAACATGGGATGAGATAGACTTTGAGTTCTTGGGGAACCTCAGTGGCGATCCTTACATCCTTCATACTAATGTCTTTAGCCAAGGCAAAGGCAACAGAGAGCAACAGTTCTATCTCTGGTTTGACCCAACTGCAGATTTTCACACCTATTCCATCCTCTGGAATTCCCAGCGCATTATGTAAGTTCTCGTTCTCGGCTGGCCATCTGATCTCCAAGCATCTTCTTCCAATATTAATTGACTTACGTAAGTTTTTCCCCTGGTACTTCAGATTCTCTGTAGATGGAACTCCCATTAGAGAGTTCAAGAACTCAGAATCAATTGGTGTTCCATTTCCAAAAAGCCAGCCGATGAGGATATACTCTAGTCTCTGGAATGCTGATGACTGGGCTACAAGAGGTGGACTTGTCAAGACAGACTGGAGCCAAGCTCCCTTTACTGCTTCCTACAGAAAATTCAAAGCTGATGCTTGCATATGGTCTTCTGGGGCATCTTCTTGCGGTTCAAGCAAATCCTCCTCCACCAAAACCTCTTCCTGGCTTTCACAAGAGCTGGACACTGCAAATCAAGAGAGGTTAAAATGGGTGCAGAAGAACTACATGATATATAATTACTGCACTGACTTAAAGAGGTTTCCACAGGGCATACCTCCTGAATGCAGCACCTCCTAGAGATCAATTATCAAAGACAGCATCCCATATATATATAAATACGATATATCCGTATTCTTTTGTTTTAAAATTTTCATTCATTAATGGAACTCTTGTATCCATTTAATTCTTTCATTCTTTGCTGCTTTGATCAACGCTGTAACGGCAAAATGGGTTTCGAAGTCTGAAGGCCTTTTTCATCCTTTCCTTTTCTTCCAAATTGGCCCATGAAATGGGCAAGCTCAACAAGCTACTATCTTCAGTAGGCAAGCCGCAAGCCCCTTTCGAATGTATTGAGAGTACGCACGCATTAATACCAGGCCCAAATTTTAGCTTCACGCAAAATTTATTACATTTAGTTATTGAAATGAATTGAATTGATTCAATTGAATTATAAATAATAATATTTTATAAATTTTATTAAGGTGAGTTTAATTTTTTTACATGAGTTTAATTTTTTATATTAAAATATATAAATTAGATTGAGATGATTTTAAATTTTTTATAAAAAATTAAAAAATAATAATTTTTATTAATAATTAATTTGAAATAAATAGAGGAGATTTGAATTGTTCTCGACAAGTAAAAGTGCATTGAAGAAAAATAACTACTTAAAAGAGTTTTAAAGATTACAAGCATATTACAAAGAGGGGCCTTTTCGCAATGGAATGATATGAGGCATGGGGGAAAGGTAAATAGCGGTAAGCTTCCATTTCAACCCCACACACACCCTTAGCATACTGACACGTGACACACGACTTATACCCGTTGAGGCTGTCGTGCGTGTCTTCTTCTCCAATCACAGATTCGAATCCGCGCTCACGTTGACCCAGAACTGACTCTGTTTTTTTAAATATATATATATATATAAATTAATGGTTTTGTTTTTTGATTGGATAATTATACAATAATTATGTTTTTTTATTTTAACATACTATACAACTATTATGTTAAAAAAAAATGATAGGAATCCTCTAGGAGATCCCACTAGGAGCTCCGCTTTTTTTTTTTTCTTTTTTTTTTAATTGATAATTAAGAAATTATTTTTTAATAATATTATAAATTTTTTTAAAATAATATAAAAAATCAAAAATCAAAATACAAAAGCGGTAAGTTGCAGGGATCCCCGATTCCCCAGCGGGATCCTAGCACCCACCTATGTTTTTTTTTTTTTTTTTTTTTGATATTGGGGATTGGGGAGGGGGATTGAACCCAAGGCCTCTCTTATGGAGGCTGGGTCTCGTATCATCTGAGCCACATGCTCTTGACAGCACCCACCTATGTTAAAGTAACAAGTTGCTTAGAAAAAAATAAAAAATAACAAGTTACCCAGAAATGCCACGACCGCGTATTGACCAAGCTGTCCTGTTTTCAGTCCTTGCGGTGGATGGCCAAGACAACCACCTGAGATTACACTCATTTTTCCCATATTTTCGTGAATGGATAGCTTATAATTTTGTTATTTATATCTAACTTTGTCAAAATTATTTTTTAAAATGATATTTATAATTTTAAGAAGTTTTAAGAAACGTAAGCTATGTATATTTAAAAAAAAAAAAAGATAAATCTGAAATTTATATAAAAAATTATTTTTTAAAAATAAATATACTAGATTTGTATATTCTAGAATTGCATCTAGTAATTTAAAAAAGAAAAATTCCTTTGATAAAGAACAACCAACATGAATTGACATATTTATCCAATCTGACAATTAAAATCAAATTAAATAAATATTTAATGTGACAATTAAATCTTAAAGATGCCATAATTATTAAAAGTGAAAACGTGTTATTTTATAAGAAAAGGGAAACAATTGTCATTATATCCAAGTAATTTCAAGCCCCTTTCTAGTTGATAAAATTAATTGTAATGGACCGACCCCAATATCCGGTATCCCAAGTCCACCATCCTGGTAATTTCATTATCCTTTTCCTTTGGCAGCTCCAAGGAAGCTCACATTCTCTCCATCAAAGAGCAATGATAAAATCACAAGCCACCATTGTACCTATTCATCCTATCATTACTAAATTTAGCGTCACCAAAGAGAGGAAAGAAGGAAAACTAGTGTCAACCCTACATCCCATTGCCCCAATACATCACCCAAAACGCCTCATGTGTAACGATATCACACCCCCCCAAAAAAAGAAAATATATGAATTAAGATAAAAACTTGGATAAATAATTCATACATAATTTCTCGGACAGACCACGACTTTATATAAAGGGAAAGTTACTACGAGCAGGGTACGCTCATATTCTCAAACACTCGGAATCTCCTGCAACAACAAGGCAACGGCTTGATCTCCTTCATCTTTAGTTTAAGCTAGAGAGCAAAACCCTGTACTGTACAAGGTTTCATCGCTGGAAAAAGAGCGAAAATAAGATCACTTTCGTCGCCAGCGAAGAACATGACGGAGCCCGCGGCCGGTGGGTGTTGCCGGTGCTGTTGCAGCTTCATATTCACTCTCGGCCTTACATCTCTCTTCATGTGGCTAAGTCTACGAACCAATGACCCCAAATGCTCCGTCCAAAAGTTTTATCTCCCAGCCCTCAACAAAACCCTGAATACTGCGAAAAACAACACTCTAATCTTTATGGTCAGGCTGGACAACAGCAACAAGGACAAGGGGGTTTATTACGACGACGTGAACCTCACTTTTTACGACAGTCCCAACAAGTCGCAGCCGCACCTCATAGGGAATTATACCATTCCTAGGTTCTACCAGGGGCACCAGAAGAAGGCCAAGAAGGACGGGCATACGGCGGTCAACATGACACTTGTTTCCCGGGTAGTTGCCCCTAATGGGACGGCTGAATTCTGGGTGGATTTGGCAACGGCGGTGAGGTTCAAGATCCTGTGGTGGAAGACCAAGAAGCACAGCCTTATAAGATCGGGAAGTGTTTTGGTCGATGAAACGGGCGCTAAAGGCAAAAAAGGTATCAAGCTCAGGTCCGGCGCCCCGGAGCGTGGAAACTATTGTGCGCTGGTGGGAGTTTTGGTTAGTTTGCTGGTCCTTCTGACCTGACTTGCTCAATTTTCTGATGTTTCAGATTATTTCAAGGTATTTGATGTTTCGATATTGTATGGTCAATTTGTAACTGATATCGTTGATTTCTCTGAAATGATTTTTGCCATTTTGGTAAATTTTGTTTTGTTTGTGGCTGATCTCATTTACAATCTTTCCAATGGCAACGAATATTATTTGTATTAAGCTGAATTTTCCTTTCTTTGTAAATTATTTGGTACTTTTTTTATTTATTATTAGAATATTTGCCTAAATTATAAGAGCTGATGAATCATGATGCTGGGGTAAAATGTGCACAGTTTGACAGGAAACTTTGAAGAACCCACCCGTTTGTTAATTAAGCAGAAATTATGATGTGGCAAAATGAACAGTTGACCTCGAGTTAGATGAAGATTGCCCCCATCAATTATGATAACTGAGAAGCAAATCTTAGAAATGGCGATTATTTTGATTTAGAAAGAATAAATGAAACTTGGAAGGACCCTTTTCACCCTCAAATTTTTTTTTGCCCCCCCCCCCCCCCCCCCCCCCCCCCCCCCTTTTCTCCTTCTTGGGACGTTGTCAATTAAAAACAAAAACAAACGGGCAATGATATATTTGGAAAAGTTTCATTTGATGAGAATCAATACTTTAACTGTCTTTGATTGGTTGGTGGAGTAAAGGGAGAAAACTACGTGCCACTAAAAAGGTTGATCTACAAATATCTTCAGATGTGTCACATTGATTGACGTGTCACAAAACTTAGATGAGTAGCTTTGTCTTCTGAGAAAGAGTAATGGTATACAACACTCTTAATGTCTAATCACAAATCAAAATTGATCTGGTTCACCCGCTAGGGGAACTGCTGCCTTGTAGTTTTATCAGAGAGAAGTATGCTCCACCAGGACCTAAGGAAACAAGGTCCATTATTTATCACAGCAATGGAGTTGGCTTTCTGTATTGTAGACAGGCGGTGAGCAACAATTACACATGTCCTGCCATCCATCATCTTCTCAAGTGCCTCTTGAACTAGGTTCTCTGACACACCATCCAGTGCACTGGTTGCTTCATCCAACAGAAGGATTGAAGGGTTCTTTAGTATTGCACGTGCCAGTGCTATCCTTTGCTTCTGACCTCCTGATAGCTGAGTTCCTCTGTCTCCACAGTTTGTTTCATACCCATCGTTCATTCCACTGCAAAAAGAAAGGGAAAAAAAAACATGAATATTTTATCAACAAAGAAGTTGTTGGTTTCCCTTTGCTTCCAATACGGGTAGCCTTTTCCTGGCTACATGAGGTTATATGATTAGGTAGTCCTTTGTTTCTTTTTCAAAATCTCTTTCGAAATAAAGGCAAAAAGGCTCCAAAAATTTCTTCCATGGTTTAGGTTAATATGTGAGCAATATAGAAATGCTTGGGAAGGAAAAATTTTGTTTAGGATATGCAGTAGTTGGCATACCTTATAAATTCATGAGCTGGCAAGCAAGAACTGCAGCTTTTCTTTTCTCAGATTCTGTGGCATTTTCTTTCCCATAGACAATGTTTTCGCGTATGGTTCCAGCAAAAAGAGTTGGCTCCTGACTGACTAATGCAATATGCGACCTCAACATTTTCAAATTATAGCTCTTAATTTCCTGTTCATCTATATGGATGGATCCCTTTAGAGGATCATAAAACCTCTCAATACCGATGATGGTAGATTTTCCAGAACCACTCTGTCCCACCAGTGCCACCGTTCTCCCTGCATCAATCTTAAGGCACAGGCCCCTAAAGATCATTTGATCAGGTCTTGTTGGATATGAAAAGAAAACATTCTTAAGCTCGATACGCCCATGTATTCTCCTTTTAATGTCCAAACCCCATTTGCTGTCTGGATCAATCTCGCTTCTCCTGTCAAGGATAGCCAAAACTGATTGAATTGCTCTGCTTCCTTTAGATAAATCGTTAGTCATGCTCCCAGCGTCAGAGATAATATAAGCGGTGAATAGCAATATAAAAAATGCTTGAAAAAGAGGCCTCGTTTCTATTTCTCGTTGAGTCAGGAGCCTCCCACCATACCAAAAAGCTAAAGCTGTTGAACCTGTGTTAAAAAATTGGGAGCTAAACAGGCCAAAACCTGAAACCCGGGATTGTTTAACACTAGCCTTCCTTGGACCTAAGGTTGATCCAAAGAGCCCCAATATTTTCTTTTGAGAAGATAAAGCAGTTATAGTTCTAGGGTTATTGACTGCTGCGCTTGCTAGTTGGCTTCCTTCCTTCTGTGCTTTCCAGGCTTTCTCAGCCATATTCTTCATCAAGACACTCCTCGAGTAAAAACTCCCAATGACTAGTGGCTGCACAGAAATCATTACAAGGGATAGCTTCCATGTGAGCACAAGACCTAGTATGTAAGCAAAGGTAGCCCCAAAAATTGTTTGGACCAGCAGTGACATCCTATCCCCAACAAGTGACCGAACCATGTTTGCTTCAGTGGCTAACCTTGCACAAATGGATGCACTTGTGTTCTCATCTTGATCAAACCACCCGATCTCAAAGGTCATCAGTTTTTCTAGTAGATTTTCCCGTACTCTTTTCATCAACCTTTCTCCCATAATTGCAAAATTGAAGTGTTGGAGGATATTGGTGAAAAAGTTGAAACGCCAATACCTAAGAAAACAAGTGACAAGACTCTGGACTTGGACTTCATTTCAGATTCATTAAGGAAATAGACTGATATAAGTAATCACACACAGTAGGCATTTATGGGTTGTATTGCTCCAGAACCTAAGGCCCCCAAGCATCCTAACACAGCTTTTCCCCACTCAGGTGTGTTCATTTCAGTAAACGCCACTGAGAAGGAGCATGGCTAGATTTTTTGAAATATTCTTCATCACAATCATCATCAAGGTCATTTTGGATGGAGTAGGAATAGGGTTTGCCCATGGAAAATGCCTGGCTGAAGGGATATAACAGTGGGCTGCTGTGAGTGCTTGATCTCACACTGATTGGGCTGGGAGAGATGCTCATCTTATGATGATTTCTTCCATCTACTGAACTGGGAGTGTTGGGAGCTTCATTTTGCATTGCCACCTGCTGCAACTAGACCATCTTGGAATATTCACCACCCTGTCCACCATTCATTTGCATCAGTTCATTGTGTGAAGCTGACTCGACCAGTCTGCCAGCTTGAAGAACCACAATCAAGTTCGTTGTCCTGATCGTTGACAGGCGGTGAGCAATGATGATTGTTGTCCTCCCTTTTGATGTCCGATCAATTGCTTCCTGCACCATTCTTTCAGACTGTGCATCGAGAGCACTAGTGGCTTCATCGAGCAGCAGGATTCTTGGTTCCCTGAGAAGAGCTCTCGCTATTGCAATCCGTTGCTTTTGACCTCCAGACAATTGAAATCCAAATTGGCCAACCTAGGAAAGCCGTAACATATTAAAGTATTCATCGAGGGCTTGCAAAGTTCATGATTCATGTCTAAGGTCTTGTTTGTTTTCGTGACTAAAAACCAAAACTTTCAAAACTTTTCAAAATTTTCGTACTGTCAAAAGTTTTATAAAAACAAACACACATTTTTATCTACCAGTTTTCATCTCAAAAGATCTCAAGTTTCTTCTCAGGTTTTCATCTCAAAAGATCTCAAGTTTCTTCTCAGGTTTTCATCTGAAGTTTTCATCTCAAAAGATCTCAAGTTTCTTCTTAGGTTTTCATCTCAAAAGATCTCAAGTTTTCATCTAAAAAAAATTACACCATTGGTAAATAAATAAATAAAGGAAGTAGCCAAAAAAAAAAAGACAAAATGGTTAAAAAAAAAGAAGTAGAAATTTTTTTTTTTGACCAAATGGTTAATAAAAAAGGAAGCAACAAAAAAAAAATTGCATCATTGGTAAATAAATAAACAAAAGAAGCAGCAAAAAAACAAATAAAAAAAAGAAGTAAAAAAATAAAAATAAAAATTGCAACATTGGCAAATAAATAAAATATTATAAAAAGTACTACAAGTACTTGTGGGTCCCATCATACTACTAACTATAACAAAGTCAAACTAATCTCATCTCATCTCTAAAAATAAACACATATTTCATCTTATCTCATCTCATCTCAACATATCTCAAAATTTTTTTATCTCATTTCATCTCTAAAAACAAATACATATTTCATCTAATCTCATTTTATCTCATCTTATTTCAACATATCTCAAAAGATTTTATCTTATCTCATCTCATCTGTAAAAACAAACGAGGCCAAGTGGGTTGAATCAAACATCTCATTGCCATTGGAAGTTTTGAGAAGCCATTATAAACGCTAAACATGATCATCAGAAATCCAGATTTCTTAAAGTAGCTAAAAAATATACATCAAGCGTGGAAACAAAAAAAAATATTTTGAGCAAGGAATGTTGAAGTTGTCTTACTTGAGTTTCATATCCGTCTGGTAACTTGGTGATGAAGTTATGCGCATGTGCTGTTTTGGCTGCATCTATGACACTGTCCATAGAAGCTCCTTCTTTCCCAAATAGTATATTCTCTTTAATGGATGTTGCAAATAGAACAAGTTCCTGATTTACTAGGCCCAGTTGGGATCTCAACCATTTCAGCTGAAGTCTACTTATTTTGTATCCATCCAGGATTATTTCTCCTTCACTGGGGTTGTAGAATCTTTCAAGCAGTGCAATGACTGTGGACTTCCCGGAACCACTGCCCCCAACAAGACCTACTCTTTTACCAGCTGGGATTTTAAGATTGGAGTCTTGTAATACCGGCGTATCAGGTCTTGATGGATAACTAAACTATGTCTTTAAATTCAATTTCTCCTCTCACATGTGACAAAGCCCTCCCCTTTTTATCTTCCAAGTCTATTGCAGGAACTTGATCAATCATCTCGAAAATTCGGGAGGCAACAGTTTTTGCCTGTGTAATCCCAGCTAGATTTGGGAGTGCACGCAAAACACTCCTGCACTCATCAAACCACAGTTATTAGTTTTAAATTGAAATCAAGGAGCTGAAGCCTAAGCAAGTAGTAAGAAACATAAGAATAGCTATAAGGAAATAACTCACAATCCTCCCATGAGCACGTAAAACCCAGCTACGAATACATGGCCGCCCTGTTCTTTTTTTTCAGAAACTAAATAAGTCCCCACCCAAGCCTGAAAACTCCAACCTACGTATATAATTACCATGCTTCCCAACAGAACACCTTTCACAAATCCTAATTTTACTCCAAATTCCAAAGATGTGTGAAGTGCACGGCCGAATCTTTCCAGTGTCTGACACTCTCCCACATAAGAATATACAGTTCTTATTGAAGAAATTGCATGCTCTGCAATCCCTCCAGCTACTCCATAACATTCAATCACCTTCATTACCAGGCCCATCATGATATTTCCGAACACAAGTCCTGGAGCAATGAACATGATTGAGAGTGGTATAGCTGCGAGTGTAAGTCTCCATGAAAGTATGAAGGCGAATATGTGGCAGAAAAAGAAAGTCGACAAGTAAGCAAGGCAATCAGGTATCTGCAAATAGGAATAATTCCAGTTTCAACAAACAGCACCAAGATGAAGAAAACTATAATATAATCATTTTCTTTCATTTATTCCTCAGCCTATGCCCTCAACTCTCAAGGCTTCAACTTTTCCTGATGGTATTCTGTCATTTTTGTACTCGATTGACATTGTAGATATTCAGAGCTAAAGTTTTCCCTCAGCTATCAATTTTTACGAAAATTGGGTACCGTAGGACTTTTCGTTCAATGAAATATTAGAATATACCATTTTGGGAACTCATGTCTGATTTGTTCGTGCGTAATTGGTTAAATAAGCGAAAGGTATCATAGAAACCCAACCTTCTCACATAAAGCAACTTGGATTGAATTAGCGTCCGAAGAGAGGAGTGTCACAACTTGGCTAGTTGTTGAAGCACCAGCACTATGGGTATCAAAGAAAACAACGTCTTGTCTAAAGACAGATTTCAGGTATTCCATTCTCATCCGCGAGGACTGTCTCTCAGCAGTTCTTGCCCAAGATAGCCCCTCTGCAAGAACAAATACCGATCGCAATTGGATAACAAAGATACGTTTGAATTTTAGTTCTTTTAAGCCGAAAATTATTCCTGAAAAGAATCTAGGAAAACTTTCAAAAGTTCAACATACCCACAAAAGCGGAAAGTCCAACTCCAATCGCAGCATAGAGCAGCCTAAGTGCATGCTGGAAAAGGGATATGATAGTTCATAGTAGTAAGTTCATACGTTCAAATTGCTTAAGAAGATAAATCATATATTCAGACACACAAAAGGGACCATCAAAGGCATCAATTAGATTACATTTACTTCATTCTCAGAAGAGACAAAAGAGAAATTGACTATCTTTCTGAAACAGCTTTCTTAACATTTTTTTTTTTATCATTTGGCTACTTTGTTTTGGAGAACAAAAGGCAGCGCCATGGAAAGAAGGCAGGGGAAAATTGAGATATTAAACATTTGAAATGCACTATTTTCATTCATTGTTGGTCTATAACAAGATGAAAAATCCGAAAGCATTTTGTAATGGCCTCGGAAACAAGCTGCACCCTTTTCCATCTTCAAAAGGAAAATAGCGACTCTAGAAACGCGAGTTTACAACTTGCTCCTAAGGTGCTAAAAGAAGATACTGCCTTAAGAACAACCGGTGTTTGGTACTTTAGCCCTATGATTTAGAAGGTGTAATCTCCCATGCAAATGTTACTTCCCAAGCACCTTGGAATGGTGGCAGCAAGGATGCCCCGAGGAGGTGCATTTCTTGCACCATTTCCAAAACAGATTATACAAGAGAATTCAACGTGCTTACCTTGTCTACAATATCGTTTGTCAAAGAGTTATTCGTAAGTCCGTAGTCAGTGATCACATCGCTTAGAATGAACATCGTCAACGGCGTCTGCAACCCATCTCCAATGCTGCCCAAAATCCCCAACAACATGTCGACACCATCCGCATACCGGAAGATGCTATTTTTGGCCACCATTTCCAGTGCTCTTTCTAGCAGAGGTCTCCAACTTTTAGAGGGACAATGAACTTTCACCTATATGCTCTCATCACAACTGAACCTTATATACTGCACACGCATATCTAACTTATCTTTAAAAATCGGCAGGCTATTGGTATATGACATAATGTCTTTCTCGTTGTGGCCAGTGCAAAAATTGCCAATGCCAATCAGAACGAAATAGTTGGTTTTTCAAGTTAGCCGGCGTGGATGGCATATCTTGGTAGGCCACGAATGTTTGCTGCCTTGACTCCAACCAGTGTACCAGGTGTATCTATTTGTTTCACGGAAAAATATAATTGTAAGTATAATTGTGCATTAATCTATACATCAATATGATGTGATTGGTCAAAAAGTAAATTTTATTGAAAAGAATATTAATTTAAATTTTAAGTATGAATAAATCAGTATTAGTACATAGATTAGTGCACGACTGTGCTAGCAAGACTCTTTGTTCACTGTTTGTTTTGTCTGCATGCAGCTGCATACACTTCCATTTTTTTTATTTTTTTTGAATAATGCATACACTTCCATAAGCATTATTCGGCGTGCTTATAGGTGAAACCATGTTTAAACAATTGAATCTGACCGACGATAATAACCGAAGATGACCTTGGATTTGATGATTTTGAGGCACCTCGTAGTTTGTAAAGAGCCAGCTTCACTTTTGGTTGCCATGTTATGGTTGTTTTTTGTTGATAATTTTCTGTGTGGGTGCCTGTATTTTGCCTTGCCAAAACTTTGAAAGCAAATGGGCATAACGAGGGTTGATTAACAAAATTATAAAATACGGTTCTCTTCGAAAATAATTACCGGACCAAGTCTCTGAAACTCCCAGTGGACCCAATCATGATGACTTGGTAAGCTGGATCAACATGTTCCTGATCTTTTTAATGTATTGTTTCTTCTTCACATGATTTAAAGTCATTCAAATCCCAAAAACTCTCCGAGATGCACCCTCATCCTCTACAATCTTATTCATTCCACACCCCACCTTTGTGTGTATTCAGTTGTTGAACCGTGTAAAATAATATTATATGACAGATAGTTCCAAGCACTTTCAAGAGGAAGTAGTCCTTGAAGTGCCTCGTAGGGATGCCGACAGATTAAAAACCTCAAAACTTACACCACCACTGCAAATCAAAACAAGATTAAAGCTCCATTTGTTGCAATAGGAATAATTTTCCACCGAATGGATGGTATGTAATATAATAAAGGCTTCAAACAGTATCTACAGCAATAAATCTGCTTTCTGTTAGTGGTTCAAGCTACCGAATAAAATATATAAACAACCTTGAAAGAAACTAAGTTTTTGTTCCCCATGTTTAGCTTTGAGACAGCTTGTCCATTGAGGTAAACAAACAAACATGAAATTTTACCTTTAAATGTTGTACAACGCAACTAAGACGGTCTTAGCTAGCTGTAAATTTATCATGGACCCCTCAGAGTACCTGGGGGAAGGATGTATCTTTTCAGCAAAATTCCTTCTCAAGGATTTTTTTTTTGCATTTTGTTAATTCAGTAGCTATCCATCCTCCATATTCCATGGCAAAAAGCCACTCAATGGCAGACCTCCAAATTCCCCTGTTGCCTAAGAAAAAAATCCCTTAATTAAAAAAAACAAATTAGATCAAGTTACGTCTGTGATATGGTAATGTCCTGGTTTTTCCTCTGGATATTCTGTCACTAGAATGAAAGGTAATATATGCTTACGATTATTGTTTCGCCAATGGAGAAGACCTTCAGAACTGCAACCGATTTTTTTTCTTAATCGTCACCCTCTTGTTCAGAATCCAGGAGTCCACAACCTGTTTAAAAAATGACGAGACAAATAGAAAAAAAAAAAATGAAGGGCCTGTAAGTTAAGATAACATGAAAATCGCTTAGCTCAAGTAAATCTACCAATTTACCAGAAATAGAGCATTCTATGTTTAAAGTTTCCCACTTGATTCAGACTTAAACAGGGATCTGAATGGTATGTGTCAAAGTTTTAAGTTTTATGGGATAAAAACTAGCTAGAAAAAGGTCAAATGCATATATAAGCAGTGGTATTTTGTCATCAAATAAAATTACAATTTGAAACCAGTTTCAGCACTTACATGGGAGGAGTGATTCAGTATAAGGAAAAGCAACAGGAGAATTTCTTTCAAAAGTATCCGCTAAATCAAGTTCCACCCAAGTCCCATAGTCGACATTATAGATTAGAAAATGCTCCGTGGTTATGAAAAAAACTTCATTCTTTCGTGCAGTTACGAAGTCAACACATTCCATACTTGAGAAGGCAGTATCAACACTACATTTTATTTCCCAATTAGGCTGATTAGAATCATCCAGAACCCATATATTAACAACTTCATCCCCATCATGTACAGCAACTAGAGATAAGCAACCTTCAAGATCAACCAAGAATGAGTGCTCGGTGACTTCCTCTGGAAGATTGATGGTTCTAAGATTTTCCTCAATATCAATTGAAAGAATGGTGCCAGGTGTGTATTGATCTTCTTCTAAAGCAACAAACCAGTACACTTTTCCATTAACAAATACATGATTTGAACCCAAGGGGCAGTGCCGGAAACCCATGGGATGGTGCTGGACAACTCCTATGCCTCTCCAGGATCCAGTACATGATGAATATATCTCACACTCAAGATGGATATCTTGGGACTCATGTTTGGAATGGAAAAATCGAAATACTTTATACTCAGTGGTTTGGGGCCAAAAAGCAACTCCAATAGATATTTCCGTTTCGGATGGACTACCCTTTGGAAGTAAAAAGATTTCTCGAGTAGTGGGATTGCAGATACGGATCTCAAAGTCTGTCAAATCCACTTCATCCATGTTTGAGTTTGGAATCAAGGGATAATTGATACAACAGATTAATCCGCTATACGAGCATATCAGGCTCTGAGAAGAAATATTTTCACAGTCACGAAGAGTAATCATTTCAGTGATTTCCCCATTGCTCTTCATCAGATACAAATTCATTACCTCATCCATGTACGGATAGATGATGTAAGTGGGGTTTTTTGGGGTCTGGCTCAACTGCAACTTGATGAAATTTGGACTGTGTATCAATCTATACCAGAGTTTAGAAACAGACTTGAAAACTAGAAGGGAGTTAACTGGAACCCTTGAGAGAATATTGGCAAGGATATCTTCTGTAGATTCCACATCAAACCAACTAACATTCCTATTTCGCATAAGCATGCCACCAATTTCAACCATTTTAAAATTCCTCTTTAACCTCTTCGTCTCATACCCGCTAGTCCAGTTCAAAATATTGGCATCCCAAATCTATCTGCACTATGAAGGAAATCAAATTTATTTTTCTAACATGCATAGCTCATGGTAACAAATGTTGATAACACTACCAAATGCTAATTATTTTAATTCTCAATTAATTTATTTCTGTAGAAATTTAAGATTTATGTTTCGCTGAATTTATCTTATCACCAACTTCAAATTTTGAAACCTGTTGGCAGTATCTAGAGGGGGGGGGGGGGGGGGGGGGGGCGGGATGGAGAGTCAAATACTCGTACAGATGCTGGGGCATTTTAACCTTTTTTTTATTTTTTATACAGCAGATACAGATAGACTTACCACCCTTTCACACTTGAAAAAACCTAAGAATTCTTTAACCACTCAAGGCTCAAACAGCAAGCACATCACCCAAAAAAAAAGAACAGAGTGCACACGTAGGCAAGTAGCATTTCTTTTTCCACAAGAGCAGATGTGATCATTTTATCTAACTAAACCAAGTAGATTCAAGCATAAAAAAATACACCATTCAAATAATTTTCCAAGGTCGGTTCTTAGTTCATTGTATTCAAGAAATTGCATGCAACATTGCAACCTATGATGTGTCATTCCCATTCACTGAACGCTTATAGATGTAAATGGTATAAAACAAGAAGAATCTGGGAAAAACAATCAGAAGAAGAACTTGTCAAAGAAGTGACAAGGGAATAACTAAAAATTCTTTCAGATGTATAAAGTATGGACAGATTTCAACAATATAATGCATGAGTTGCAAACAACAATAGAGACATCTGTAAGCTCAAACATTGATAGCGGGAGTGCAAGAGTGAAGAGAGATCCATTAAAGATACTTATCCAAAGAGAGAGATGTTTAGGATGGCTGACCACAACTACCACCATGATTAAATAGCTTTTTTGTAATGACTAATCAACAAAAATTACGGTTCTATGCTGATCTCCAGGTACCCCACTCAAAACCGACACAGCAAATCCCATCCAGATCCCATGGGACCTTTGTTTCAGTAAAGAGGTATGACAGACTACAGTATTCCTTTTACCTGGAAGAATGATTAAATGGTTCCTGCAGCCTTCATGTCCACGGCCATGAATGGCAATGGGAAAACTGGAGAGGCCCATGCCAAGAAACCAATGAAAAAATTTGTTGCATCTTATTTCCTTTCATTATAGAAAGTAGCAAGCATGATGACAATAAGAGAATTAAACTGCATTCAAAGAACCTCTAGGCAGCTATATTAGAATTGTATTAGAATTTTGCTATACAGATTTACATTGTGATTTTGTCATGGCTACATGAATAGCATGGCAAAGAATCAATGATAATGGTGTATGGATGATTAGAGCACAGGATGGAGAGCAGGTCCTCATCTTTTTCATCTAATGCTGATAACTAAACCAGAAAAATCTATCAGATCTTAATTGCTCTAGATGAAACATTTCTAAAAAAACAAAGAATCTGGACCATTAGGTGTCTGAAGGAGAAAAAACATGAGTATGTCAATTAATAATCCCAATCCCATGCTCAGCATATATAGAGTGAGCCAAATCCCAACATAAATACAATTCCTCTGAGACATTGTAAAATCAAATCATTTTCATTACAAAGCTGTTACTTATCTAATGATCTGGGCCAACAGCATTTTATTACAATCCTACAATAATCTTTTTAGGTGATAAGGTAACAATTGCCAGAGTTAGAATTACCAGCTTTAAGGAACCAAGATTCTATGCAGTATCACAAGACAATCACCAAACCAACAGAGTCAAACTCCATCACACACAAGATTAAGAAAATATTTGGACATTTTTGGGATTCATCAAGCTAACAAGTTTTCAACCTTCAAAGGAAGAAGGAAGAGGGAGGAGGAGGAGGAGGAGGAGGAGGAGGGGGGTCGTGGGGGGAAAGGGGGAGGGTGTTGTTCACAACAAATCAGATAATCTCAGCTTGGTATACAATTCAAGGTTAAAATGTTTTGCAAAACCTTCGCCTCAAGAAGTAAATGAGATTACAATTTTCAAATACCACATATTTGCAGTGTCATCTGATGTTAACTCTGCCTCACCTTTAATTATGTGAAATGCATAAAACCTGGTTGAACTAACAGAGTGAAAAAGATTACTCAACAAAATAAATACATTTTTGAATTCCAAAGGATACTAACCAAGCATAATAAACAGAAACCACTGCCATTGAGAGAAAGATTGGAGAAAGATAAGTAGAACTCCTTGGAAGAGTGAGAAACGAGGATTTGGGAACTTATAACGCTCGTCAAGCATCAAATGTTTCTGCCAACCTGGCAATTTAAGACTTCATGCATTGCAACAACTGGCACGTGGTTTTAAGGTTAGGAGAGCAAGAATCCCAAGAAAATAAAGGGGGAGCAAATGTTTGATTTTCTATCAAACTTCCCATAACGCACAGGAGGTTTATGGAAGCTTTAGTATGATCCAATTGTACAATGTAAATCCTACCTTTTCTAAAAAAACCGTGTCTACCATTAATGACATTCCCTAATTTTACCTTGCACTCCCTGCATGCCATAATGATAATAATGATAACAATAATAAATGCAAAAAACAGCGTATACTAGTTTTCTCCTCTCTCTTTTGTTTTTGTGTACAGTAATATTAACACAGGTGCACACGTCCATCAGAACAGAGTAGAGTGCTATCTTTTCTTTTTTTCATTTTCCTGATCATAAAGTGTACTACATAGTAAATAATCTTTGTTTTAACACATATCTCTCACAAACCTATTGTCTCATTAGAAAGAAAGAAATGATTCTTAATAAAACTATATAAATAATAGTTGTAAAGGTTTGTTTCTATTACTATAAATATATGATTACTTTGTAACTGAAAGAAGAAGCTCTGCATACTAAAAGACCACAAATTATGTGATATACAGATGCATCTCATAAAAGACCAAACATAAGGATATAGCAAAATCATGCATATTCAGTAATGGAAGATTATGGTATGCATAGACAGCAGGTCCTTTGTTTTAAGTTTAACCTAGTGACCAAGTAAAATTGTTAAATTTAGAAAACAAATGAGATCACTGTAATCCAGCATCCATTATATAATAGCTGCAGTTAAACTACCATAATAATTTGTTCTTGTACTAGTCTGCTGTACAAGTCTATATCCCTACCATTCACGATTGTTTATGTGCATCCATATATTAAAGACCTAAATGAGCAAAAATGATAGTCATTTTCTGCTAGAAGAGCCACAGATAGATGCACAATTGGGTTTTGGTGGTGAAAATTCATCTATGAATACACTGGTGTTATTCATAGATAACCTTTTCTATAACCACTATTGTTGATTCCTGGCCAAGTTGATATAGTTTGGATACTTTTGGCCATCTAAAGGTATAAGATAAAAATAACTTATAGTCCACTATATCTTCACTCTAAGCATCCAAATCTAGTCACCACATATATACCTGCACCCGTGTGTGTGTGTATTTCATATTCCTGTACAACTGAGACACAGACCTGAAAAATTAGTGTATTGAATGAGTTCTCTAATATGTACCAAAAATCAAAATAATATTCAAATTATTGTATAGAACGTCTTTTTCTAGATAGAAAAAGGAAAAGGAGAAGAGGGGGGGGGGGGGGGGGGGGGGGGGGGGGGGGAGAGAGAGAGAGAGAGAGAGAGAGAGATGAATCAATGATTGTAGTTGAAATCCCATTTTTCCATAGAACACACAAGAAGACATAATCTTTTACATATCTATAAAATAATGTGCAATCCATTTAACACTACATAATACACTAAAATTTTGATGGCAGAGATTAAGGGAACCCCTTTCAAGAAATGACAGAAAAATATAATAAAAATAGGATTAAAAACTTCATTTTCGAAATGTTAGCCATTCAAATCGACTAGCACTACTAGCAGCAGCCCAATGAGATTGCATGATCACATTTTTTTCTATGTAGTTCACGAATAATTTCTGAATTATATTCTGGAGTTTCCTCAATTATAGCTCCAACTCTCACAAGTCATGTTGCAAGTTTGAAACCATAAACAACACTTAATTTCTTCAATTCTGGCAGATACTGATCACTTTGTTGAATTACATTTTTTCAGTGAAATAGATGAAAATCGTGATAAAAATGTTAAATGAGCAAGGTCATGCCTCATTTGCGCCATATAAGCTAAATGTGGTCAACCACGTAATAGCTGTAATAAAAAAGAAATTGACTTGTAGCCTAGTGTCCATCTCCTCCTTTTACCTCTAGGTGCATGACAGGTGAAGTCAATGACGTTCTGTTGTTTCCCAAAAAACAAAAGGAAATAAAACAGTATAAAAATTAATGCTATGCCCCACTCGAGTCTTATCAGCTTTTTAGCTACAAAAATTGCCTTTACATTTGAGGTTTCTAACTCTCTTCCTTTCCAAATCGGCACCTAGGCATTAGAGAAAAAATCAACAGCACCACAGCATAACCATATACATTACATACTAATAAGTAATAACCCCAAAGGGAAAAATTAGAAAAAAAAAGAACAGTCAAACTGAAATGGAACCATAAAGTGTTTTTCTTTATCTGCTTTGCCGAAACGGAGCATATTTTGGAATACGCAAGCAATCCAAAAGGCTCTAAACACGCATGCAATCGAAGAATATATGATATCAAACTCACAATACGCAACCAACTTACTTTTTCGGGGGTTCTGCAATTGGGTAATACTCAAATTGTACAAACTGTACAAAGACTTCCTCCATACAATGCACCGGAGAGTGGAAAAGCTGGTGTAGATGGGATTTGAGCATTGAAGGGCTTTTTCTGGTACATGGGATAAACGAAGGCTCAACTGAAAAGAAAGATTCAAATTCGGAGCACATTGCGGAGTGCATAAAGGAGAATATAGAGTAAATGATGTTTGTTATAAATGCCGAGAAACAAACAAGCATGATGGAGATTGATCAATTGTCACTACAATGACTTCTTCTTTTTTCCTCTTTCCCTTTTATTTTTTCTTTTTCTTTTTCTGGCCACAATGGCGAATTGCCTAATTCCAAACAACAGAGATTGGAAAGACCGGTTCAACCAGTTCGACATGTACGATAAACATATATATATATATATATATATATGTGGATGGAACTACAGCCACGGCTCTCGGAGCTATCGTTTGTATTTTTTCTTTTTAGCTTTTTCTTACATATATTTTTTTAATTTATAATATTATTAAATAATACCTCATTAATCACGAATTAAAAAAAATCAAAAATTAAAAATTTCCAACAATAGCTCCCAACTCGAGCCACCAACGATGAGACTAGCATTATTTTATATATATAAACAAAAATAAATAAATAAAACAAAGAAATATCTAGCCCAACCCATTGATCTGTCTCGACTGTACCGGATCGTCTCGGCCCTTTTTGTCAGTTTTGTTGATTTGGTCATGTTTAGATGCTCACGTCAGATTAATTTGTAAATAATAACAAAATGATTTAAATTGAGATGATTTATGAAATTTTAAAAAATTAGAAAAAAATTTTAAATAAAAATATTATAAAATTAAAATATTCTTTTTTAATATTATTTTTATTTTAATAATTTTTTTTCAAAAAAAAAAGCACGAATTTTTATTGTTAATGATCTCTACATGAGAGTACTGTACGATTAGGAGCTTCCTCCATATCAACAATGACATATGAAATGGACAATGCACATGATTTGCTTAATACATGTGCTACATTGTTTTCTTCTCTTTCAATTTGAATCACTGACCAGATAGCAAATTGAGGGAGCATGTGTTTTGCATAAGAGATGAGCAAACCTTTGTTGTTTCAGCTCTCTTCTGTGACATTGATTGCCTTGACAATAAGTAAAGCATCACCTTCTAGAATGACCTTATGAAGCATAGTTGTGAATACCTGTTTTGGTATAGGTATTTTATCTGTTTCATACAAATTCAAATACAAACCGTACTGGCTGATATTTCGATCTTTATTTTTTATTTTTTTTTCTTCAAACTACAAGTTCATTTTTATCCACAATTTATATCAGTCTATTTATAATTTATATATAGGTATTTATGTATAATTTATTTATATATAGACTATTATTTTAGAATATAATTTATATATATAATTTATTCATATATTGATTATCCCGAAACGGTATACGAAATGGTACCGGTACTGAAATATTTCGTTCCAGTGCCTTGACCGGTACGGCATCGGGTACAGTATTCAAAACATTGCTATGAAGCCCCTACTCAATTCCAAAAATGATAGCCTACAAAGTAGTAAATGATTCTGCTAGCAAGGGATCTTGAAAAAACTATCTTTTCATTCTCATTGAGGCTATAAGTTTCCCTTCCTAGTCTCTTACAATTATACCAACCCCCACTTTGATTTTCTACTTGTTCACTGCAGCATCCCGGTTGATTTTGAACAATTCCCTTAGAGTAGTCATCGTGCCACCCATTCTTCTCTACTTGTTAAGTGGTTAGCATTTAGATTTGAGGGAAGAAATTTTTAAGCCAATTGTTTTAGAATGGTATTGGGAGGTGTAAACACCACTTTAAAAACAAACTTATGCCTTCTTTTCCATGTTCTCCAAGCTATCACTACAAATTCCTCCAAAATCTCATTTTTGAATGATCTAAGCATATCAAGCACAGTATCTTTAAAGCTCTTGTTTCCAATCCTGCATTTCTATAATTTCCTTGCTCTGTCCATATTGCATGCTCAACAGTTTCTTGATCTTGATCACAGATGGGACACCTTGGACTATCCACAATTCTCTTCCTGAACAGACTAGATTTGGTAGGTAATGCATTATGACACACCTTTCACAAAAACACAACTTTTTTGCATTTGGAACAGCAAGTCTCCATAACTTTTCCCAATTATCCTCTATTATTGTTAGATGGTTAGCCTTTAGATCATTCACTTGTTTCCTAGTGTAGGTGATTAACACTTTTAACAATGAGAAATTCCTTGTTTGTGCATCTTCATATCAACCTATTAGCACTGTCACAGGGATTAATTGGGACTTGACTTATGATTTTAGCTTCCTCATTCAAGAATACTGCATTGATAAGCTGTATATTCCATTGTTTTGCATCTTGATCTATTAGCTCAACAACTTTATCACCTTCTAGCAGTAAATTTTTATAGCTTTGGATTTTGATGTGGGCTAAGGAACCCATCTATCTAACCATATCTTTATAGATTTCTCATTCCCTACTCTCCAACATAGACCCTCATCAAGGAGTATTTTGCTGCCATGAAACTTCTCTAGATGAAGGATGGTCTCCTACCCATATTTGCTTGTAGGAAGTCACCATTTGGACAGTACTTACAGCTTAGAACTTGAGTTCAAGGGAGTGAGGATTCTAAACTAGTCTCCAACCTTATTTAGCAAGCATGGCTAAATTGAATTGCTTCATATCTCTAACGCCAAGCCCCCCAACAAATTTTGGCTATATAATTGTGATTTGGTCTGTGCTGATCTGGACTCTTATGTTGGCTATATAATTGAACTCAAAAGGCCATATTATAGTAGATTTTGTGACTGACACAAATTGGGATAGTCATAAACAATAACTCAGATCTTGTTTAAAAGGCCAACTATTTGGATTAAAGTTGTCAATTTAACCCTATGAAAATGGCATATTTTTTGTACTTGGGTTTTATCACCCTAACTTAGTATTAATCCATTTGAGTTTTATCACTTTTACTAGATAATGGGTAACAAGCATTTGTTAAGAAATGAAAAATGTAAGGCAAGCAGCATTTGTTTATTTTTAAGCCACTACTATGTGATAAGCATTTATTTTTAAGCTATTGCTATGTGATCAGCATTTTTTCATCCAATTTTTCCAAGTAGTGTCTAAATCAAGATTTTTGGTTAAAATCATGGTTCCTGAAAGGTTTTTTCTATGTAATCTTAGAATTGCAATGGAGTAGTTTTAGAAGTGAACAACTTGCACTTGAGAAGAAAAAGTAATTTGAAACTGAAATTATGAAATTAGATATTGCTGGCATGAATGCAATTTAACAATATTATTTTGTAAATCTTTATAAGGAAATTTATGAGCCTTCAAAGAATAATTATGCAGTTACATAGTTACATCCACATCTTCATCTCCATCCACATCTTTTGGAGATGTGTAATTGTTTGATCTAATCTTGTTGTGTTGTAATTAACATTTTTTAAGTTTTGTATACGCACTTTTTCTAATTTTAGCTTTGTATGCGCACTTTTTCTAATTTTAGCGTCTACCCAACCACATGTGATGGAAATACATATATTGTAAAATTATGAATGTATTATGAATTATGGAATGACATGTATTGTGAAATTATTGGGCATGTTTGCTTATTATTGATGTACTACATTGGATTATGTTTTGTGGGCAGCTGGTATATAGATTATGTTTTGTGGGCAGCTTGAATTGGTGCAATTAGTTATCTTTTACAACCGGTATGTGGATTAATAGTGTTATGATTTGTGCAACTTATTCATCAACCAAAACTACTTACTAATGCTAGTATTTGTTTGGGCTGTCTTGTTTACTTATAATTTGATTCATAATTAACATAAGATTCGTAGTATTGGAAAATATGATAAAAATAAATTAGAAAAAATATTATTATTAAATAAAAATATGTTATTATTATTTTGGTTAATAGATAGATAATTCAATATGAAAATATCTCTTGAATGAAATAGGTAAAAGGCAAAATATGCGATTTTAGCTTTGCTTTTGCATATGAGTGAAAATTCTTCGATCCGAGACTGAATAGTTTGGTCTGAACTGGATCGGATTGAAATGCTCAATAGTCGGTTTCGATCCTAGTTGCATGGAGATTTTGAAAATTGGTCCGGTCCTAGGGTGTAATTTTTTCACCTTGACCAACTGAATTATAAATAAATATATTTTTATAAATTATTTTATATGATAGTTGTATAAGTGAATGATGTAATTTTCATATAACTTATCACTATCAACAATATTAAATGTTCAATATATAATTATTAACATGCTATTAATTAACTAATATATAATATGACTCACGATAAATCAAAATTCATAATATTATATGCAAAATACATATTCTATTTTTTTATTTGATTGGGAGTTTGAATGATATTGTATTTTTTGATTTTATTTTCTCTATTTTTTTAAGTTTTTAACTTTATTATGGAGAATGCATGGATCTGGATAATTTTGATAATCTTTCTAATTTCTTTTAGGCTATTTTAAGTACAAAATATGTAAATAAAATTAAATAGTTGTATTATTTAAAATTATAAATATTGTAAATTTTTTTATGCTAATGACTCGAAAATACACATTTTAAAGGTTTTTTTGGCATAGTGATAGAGTAATGAGCTTTTTTTTTTTTTTTATTTTTTTATTTTTTATAACTGGAACCCATTTTAAACTGGTCTGGATCGATATAGAATGACCGAACCAATAGTTAACGGTCCGGTCCTAAGGTGATCGGTCCGTGTGGTCTAGAAATATGGTGGACCAATTTTCGATCACCGAACCCCGACCCCGACCCCGACCCCGACCCCTTTATTGATACATCATCTCTTTCGTAAGCTCAAACTTGCACACATTCCCTCTCCTTTCATAAACTGAAACTTTCCTTTATCGGTATCTTTATTGTTATATTCTAATGCTCGAACGTAATGCCATGGCTTTCATTCTGCGTGAGTAACTTTTAACTTTCCGACTGAGCAAACGGAGAAGGAGAGGGAAACGCAGAACAAGAACAGTAAACAAAGCAAAGCCGCCACCCAATGCCCCGCTCCAAGGCCAAAAAGCTAAGCTCCCTCTTCAGCTCAGCCGTCAAAACCGCCACCACTAAAGCCTCCTCACCTGCAGGGGACGCAACCCCAAAACACTTCGTCTCTTCGCTCGACACGTCCTCCCCCACAGCCTCCGCTTTCAAATTCCTCAAACGATGCTCCGTTATGTCCCCCAAACCCTCAGCTCTGTCAAAAAAATCTACTCTCCCCAGCCTCAAGCTCGACGCAGCCTCAGATTCCGGTATGCATTCCAAGTTTTATAATTATATCCAACTTCTTGTTTGGTTGCTGACAAAAATAAGGGGTTCGGCTTTAAATCATTCTGTAACTTTAGAAAATTTGTAATTTTTTTTCGTTTTCCTGCAATTAAACACATTACCTTGAATAGTATTTGTGTGGTTCTATTGTGCTTACATTTGTTTTCTTTTTTTTTTGCAAAGTAGAGGATTCGACAAAGCAGTTGTCAGAGGAGATATCTCATATATTGTGCGGTACGTGTTTGTTAAATGTACTCCGAGTATGGAAATTGTCATTCTTTTTCCTTGTCTCTGAGACAAAAGAGTACGTTGGAAGTCGAAGTTTGAATCAAGTAGCTGTACTTGGCTGTATCCATATCATTTTCTTGGGAATTAAGCCAACCTGCTATGTTACAAATAATGGCACTCTTCCACTCTAAAGAACAAGGTGGAGGTTGAATTCATGAGTTCAGGAGGCATTGTGTGCATGGAGTGACTTACCAATATAAAAGGAGGATATTGTCTTGGGAATCAAACAAAACTTATTATTTCTCTAGTGTTGAATATTCTTTTTCAGAGGCCAGTTTCATTAAATTGAAAACATAAGAGAAACCTACAAATTTTCTATTTTTGTCTAATGCAATATTTTTCTAAATCACTGTCCCACCAATTACGTGCTGATAGTGTGGGCAACTTGGACTTTCACCAAGGTTAAGAATTTGATATTTCCCTTATGAATGTTGTTCCAATTGACCATCTTGTGAATTTTCCTCCGTTCATATTCGTCTTTTCTTTTTAATGTGAATTTTTTTTTTTTTTTTTGGTACAAGGATGTTACATTCGTTCTCTCTCTTTGCAGGTGGTGCATTAGATAGTTCAGCTGATTTGCAAGGAACTGACGATGAACACTCTTTAAAAAAGGTTCTGGAGATACCATGGTTTTCGAAATTGTCTCACCATGACATATCAGTACAAAGGAAAGATGTATCTCGTGCAAGGAAACAGAAATGGATTTACAAAAGCTCTCATGGGAATCGCTTTAACCGGTTAGTTACAATGTGTGGACAGAAACTAGGAACGGAGGCTACCATGCAGGTATTTGTTAAATTGGGACGAGAAACAGGTATCAAAGAATATAATGCATTGATAAGAATATGCATAGAGAAGGCCATGACAAGTAATGATGAAGACATTGCATTAGAACAGACACACAAGGTGTTTAGACTTTTTGAATCAATGAGAGAACAGGGTTTCCAGATAGAAGAAGCAGCTTATGGTCCATTTCTTATGTATTTAATTCAGATGGGTTTGGTACAAGAATTTCATTTTTTCTGTGAAGTTTTTAGAAAATGGAATCCTCGCCTAATTTCAAGATTAGGCTACTATGAGATGCTGTTGTGGATAGGAGTAAACAATGAAGAAAAGATTCGTGAGATTTGTAATTACATTGCACTTGATGACGGGGAAGACAAGTCCAATTTGCGAGGTATATGGTCCCACATGGTCACCTACCATGGTGGTTATGTTTTTGAGGATTAGTTCTTATTGAAGATTGAGTTTTAATCAAGGAATCACTACTTAGGATTTTTTGGAAGTTATTTTAGCATTGCAAACTCTCAAATAACTGATAGGGAAACACAAAAGAAATTATTTATAAATTATTGTTGCATTGCACTAGGTCATTTCTGGCATCAGTAGGAATTGCTTGATGTATGCAGGTGGAATAATTCACCTTTCATAGAGCATCTCTGCCGCTATATCTTAGCAATTTGGGACCCCTCTTTGCACTTTGCAGACAAACCTCTTGAATTTAAGAACCAATGATGTCTAGGAACTTGATGGTGTCTATAGACTAATTTATGATCTACTTAGTTTTTAATATTCTAGGCTGCCACATTGTTTTGAAACTGGTGATTATATATTTTTCATATAGCCACTACAAATGTGGCCTTTGTGTTCATGATGTAGATTAATATTGATGCTTTATGGATGCTACACTTTTTTTTTTGGCTTGAGCCAAGGGATGGAACATAAATATCGTCTCAGGACTTTATGTAGAAAGCTGTATCTGGCTTGTGCCTTTTAAGAGTATGTTATGTCTGTATGCAAGGGTAATTACAATGCATATGGTATCATGAAGTTTTAAAATGGATGCGGTTCTTTTGTGCACTTTAAGATCATTTTAGGACATGGTTAACTTGTTCGTTTGGTATTGTTGAGAACTCATCATATCACACTCAATATTGCAGATAATTGTTTGTTAGCACTTTGTGAAAGTGACAGGAAGACGGAGCTTTTGCAGTTATTGGAAATTGTAGACATAACAAAGCTTTCACGCCCAGATTATGTAGCAAATATATTTAAATCATTCGGAAGGCTATTATTGGAGTCTTTTGCTGAGAAATTCTTTGTGGCATTCAAAACCTGTGGTATGCACATTAAATATCAATTATATAATTTTTTCTTATCTCAAGTTTTTCTTGAACAATCTTAATTTTGCAACAGAATGTTTAATAAAAAAATTATGGCAGAATATGTGTTGCCAGTTCTTCGTAATATATGTAAGTTGGTGCGGTTATCTTAACAAATGCAGATTGTGAAGCAGAAAACATCTCAAAATTCATCTTCAGTTATGTTGTTAGCATTCCAAATTTAGTGGTGAGTAACTTCTCATGAATGCTGCTGGTAATGTCCTTGAAGCCGTAATTCCATGAGCCATTTCTGCTTCACATGCAGTTTACTTGTTTATAACTCCATTTGATTATGCTGTTATAACGGTTGAATTTTGACTGACATTATTTATCATAAAAAATAATAATTTTAACTGACATTGATTCATTATGTTTTAGCATTGGATGTTTGTTACAATGTAGTATGAAACCGAGTTCTTCATATTCAATGGGAATCTAATAGGAAAGGCGGAAATGATATTTGTTGTGAATTCCATTATTTGAAGAGTATCTGGTAAATTGACAACACACACACTGAATATTTGTTGTGAACTCCATTATTTGAAGAGCTGGTGGGTAGTACAGAATAACTTTAGGCCAGGTATTCTTTTTATCAAATTCCCTCACCTGGAGGGAATTGAAATATGGGGATACAAGGGCTCCTCTCAAATCCTATCCTCTCTCCCAAAAAAATCATCTAAATAGGGCTCCTCTCTAATCCTGTCCTCTCCCCCCCAAAAAATAATCTAAACAGGGAGATGGAGAGCTCCCCATCCGGAAAAGGGATAAATAGATTGCTGGAAATTTAACTAATGACGGCTTCTAGATAGAGCTTGGGGATACAAGGGGCTCCTTGTTAATGTAGATATTGATATTATTCTGTATTACCGTATATACTTGATAGTCATTCTTACCATGTATAGATGCTAATAGTTAGGAGTTATACGTTAGTTGTTACCATATTTAGTTCTTACCTTGTAAAGAATGGTTGATCTGCCTACTTAATGAGAATGAGGCTGCGCACATAGCAGATTTGTTGTTCCAAAAACTCTCTCGAGTATTCTCGGTTTCTCAGTCTTTTGACATGGTATCAAGAGCAGGTTCGAATACTTGCCTGTTTTGAAATTTTTTTCCCTCTCGGGCGTGTTTATGTGTTAGTTTTGGCGCATTCTGTGGGTGTTTTTGGTTCAGTTCTTGCTGTTGGCAACTTCTGTTGCGTTTTCCAGTTCTGTTCTGGAAGTTCAGCATCTCTTGGGTTCGCTTCAACTTTTCTTCTCGCTATCGGTGCCCTCTGTTGTTTTTCCTGGCCTGGGCTGTTGTTTCGGAGCCTCTGTTGTTGATTTCTAGTTTTTATGGCTTTCGGGGATTTCTGTTGAAAGTTTCTGGTTCCAGGGTGCATCTCGGCATCCTCTGTTGCAGTTCCTGGTTCTTCTTTGTACGTTGGTGCACTCGTTAATTTCCTAGTTTGTGCTTCTTTTTGGTGCACTTTATTTGTTTGTCTCTCGGGTTGGATTTTTGGTGCAATATTTTTTTTTCCTGGTGCGTGCTTGTTTGTGCAATTTTTTTCCTTCAATGCAAGTTACAACTTTCTGGTGGGATATTCTCTTTGTCTCTCGGTTGCATCATGTTATCAGATAAGTTGGAATCGTTCCATATTAGGTTTACTGGCAAAAATTATTCTGCTTGGGAGTTTCAGTTATTTGTTAAAGGGAAAGAATTGTGGGTTCATATTGATGGCAATGATCCCACACCTAGAGATGTAGAGGCTTTGTCTAAGTGGGAAATAAAGGATGCTAGGGTAATGACTTGGATCCTTGGCTCCGTTGAGTCTTACCTTGTTCTCAATCTGAGGCCTTATAAAATTGCTGCTGACATGTGGAATTATCTCAACAAAGTTTACAATCAAGACATCACAACTCGACGATTTCAATTGGAGTATGAGATGGCTAATATCACACAAGGAAGTCTCTCCATTGAGGCATATTTTTCTGGTTTTCAAAATCTTTGGGCTGCCTATTCAAACATTGTTTATGCTAATGTTCTTGCTGCAGCTCTGTCTACTGTTCAAGTAGTGCATGAAACAAGCAAGAGAGATCAATTCTTAATGAAGCTCCGTTTTGACTTTGAAATTGCACATTCTAATATGATGAATTGTCATCCTGTACCATCTTTGGATGCTTGTTTGAGTGAACTTCTTCATGAGGAGCAGCATATAGTAACTTAGGTTGCCATGGAACATCGGGCTATTGTCAGTGCCCCTATTACTTAGGCTCATGCAGCACAAGGGAGGAATAAGGGTCGAGACATGCGTGCTGTCTAGTGCTATAGTTGTAAAGCCTTTGGTCATAATGCTCGGGATTGTCCCCAGAAATTTTGTAACTACTGCAAGAAACAAGGACATATCATCTTTGCTTGTCCCAATCGACCTGAAAGGAAGCAGGGCACTGCTTATCATGCCTCCGCTGGTTCCTCTAGTTTTGCTGCATTGCTTGTTGCCTTGCAGGTTGTTCCTATTTCTGCTCCTACAGCCTTAGCAAACCCGAACACACTCACTCTTGAAATGGTACAATAGATGATCATCTCTACTTTTTCTGCTTTTGGGCTCTCAGGTAATCGTACTGTTTCTTTTAAGCCTTGGTATTTTGACTATAGAGCCTCTAACCATATGACCAATGCTGCTGTTCCTCTTTTCCATGTCAAAGATTATGATGGAAATCTGAAAATTAGCACCGCTAATGGCTGTTCTCTGCCTATCAGTGCTTTTGGTGATCTTTCATCTTCATTAACTAATGTTTTTGTATCTCCTGACGTCTCCACAAATATTATTTCTGTTGGTCAATTGGTTGATAATAATTGTAATGTTCATTTCTCTCGTTCTGGTTGTATTGTGCAGGATCCAGTATCCGGGAAGATGATCGCGAAGGGGCCTAAAGTGGGACAACTCTTTCCTCTGCATATTTTTTCTTCCACAATTATCCCTAGTTTTCCTTTACTTTCCTTTGCATGTAATGTTGTTAGTCTGGGAAATAAGATGTGGTATAGACGTTTAGGTCACCCAAACTTCGATGTATTTTCTACTCTGTTTAATTTTGATTTGTTGGAAAATAAAGCATGTTCTTCTGATCTTTCTTTTGATTGTACAACATGCAAACTTGGCAAAAGTAAAGCTCTACATTTTCCTTCTCATGCATCTCGCACCTCACAATGTTTTGATTTTATTCATAGTGATGTTTGGGGGATTGCATCTGTTGTTTCTCATGCGCATTATAAGTACTTTGTTACTTTCATTGATGATTTTAGTTGTTTTGCTTTTTATGGGCAAAGACAGAAGTTTTTTAGTCTTTAAGCGCTTCCTTGCCCTTCTTGAGACTCAATTCTTTATTAGCATCAAGATCTTGCAATCTGATTCTGGAGGAGAATACATGTTTAATGAGTTTCAGGACTTTCTTCAAGCAAATGGATCATCTCTCAACATTCTTGTCCTTTGACACCGCAATAAAACGGTGTTGTTGAGAGAAAAAAATCGTCACCTTCTTGATGTGGTAAGAACCATTTTACTTGAATCATTTGTTCCTCCTCGTTTTTTGTGTGAAGCGCTTTCTACTTCAGTTCATTTGATCAATCTTTTACCCTCTCCTATGTTAAATCATGTTTCACATTTCTTTAAGTTGTTTGGTCATTCTCCTTCATATTCTAATATTCGTGCATTTGGTTGTGTTCGTTTTGTGCACCTCCCTGCTCATGAATGACATAAATTTACGGCTCAGTCTGTTAAGTGTGCTTTTCTTGGTTATGCTATCCCTCAAAAGGGTTATGTTTGTTATGATCCTCATGCTCGTTGTATACGAGTTTCTAGGAATGTGGTTTGATTTGAAAACCAATATTTCTTTCCATCTCATGTTGACCTACTATCTGCATCTTTATCTTTTTTGTCTAGCTTTTCTAATTTTTCAACAATTGTGGAAAGGTTCAAACCTGGTTTTGTGTATGAAAGACGTAGGCTTAGTTTGTTTTCACGAACTATCTCAACTCAACTCATCTCATCATTATAACTTTTCCAAATCTCCATACAAAATAAAATAAACAGTTCAACTTTTTCAAATCCCAAAACAAAAATAAAATAAACAATTCAACCTTTTCAAATCCTAAAACAAAAATAATATTAAAAAAATATATTTTAACAAGATTTTATTCGACTTATAACTTTAATCTCAACTTGTCTAATATGTGAAAACAAACGAGGCCGTAGTCGACATGAGTTTGGTTCCACTTCCTCTGTGCCCTCTCACGATCTTGACCCGGTGCCTGATCCTGCTTTTGCTTCCACCACTCTTCGCCGGTCTACTCGACCTTCTCGATCCCTTGATCGGTATGGTTTCTCCTCCCCTGTCTCTTTTGTAGCTACTTTATTCTCTATATCCATTCCCTCTTGCTACAAACAGGTCATGGAACATGAGTGTTGGCAAAATACAATGCAAACAGAACTTCAAGCACTTGAGAAGAATCGCACTTGGGATATTGTTCCTTGTCCTCCTACAGTCAAACATATTGGGAGTAAATGAGTTTTGTTTGTAAAGCTTTGTTTTGATGGCTCTTTGGACCGGTACAAAGGTTGCCTCGTAGCTTTGGGTAACAAACAAGAATATGGGGTTGATTGTGAGGAGACGTTTGATCCTGTTGCCAAAATGACCACGGTTAGAACCATTTTAGCTATTCTGCTTCATAGTCGTGGCAACTGCATCATGGATGTGAAGAATGCCTTTCGTCATGGTGATCTGCAAGAAGAATTCTACATGAAGCTTCCCTCTGGTATGACTACTTCTTCTCCTCATGCTATCAGTAAGCTAAGGCATTCTCTGTATGGGCTCAAGCAGGCTCTCCGAGCTTGGTTTGAGAAGTTTCGTAGTACACTTCTTAGCTTTAGCTTTACACAAAGTCAATATGATTCTTCTCTCTTCTTCTACAAGTCTATGTCGTATGTATGAGCTCAAGAAGGCTCCCCGGGCTTGGTTTGAGAAGTTTCGTAGTACACTTCTTAGATTTAACTTTACACAAAGTCAGTATGATTCTTCTCTCTTCTTCCACAAGTCTGCGTCGGGTATAGTCCTTCTCTTGGTTTATGTGAATGATATTATCATTACTGGCATTGACTGTGGTTACTTGTTAGGACTGGAAGTTCATCATCAAGCCAATAGTATTTTCTTGAACCAGCATAAGAGATCTTATCACCTTGGTTGGTTTGGAGGACACTTCTTTTGTTGATACTCCTATAGAGGTAAATGTCAAATACAGGAAGATGAATGGGTCCTTTTGGATGATTCTACTCTCTATCGGCGCCTGGTTGGGAGTCTTATCTACTTGACCACTACTCGACTCGATATCTCCTATGCCGTTCATAAGGTTAGTCAGTTTATGTCTTCTCCTCGGCATCTTCATCTTGTTGCAATTTGACGCATCATCTGCTATCTTCGAGGTTCGCCTACTCGTGGTTTATTCTTACCTATAGGCTCATCTCTTCAACTTGTTGCCTATGGTGATGCTGATTGGGCTAGGTGTTCGGATATGTGTCGGTCTACTACGGGTTGGTATATATTTTTAGGTGATGCCTTAGTTTCTTGGAGATGTAAGAAATAAGATCGTGTTTCTAAGTCATCTATTGAGGCCAATTATCGTGCCATGTTTACTGCTTGTTCTGAAATTGTGTGCTATGCGGTCTTCTTGAGGAGCTTGGGTTTCCTCAGACTACTTCTACCCCTCTTCATGCTGATAACACTAGTGCTATTCAGATTGCAACCAATCTCGTCTTTCATGAACACACCAAGCACATTGAGGTTGATTGTCATTCTATCCAGGGTACCTTGAAAAGTTGGGTGATATATCTTCCTTACATTTCTTTTGAATCTCTGATCTCCAAGTGGTTGATGTCTTCACCAAAGCCACGACTCGACAACGGCATCGGTTTTTTGTTGGCAAATTGTTGCTGGTTGACTTACCAGCATCAATTTGAGGAGAGATGTTAATGTAGATATTAGATATTGATATTATTCTATATTACCGTATATACTGGATAGTCATTCTTACCATGTATAGATGCTAATAGTTAGGAGTTATACGATAGCTGTTACCATATCTAGTTCTTACCTCGTAAAGAATGGCTGATTTGCCTACTTAATGAGAATGAGGCTGCGCACATAACATATAGGTTTTTCCAAAAATTCTCTCGAGTATTCTCAGTCTTTTGACACTCCTCTCAAATCTTGTCTCCTCATCCCAAAAAATCATCTAAACAAGGGGATGGAGAGCTCCTCATCCTGGAAAAAGGATAACTAGATTGCTGGGAATTTAACTAATGATGTCTTTTGGATAAAGCTGAATGCTTAAAAGTATTCTTGTTGCTAAGACTAATCAATTGGATTTTGTTTTCTATTAGTAAGTGATTTTCACTATGCATGCAAAGAGGCGCAACCCAAGTACAGAGGGTGTATACAATGGAATCACTTGTCTAGAGTGGTGAAGAAAACATAAATCACCGTCCTGACTTATTACAGATTTGTATCACTGTGGACCTAAGCTCATCCGTTGTCTCGTCACAATCTTCAAACTTCTGCTTATTGCCTTTCTTCCACACACCCCAACCCAATAACTCTGAACTTCTACGGTTCGTTTACCTACATCTTGACTTCTCCAACAAGCCAATAACTCTACTACCCCTTGGGTCATTGCACACTCCACACTACATTAGACTTTTATTAACCTATACCCTGACTTCTCCAATAAGTCAATAACTCTATTACCCTTTAGTTGACATGAAAGGACACATCTTTTATTCTTCTGTTGAATAGTAATAGACTCTGTGTATTATGTGGTGCATTTGGTTGGAAAGGAATGAGAGGTGTTTTAATAATAGGGAATGTATTGTAGATGAACTCTGGGAATTTTTTATGTTTTCCCTGTTTTCTTGGTTTTCAGCCATTGTTCTTAATGGTGGGGCAGTCCAAGAGTTTCTATCTTCGTTGATTTAGTAGTCAAATGTTTTTAGGTGCTTCTTTTGTATACTTCCTGTGTACATGGGCGGAATTACATTCGTTGACTAAAATTTTTACTTATAAAAAAAAAAGTAATAGACTCTTTTGTTGTGAAGAACTATGGAGTACTAACTGGTTGAAATTGATAGTAAGAAAAATTAAATGTGTAAGCCGCCACAATTAGAGCTTTATATATATATATATTTTTTTTTTATAAGTAATAAGAAATTTATTAATGCAAGTAGATAGGCATAGCCCAAGTATATAGGAAATATACAAGCATAAACACCTAAATCAAACTATGAAACTAGGAACGGGCAAAGTCTAAGGCTGCGTTTGGATGTTGAGTTGAGTTGAGTTGAGATGAAAGTTGAATAAAATATTGTTAGAATATTATTTTTTAATATTATTATTATTTTGGGATTTGAAAAGGTTGTATTATTTATTATATTTTGTATTGGAATTTGGGAAAGTTGTAATGGTTAGATGAGATGAGTTGAGGAACCAAACTGGCCCTAAAAAGGAAACATTTAAAGAATTCCCATTCAGTACAAGAGTTTTTGCCCAAAAATAGAGTTCGAAAGAAAAACTCTCTAAATTCTCCCAACGAGCGAGCTCTATCATCAAAACAGCGTCCATTCCTTTCCAGCCACAAACAACACATTAGACATAGAGGTATCATCGTCCAAATATCAGCAATGTGATAGCTGCCCATAGATCCTTTCCAACAAGCCAATAGATCCACCATTCTCTTGGGCATCACCCAAGCAATACCTAACTTGCTGAGAATCTCATCCCAAAAAGTCTTTGCGACCTCACAATGCAGAAACAAATGATCAACCGACCCCCCATCTTACTTGCACAAATAACACCAGTCCAGGCATATTATACCTCGCTTCCTCAAATTATTTGTTGTTAGAATCTTCCTGAGTGACACCAACCAGTACAAAAAAGCAACTTTGGTCGGAACCTTGGATTTTCAAATATACTTCCAAGGAAATTGATTGATACAATGACACATCAGCACTTTATAATAAGAGCCGACAGAAAATTGAATTTCCAGCGTGTTCCCACAACATTCTGTCCTCTCCTCCCTGCACCATTTTAACGTCATACAGTCTGCTGAAAAAATCAGTAATAAGTGGCACTTCCCAATCATGAACATTTCTAAAAAATCTCACATTCCACTGGGGAATATTATTGGAAAAAGATACAGCATCAGTAACAGTGGCATTCTTGTCTCTTGCCATTCTAAATAGGGAAGGAAAAGCATTCTTGAGAGTCAATTCCTACACCAAAGATCATGCCAAAAGCGAATCCTATCTCCTCCTCCAACCTTAAAGGAAACATGTTTAGCAAAATCCCCCCAACCATTCCGTATATAGTTCCACAAGCCCACACCATACACACTTTAACTTCATTAGAGCTTTATATCTTTGTGTCTTATAAAGAGAGAATTTATAAATCTCATGTAAGGTCTCAGATAGAAGCAAGGCTTGATGCTCTACTTCAATCAAACTATGTATGAATTTGAGGGTCCAAGGCATGAGTCAATTATTTCTTCAACACTTCTATAAGGAAGATTCAGATCCACAGTATTATGGCTGCAGCATAATGTTGCCAAGATAAGCAGCATTTGAAATAATTTTTGGGCTATAATTCAAAATATAGTTACTTTATGACCGCATCAGCTTATACCTGGCCTGGCTAGCACAGGCCTGTGACCCAGTTTGGGGGCATTAAGGGGGATTTTTATACCGATCAAAAAATGACTGCATCAGCTTATATCTTCTATTAAAAAGAATTGTTTGTTTATTTATCAAAAAAAAAAAAATCTTCTATTAAAAAGAATCAACTGCATCATTACATGCTTCCATATTGTTTTGCATTGTCAGCATTTCCACTAAAGTATACCAAATACTAGTGAGACTCACATGTGTGTTTGAATATTGAAAGGTTGAGGATGTTGTTTCAAAATTTAAAAACTTCCATGCGAAATTGGAAGTGGCACCTTCATCCACAACATATGAGGAGCTCATCACGTATTGTTGTGATTCACTCGAGGTATGATTGATCTGTTGATTAAAAGGAGAAAATCAGATATATTAATTTTGTTGTGATTCACTCAAGGTATGATTGATCTGTTGACTAAAAGGGGAAAATCATTAATTGATATATTAATTTCTTTCTTTCCATTTAATATCCTTTTGTTTGGTACCTAATCATTTTTTAGTTTTGATTGCTTCATGAGATAATTTTTGTGCTTTTATAAACCATTTGTTATTTCTTTCAATTGTTCAGGTGCATGCTGCTCTTGATCTAGTTGATGAAATGTGTGAAGTGGGGTTGACCTTATCGCTGGAGGCTTTACACTCTGTTTTACATGCTACTGAAGCGAGCTTTGACTTTAATTTGGTACGCTGTATCATTCCATCTATCTCCCCTCCCTCTCCATTAAAAAAGCAGAAAACCATATGTAGTTGCTTTGCTCTCTTGTCAAATGCTGATTTTAACAACTTACGCTCAGAGCTTATGTTATTTTGATGAGTAAATGTATGCTTAAAACTTCTTTTGTTTACAAATAGTGAATAGATGGTGTTAAACCATGTCAATTGAAGAAAAAGAAAATGTCACGTTATTATGTTCCTTCGTTGTAATTTATAATCCTTTTGACATGCATCATTCAAGAACAGGGGACAGCTATGATATGAAAATAATTAATTGGGAGACTTATTACATTTCTGAGATGGTTATATGATCTTCTGCTACATGTTAATATAGTTACTAGCAGATATCAGGTGAAAATATGACCCCACTCCAAACATATGCACAATACATCGGGTGACATGACAGTGATGGTACTTATGAATGAGATTAAACTTTACTTATAAAAAAATGGTCGAGATTAAACTTTTTTCTGTGTTGACTCTATTTTATAGTTCTCATGTTCTCGTATCTTTCCCTTCCCCCTCCCCCCCCCCCCCCCCCCCCCCCCAACTCTTTCAGGTACACCGTATCTATTCAGTGATTTGTCACCATGGTATGAAGCCAAACAATGAAACCTTCAGGATCATGATAAATATGTGTGCAAAAATGAAAGATGTAAGGTTTTTTTAGTTCCTGTTTTGTGTGTGCAAGTCCACTCATGCCTTGATTTTGTTTTGCTGCATTTCACCAAAATAATTTTATACTCCGATAAATTACGTAGTTTGAGTTGAATTATGCCACAAGCTCATATTAATCTCCTGTCCAATGCAGTTTAAGGGTGCATATAGTATGCTTGAGGATTTGAAGAAAATTAATTTGACACCTACAGCCGGCATGTACAATGCTATAATGGCAGGATATTTTCAGAAGGTGACTTTCTTAGTTTAGTTAGATACTCGAGCTCTGTTTTATTTTATGATATCTTGATTTCCAGAAAAATGAGTTCTCTTTCTGGAAATTCAATATGGTTTTTAGTTCATGATTATTTTCTGGCTTGCATTCATTGGAACTTCAACTGGTGAAACTGTGTAAACAATCAGTACAAAAACAGTAGAAGCACTCATGCACATATATTTAGTAAATATGCACGAGTATGGAAGCCAAAGTTTTTGCTTCATACGGACTTGAGACTCAGGGTGGATCTAGCACTGCTTACCCTATGTGATACCCCATACTGACTGATAAGTGATAAGGGTAGGTGGGGTATGGGTTCCGACATTGCTTGGGAAGGAGAAGTTCTTCTTATAATGATTCCAATTGGGCTTCAACTATACCATTGACTAGTCCTTTTGGAGTATAGACCCAGATGTGACTTGGGCCTTCCTTGAGGCGTTAAACCCCTCTCTCTCTCTCTCTCTCTCTCTCTCTCTCTCTCTCTCTCTCTCCCCAATTGTGAGGTAGTTGTTCGTTGTTAGCTTGTTTCTTGCTGTGGGTGTGCCCAAGCCCTTTATAAATCTTCAGTTCTGGTACAGAAACACAAAAAATGTAACCACGGTTCTCTCTCCGAGAGTTAATTTTTCAAAGTTAAAATATATGGCAATGATGCCAAAGATTCTTTGTGCAAAAACAAAAATTTTTGGCAATTAAAGATATTTATATGTTTATGATATGACTTGACTTGTCTAAGGGTGTACAAACTAAACCGAACCATAGACCAAGCTGAAGGGTGGGATACCCCTTGTGGCATCGAGGGGTGGTGGCGCCAGCCAAACAAAACCGACCTTAATGGTGGTCAGCCAGTTCCGGTCAGTTTGGGGAGACTAATCCTCTAAATTAGCAGTTCATATTCAACAACCAACAAAAATCCAAAGAAATCCTAGATTCAACAATTGAAACCCTAATATATATAGATTCAATTGCCAAACCTAATGTGAGAGAGAGAGAGAGAGAGAGAGAGAGAGAGAGAGAGAGAGAGAGAGAGAGAGAGAGAGAGAGAGAGAGAGAGAGAGATGAGGACGACAACAGTGAGACAGTCTGGTTGTTATGACAGACACAACGTCACATGACAGTGAGTGAAACCATAAAGTGAAGAACTGAAAAGAGAGCGAGTGAATAGAGGAGGCATGAAGAACCAAAGGAACTGGTCCAAGATCTCGGTTCACCGATTCCTTTGGTTTTTAATAATCTGGAACTGATGACTGACTTGTTTCGGTATAGAATCGTTCTGGTCGGTTCTCTGTTTATTTGTTTAGCCTTATGACTTGCCATTGACCTGATATATTATCCTGGCCCAAAGAATAAAAGAAGAAATTAAATGCATTTTTTGAATGGTCAAAGTGGCACCTATGATTGAGTAACAATATATGAGGGTCTCTGAAAATCACCTGACCGTGTGCATTGAAAACTTGTCTGATTGCTACCATAAAAAGCAACATAATTCAAGCCAAAACAACTTTAAGGAGGTGACGAAGGCTTGCCAAGAATTTGGATTGTGGTGATGGAACTTTGCAGTCAATAATTGCTGCATTCTCTAGGTATTCATGGCTGCAAATTATCTCACAATAGTTTTTTTCTCTCAACTTTCTCTCCGTACAACCTTCATGTTCTCATGCATTTTCATAATCCCATCACCTGCGCTTTGCGCCAGGTTTGAGTCCCTAGTTCCACGATGCCTCCCCTTGGGAACTTTCCCATTTTCTTTTCTTTTTCTTTTTTCTCCTTTTAGTCTTGGTTTGCGGTGTTGGTTGGTCGCAATGGGGGTGTTGCAGAGAGGTTTTTATTGATAAGAATTCATTTGCGTTTAAGAAGGAAAACGAGAGGTGGTGGAGAATCATGAAGAGCAGTCGCCGTGTGGTGAAATACATTTTGGTGGACCATGAAGCTCCGGAGTGTTTGGGTTTTATGGTGATGGAGTGTGTAGCTTCATTGGGTTCATTTGAGTTCCTTAGAACTCAAAAGAAAAGGAAACCAGGTGCTAGTTGTGCAAAGGGGCTGCAATCACAATGGCAGGTTCTTCTCTATTTTGGTGCTTGGCCACGAGAAGAGGAGAGGCTTGTTAGTGGTGCCGGAAGGGAGGAAGGAAGAGGGGTGGAGGAATTTCAAGAATTCCTTGAAGGAGCTCACCTCTCATTCCCCTATTTCGAGTGAGAGAAACAGATTGGGCGGCGGAGATGGAGGCACATCACGGGTGTTTCCTTCAGGTTTGTCGGCCAAAGGTTTACGGATGTACAACGAGGTGACCCAAGCTCAGAGGGTTCTACCTCGAGCCGTGAAGCATGCAGTGTTGCCAGGCGTCTCCATTTAGGAAGGTGCATAGAGAGGAGAGGAAGATGGCAGCATGATGTTGAGTGCAAATGAGGAAAGAATGTTTAAAGTGTTGGTTGATATGGAGGAAAGAGTGGGGGTATTGTTGGAAGATATAAGCTGGCTTAAACGCCGCGTTAAGGGAAAGGGGATTATGTAGACGGGCTTGGGCTGAGACTTGGGCTTTAAGGGTGTAAGGCAAACGGTTCAAGCTGGGCCTTCAAAGGGCCTTGGGCCTAGCATGACTTCACGCCTTAATTTGTTTGAAAGGCATCTCGGGTGTCGGCCGATATTTCGGTCAAGGGCTTGAGCCACCCTCTCGCGGCATCAAACGGGTCCTATCAGACCCCATACTGGCACAAAAAGATTAGTTGGTTGCCGTTGACTATCATGGTGGGTCGCAACAGTCACCTTGACAAGAGGAAATGAAGAAGGGATGGCTGCTAAAGGAGCTGGTAGAGGAAGGGAAGGAATCGGATGAGGCTTCATCAAGGGGGCTTGTCCTAGTGGGGGAGGTTCCTTCGAGGGAGCTTGTCCCATGGGTGGGTGAAATAGCTGTAAGAGGAAGTGGCGAGAGTGATTCAAGGAAGTCAACATAGGTGATGAATGGGGTGCGTAGTTTGGCTCTTTCATCAGGGGTAGGGCCACTAGAAGTTTCACTCAAAGGGGCTAAGAAGGGTGGTGGTGCTACGGGGGAGGAGGGGATTTCGTGTGGGGGAGCTGAATTGAATGAGTTGGGTAGTCCCATTCCTCTTTGTGCTATCCCACCTATTCTAGTTCCTAAGTCATCTGGATTGGGTGTTGGAAAAGGTGGTGGAATTGCAGCAGTGGGTAGGGATTTCGTGGAAAGGTTACAAGGAACAATTTAAGGCCCTTTTGGTGGCTATTGAAGTAGGTAGATCAACAGCCTTGAAGTTAGCGGTTAAGAAAGATAGAGAGATGAAAAGATTGTTGTGCACTATCAATTATGATAATAAGGAGGGTAGTGTTGGGCGGGAAAGGTGAAGGGGTGGGTGAGTTGCTTATCTTATGAAGCCCAAAATTTTATCGTGGAATGGTTGGGGGATCAACAATGTCAATAAGCGACTTCGCATCCGTTCCCTCCTCCGTGGTTGGAAAGTTGACATCGTTTGTCTTCAAGAGACCAAGCTGCATTATGTTGACAAAAATATCATTCATAGTTTATAAGGCTGTTCGTTTGTGGGGTGGATCTATTTAGTTTCCCTGGGGGCTTCAGGTTGGGTGTTGTTGATGTGGGATAGGAGAGTGGTGGAACTAGTTGAGGGTTGGTAGCGGGTATTATTCTATTGCGGGGTCCTTCAAGAACATTGAGGATGGGTGGGAGTGGGCTCTTGCGGGAGTGTGTGGGCCTAACGTTGATAGAGGTAGAAGCTATTTGTGGGAGAAATTGGAGGGCTTGTATTCTTTATGGGAACTTCCTTGGGTTGTGTGTGGGGACTTCAATGTTGTACATTTCCCTTGTGAGAAGAAGGGGGCCTCTTCTTTGACAAGGGCGATGGAGGACTTCTCGGAGCTAATTTTTTATCTTAACTTGATTGATCTCCCCTTGCTTGAGGGGATTTTTACGTGGTCTAACATTAGAGGAGGGGGGTCAAGGCTGGATAGATTTCTAATCTCTACTTCTTGGGAGACTCAATATCCGGATCTACGTCAGAAGAGATTGCCTTGGGTTTGCTCAAACCACTTCCCCATTTTGCTAGATTGTGGGGGCATTCAGGGGATAAACGTTATTTCAAATTTGAGAATATGTGGTTGCAATCGATTGATTTTGAGGAGAGGGTGAGGAATTGGTGGGCTTCCTACTCTTTTAATGACATGCCTAGTTTCATTGTGGCTAATAGATTATAAGCTCTTAAATAGGCAATGGAACGGAATATTTCGGTATCGGTCCATTTTGGTGTACCATTTCGGGATAGATATTATATGAATATATTATATATATATATAATAACTATATTCCAAAATAAAATCAATACAAATCTTAAAAGCATACATACCTGATAAACTTAATAATATTTCTCAATAGTGAATACAAGTCTTAAACACACATATTTATAAAACTAAATAAAATATCATAAGTTCTCAATCCAACTGTTAAAATAAATAATCATTCATTTTCATCAATAAGACAAAAAGGATCAACATTAGCAAAGTTACTCAAAATATTTTCTTCAATGTCATTGTCACCACCATCATCATTGATATCAAGACCAACATTAACACCCTCTTCCAAATTTTGTGAGGCTAATGGCTCCTCAATACTTCCCCAATCCAAGTCTTCTCCATCAATAAGCTCGGATTTTTCAACCCATTCCTCCATCAAGTCAATATTCTCAAGATTGATTGGATCCAAAGCATCTATTTCCTTCTTTATGTTTCTGCCAAAATAAAAGTCACATGTAAGTGAAAATGTTACATATTTTTCAACAATTAGAAACATTATTTTTGAAAAATTTTATTCTCACGAAGCTTCAAGTTATAACGAACAAATACTAGATCATTCAAACGTTTATTCTCTAATCTATTCCTCTTCTTTGAATGAATAAACTCAAATGTGCTCCAATTTCTTTCACAGCCAGTTGCACTACAACTTTGACTTAATATGCGAATTGCAAATGTTTGAAGAGTTGGAACCTCATTTCCAAAAGTACTCCACCACGCAACTACAAGAAAAGTGCAATTATAAATTATTACTTCAAATTAAATAAAAGAATTAAAATATAGATTCACACTATTTAACAAAGGATATTGAGGTTACCTGGACTACTTTTTTCACGCTGACGTATTGCTATAGGTTGTCCAAAATCACTGTGTGCATTATTATACAAGTCAATTTGTTGAATGATCTCATCTTGCTTATCAATATCAAGTTCCAACTTTATAACACAGGTCATAAACCCTCTTGAAACATCATTTTTACTTTTA
Source organism: Carya illinoinensis (assembly GCF_018687715.1). Classification (NCBI taxonomy): domain Eukaryota; kingdom Viridiplantae; phylum Streptophyta; class Magnoliopsida; order Fagales; family Juglandaceae; genus Carya; species Carya illinoinensis. The sequence goes on along the minus strand of NC_056762.1, from coordinate 42,779,426 downwards.
AAGCAATGGTTAAAGTAAATTTCAGGGTTAAGAAAACAACCTGTTGCATGTAATGGACTATGAAACTGCTTATCCCACCTAGCATCAATGACCCTGATGAATGGCACAAATGCAGAAACTTTGTTCTTCAATCTTGCTTTTATATTCTCTTTGGCTTTCTCCATTGCATCATACAAGCATCCCATTGCAGGCTTCTCATCCCCATTGACAAGTCGTAGTACTCGAACCAAAGGCTCGTTGATTGTTACAATAAACTGACATTGAGTCCAAAACTCTCTATCTTCTAGAACAATCCCGGCTATCTCCTTCCCTATGTTGCTTTTAAAATAACTTGATACAATCCACTTATCACAAGTAAACATTTGTCTAAGCTCTTTCCAAAACAAAAGTAAGCATTGGATAATTAAAAAAATTTGTAGCAAACCTTGTGACTTCAAGGCGACATAAATCATGACCTTTGGTGAAGTCTTTTCTCATCAAAGCCAAAACCCAAGCATGGTTATAAATGAATTTCGTTATCGTCCTTGCCTTCTTTATAGTTTCATCAATAATAGGAAAATGCCTGGGGTCACAAAAATTCTCTAATATCAAATCTATACACTGAGCTACACAAGGGGACCAAAAGAAAGAGCCATACTTCTATTGTAACTTTTTTCCTACAGCCTTGTAACTTGCATCATTGTCCGTTATGAATTGCACAACATTCTTCATCCCAACTTCTTGAACAACTTCATAAAAAATGTTAAATAATGTTTCAGCATCTTTTCTAAGGCCCGATGTATCAATAGACTTAAAAAACATTGTACCTTTTGGGCAATAAACTAAAAATTTAATTATTGGTTGTTGCCTCTGGTTTGTCCAACCATCTGTCATTAGTGAACAACCACTATTCCTCCAAGATGTTTTAATATCTAAGAGATAATTCTGAACCTCAGTCACAGAATTCTTCAACAGATTTCCTCTCAACTCATGTGAAGAAGGATCCTTGAATCCTGGCCCGATGACAGCTATGGCATCTATAGCTGGTTGATAAAACTTGGATTGAGATGCATTGAAAGGTAAATTAGCATCATATCACCAATTTGCTATAGCCATCTTTGCTTTGTCAATCATTTCCTTTGAACACATAGCACTCTTAATAGAAGGTTGAGACCCAGGAATTGTTCTTGGAGCAAAAAATATGCTAAATGTCCTCGTTGACTTTCCACCTCCTTTCTCCTTTCCCTTCCCCTTCCCCTTTGAATCATGAATGTGTCCTTGACTCCCTCCCTCATCATCATCTTCAACAATATCAACATCATTATATTTTAAATCTACAAGGCTTCCACATCCAATCTCTAAGCTTAGTTTTCTTTTCTTCTCTTTATTTTTTTTCATTTCATTGACCAACTCCTTCATTTGCCATTTTATATCATCAGGGACCTTTTTACATGCTTCTACATCATCTAAAATCCCACCTAGATGATACTTCAGCCTCGTGACTCTACCACCTCTAATTATTTTGCTACAATAGAGGCATTGAGTACTATTTCTTGCCCTTGGCACTACACGTGCATGGGCCCGTGCTGGATCCTTTAATCTAGCAGGAGCAACTATCGTGGAGGTAGCACTATTTGATTGACAACTAGACATTTATAATTTATATACTCCTACATTATGAAAAAAAAAAAAAAAAGAATCAACTCAAGATCCAAAAGCAGATCTATTATATATAATTCTATATGCACATATCTTACCAAATTCTCAATCTCAAATTCTCAATACACAGAGCAAAAATATTTTATATTTGTAAAATATGTTATTTGGAAAGAGTGAAACTAATTTGGAAAATTGGTATATTCTATTGAGATCTGAAAATATGACACATGACAAGATCTTAACACTCAAATGATAAAAGATGATTTAAGGGTGTAAATCAAGTACAGTTCAATTTATACATGATTAAGCTGAAGGGAAGTTAATGCAGCAATGCAAAAAATAGATGATGAACTACAGACTGCATCTGGAATAATCACATAGAATGATTTTAAGTTCCATAAAAGATCAGCTCTTTTTTATTTTTAAATGTTTATGAACTAATAACGGCAACAATTAAGAATATGCATTTGCACAAACAGGTGATGAGCATTTCACTCTTAAGTTATTTCCAAAAACACATAAAAATATGCATTCATTTAGAATCATAACAACCAACAAGATATGAACCATCAATTCACATTTCACAAACCAGGAAACACTTAATTAAATCCATAGTTCCTAACTTCCTAAATTAATCCTAAATTCTAATACCTGCAGTGGAGCCGATCTAGAGATATGATTTAGAATGGCAGAGGAACGACGGACTGACAGAGGCCAAGAGTCAGCTGCGGCCGTGAGATGGCGTCGTCGAGGACTCGAGCCACAACGTTGTCGTTGACTCGCTGCAGCTAATGAATCGATTCGTGGATGGCCGATGGTGTCGTTGCTGCTAGCCAAGACTCACGAACGAAGCTGTGACGTGGAGGTGGCGTCGTTAGAGTACTGTGGAGGAGATCAATGATCGAGCGAAGGCCAAGATGAAGGAATTACAAAAAAACCATTGCATGTTTAATTTCGGATTGAAAAGTGAAGTCAGGCCGGAATACTGGAGTCCGGCCGGAATGGACCGGAACGAGGCGAAATGGCTAGAATTTCGAGCGGTACGAAATATATAAGTAGACAGTTTTGGCTACTGTTCCAAAACGGAACGGATTTCAAAACTTTTGTTTAGACATACGAACGAGCAAAAGAATCTTCTATGGGAGGAATTGCATTCTCTAGAAGTCAAGGGAGGGGGGGGGGGATTAATGAAGAGACCTCTTTGAGGAAGGACGAGGTGGTGGCTGAGATAGAAAAGGTTTTGTTGTTGGAAGAAATCTCTTGGAGACAAAAATCTAGGTTGACATGGTTGAAGGAGGGTGATAAGTGCACTAAGTTCTTCCACAAAATAGCAAACTCACATAGGCGGAATAATGTAATTGAGGGCATTAAATCAGGAGATACGGTGTATCAAGCCCTAGAGGATGTTCAAGACCATATAGTGAGCTATTATGAGGAGCTTCTCAAAGAGGCTGCAGGATGTCCCCCCAAACTAGATGGTTTGTCTTTCGACCAGCTGGATGATAGCGTTGTAAGTTGGCTAGAGAGACCTTTTGATGAGGCTGAAGTGCATTAAGTGGTGCGTAGTATGAGTAAAGACAAAGCCCCGGGTCTCGATGGATTCTCTTTGGCCTTCTTTCAAGAGGGTTGGGATGTGGTGAAGGATGACATGATGCGAGCTTTTCAAGAGTTTCATCTCTACCACAAGTTTGAGAAGTCCCTTAATGCTACTTTTATTGCCCTCATTCTAAAGATTGTGGGGGCCATGGAGTTGAAAGATTTCCAACCTATAAGCTTGGTAGGAGGGATTTATAAAATCATTTCGAACGTGCTAGCAAATCGCATGAATTTGGTGATGGATAAAATAATCTCCAAACCTCAAGATGCATTTGTTCGGGGTCGACAAATTATGGATTCAATTTTGATAGCAAACAAGTGCTTGGACCGCCAGTTGAGGGATGGCATCCCGGGAGTTCTTTGCAAGCTGGATATGGAGAAGGCTTATGACTATGTGAGCTGGGATTTTTTGCTTTATATGTTACGGAGATGCGGATTTGGAGATAGATGGTGTGGCTGGGTTAAACATTGTGTTTCGACCGCCCGGTTCTCCGTGCTAGTCAATGGGACACCTTGTGGATTTTTTCAGAGTTCGAGGGGTTTGAGACAAGGTGATCCGTTATCTCCTTTTCTATTTGTTGTAGTAATGGAGGCGCTAAGTCGAATGGTGGAAGCTGCTGTAAGGGGTGGGTTCTTGACTGTTTTTTCAGTGGGAAATAATAGTAATGGGTTATCCATCTCCCGTTTATTGTATGCAGATGATACTTTAATTTTCTGTGATGCGGACAGTGGACGACTTAAAGTTCTAAGGGCTGTACTTCTGTGTTTTGAGGCGGTTTTGGGTCTAAAGGTAAACTTGGGAAAGTTGGAATTGGTTCTGGTGGGGGAGGTGAAGAATGTAGACTATCTAGCTGATTTGTTGGGCTGTAAAGTGGCGGCACTCACCATGTGTTACCTCGGACTTCCTTTGGGAGCATCTTTTAAAGCAAAATCTATTTGGGATGGGGTTGTAGAGAAGGTAGAAAAAAGATTGTTAGGGTGGAAGTAGCTTTACCTTTCAAAAGGTGGGAGAGCAATTCTTATCAAAAGTACCCTCTCCAATCTCCCTAGTTACTCTCTCTATATCCTCTACCGGTGGGGTGGCTAATCGGATTGAAAAAAATTTTAGACCTTCTTGTGGGGTGCTTTGGGTGAGGAACACAAATTTCATCTTGTGGGTTGGCCAAAAGTGTGCAGTCCAAAGGAGACGGGAGGCTTGGGGGTGCGTAATTTGATTGCTTTCAACAAAGCTTTATTAGGGAAGTGATTGTGGAGATTTCAATCGGAAGAGGATTCATTGTGGAGAATGGTAGTGGAAGGGAAGTATGGAGTTGGTCGGGGGGGTTGGAGTTCTAAGGAGGGTAGGGGGAATTATGGAGTGAGTCTTTGGAAGTTTATTAGAAAGGGGTGGAAGGTGTTTGCAACACATACCAATTTTGAGGTTGGTGAGGGTACAAGAATCAGTTTCTGGTTTGATGAATGGAGTGGAGAGAGAGCTCTATTTTCTGTTTTTCCAAGAGTTTTCAGATTAGCCAGAGATCAACAAGTTGCTGTTTCAGATGTGCTCTGTTGAGCCAATGGCATAGTGTACTGGAATCCGTCCTTTTCCAGAAACGTGCAGGACTGGAAGTGGAGGAGATAGGAGGTTTTTACAGTTTTCTTTACTCCATGAAGATAGGAGTAAATGGGAGAGAGAGAATGCTGTGGAAACACTTGGGGAACAAAAACTTTTCTGTCAAATCCTTTCACAAGGTGTTGCAAGACCATCAGCCTATTAAGTTCCCTTGAAAGAGTATATGGAGAGCTTCAGTGCCAACTAAAGTTGCATTTTTTGCCTGGACAACAGCTTTAGGTAAGATTTTGACGGCTGACAATTTAAGGAAAAGAGGGTTGATTGTGTTGGAGTGGTGCTACCTGTGTAAGAAGAACGGTGAAACGATTGATCATATTTTTCTGCATTGCGAAGTGGTGAGGGAGCAATGGGATGGCATTATTAGTAGGGCTGGGTTGAATTGGGTCATGCCCAAGAGCGTGGTAGATCTTTTAGCATGTTGGAAGAGACACCATCAAAGCTCTCAGCTGGCTGTGATGTTGGAGGATGATTCCTTTGTGCTTACTGTGGTGCCTTTGGATGGAAAGAAATGAGAGATGCTTCAACAATAAGGACAGAACAGTGGGGGAAATCTGGAACTTTTTTGTATTTTCTTTGGTCCAATAGTTTTCTGCTATTGTACTAAAGGGACGGAATGTTCATGAGTTTTTGATTTCTTTTCAGCTTGCTAGAGTGTAAGTAGGTGTCTCTTTTGTATACTTTCTGTGTACATGGACTTTGCCTAGTTGTATTCGATCAGTAAAGATTATTACTTATAAAAAAAAAAAATTATTAGTGATTGTAGAAGGTTTAAATTAATATAGCTTCTGCTTCAAATATTTCGCAAACTTACTTTTTTTGCTCAATGTTCTGCAGAAAAACACCTATGCAGCACTGATGGTTCTCAAGCAAATGAAACTAGATGATGTAAAACCTGATTCTCAAACATACAGCTATCTGATAAGTCATTGTGACTGTGAAGAGGATATCATCAAGGTAGTTCAAAATTTATGTTTTGCCCAAGGCTTTGTATACTTCCTGTGTACATGGGCTATGCCTATTTCATTCGTATGAATAAAACTAACTTCTTATAAAAATAAAAGAGTACATACCTATCTATCCCAGTGTTGATATTTGTATCGGTTTTCATTTTCACAGCAAAAAGCTTGCTGTGAGATTGTAACCTCCTTAATCTGCCCACCTTTTTCTTTGTTTACAAAATGTGAAAAGTGGCATGGACTTGTTCTTGCAACATAAACAAAAAGCACTCAAAAAAGCCAAAAGCAAAAACAATGCAGAAACAAAATCAAGTTTATTGAACCTTTATTTATTTGTTTAACATGCTTCGATATAATACTGGTGAGCTCATTGGTTGCCTAATTTGGTAAGGACAATATTGTTGAGTGTAATTTTATAGAGTGCTATACCATGGAAATTACATGAACCATCACCTATTTTTGGGACACCTGTCTGTACGTAGCCCCTTGCTTATGTCTTTGATGACAATTCATGCAGTAACTTAATAGCTTTTTTCGCATCCACACACATGTGATGAGTGGCTGGGGGAGGGGGTGGCATGATACTTTACTGTTTCTTAAAATTGTGAAAGCTAAACATGTTGTGGTCTGATTATCTTCCTGTAGTATTATGAAGAATTGAAGTGTTTTGGAGTTGTCATCACAAAGCAAATTTTCATGTCACTTATAAATGCATATGCAACTTGTGGACAGTTTGAGAAGGCAAAGCAGGTATCTCTTGATGTCACTAGTTGCTTGTACTGGATTCTGTTGGTTCAAGGGTAAAAGGGAATTAACATGCAATTTGGGATGTAGGTTAAATTGTGAGAAGTTATTTCATATATGACTTATCTTCATTATTATTATTATTATTATTATTATTATTATTATTATTATTATTATTATTATTATTTTTATGAATAAAAAATTTTATTGAGACAAGTAGCAAGGCAAAGCCAAGTACATAGGAAGTATACAAAAACTGAACCTAGTTACAAGTCATGAACTAGAAAAAGAAACAGGGAAATCATGGACACCAGTTCCATTAAACACAATGGTCGAAGCCCTTTGAATTAAGGTATCAACCATTCCTCTCATCCCAAATACACCACATAAGGCATAAAGGGATCATATTCCAAACAGCACCGATTTGCAAATTACCCCTTAAACCTCTCCAACAAGCTAAAAGATCCACCACCCTCCTAGGCATCACCCAAGCCATTCCACTTCTATTAAACACTTCATACCATAACGCCCTAGTCACCTCACATTGTAATAATAAATGATCCATCGATTCACCAGCTTTCTTAACTAAGAAACACCAATCCAAAACAATAAATCCACGCTTCCGGAGATTGTCCAAATTCAAAATCTTCCCTAAAGAAGCAGACCAGCCAAAGAACGCCACCTTTGAAGGTACCTTAGTCTTCCAAACACTCGTCCAAGGAAAGGAGTATACCCCATTTGGCCTAAGCAACTTATACAAAGAACAAACTGAAAACTGCTTGTTACCAGAGTGTCTCCAGACCATCTTATCGCTCACATCCTGCCCAAGCTGTGTAGCTTACAGTAAACCAAACAATTCAGAAACAACATCTATTTCCCAATCATTAACGGCTCTAGAAAATAGAACCTTCCAATGTGGTGAACTACTGGAAGAGTCCAAAACCTCAACCACCGAAGCATCTGGATATTGAGAAATACGAAAGTGGTCTGGAAAAACAATGCTAAGAACCCCTACCACCATACCATGGATCATGCCAAAAACGAATTTTGGAACCATCACCACAAACAACCGAAAAAAACCTGCTTTACAAAATCATCCCATCCACTCCTAATACACTTCCACACCCCCACACTATGAGTACATCTAACCTCCTTGGAACTCCATCCCCCCCAATGCACTCCCATATTTTGAGTCAATCACAGATTCGCAATCCTGATGATACCTCCAACCACTTCCCCAGTAATGCTTTATTGAGGATGCTCAGTTTCCTAAACCCCAACCCACCCCACAACAAGGGAGTACAAATCTTATTCTAACCAACCAAATGGAACTTAGCTTCCTCCCCTAAACCTCCCCACAATAAGTATCGAAATAACTTCTCCAACCTATTTGCCACACCAACAGGAATAGGAAATAAAGATAGAAAATAATTACTTAGATTAAACAAATTACTTTTAATAAGAGTGATTCTTCCCCCTTTTGACAAAAGGGAAACCTGACAATCCAAAATACTTGCCAATCTTTGCATATTTCTCACTTGGCCCACCGGAACCATCTCAGACTTACCCAAATTAACCTTAAGGCCAGACACAATCTCAAAACAAAGCAAAAGTGCTCACAAAGATTGGAAATGACCAGGATCTACATCACAAAACAGCAAAGTATCATTTACAAACAAAAGATGAGAAACCGTAGTCAAACCATCCTGATACAGTGATACCCGCCCACTATAACCTGATAACAGCCCACCATCAACTGCTGCCCCCAACATATGACTAAGAGCATCCATCACGATGACAAAAAAAGGAGACAACGTATCCTCTTGTCTCGAACCATGGGAACTGTTAAAAGAACCCTTCAGGAGAACCATTCACTAATACTGAGAAACAGGTAGTCGAAACACAATGTTTGATCCATCCACACCACCCCAAATCGACATCCCCCAAAAGGTAAAACAGAAAATTCCAATTAACATGATCATAAGCCTTCTTCATATCAAGCTTATATAAAATATCCGGCCCACCCGATTTCATTCTACTATCCAAACATTCATTTGCTATTTGCTACATCTTCATTATTTTGGTTCATTATTCTGTTATTTCAAATGAACCTGGATGAATCATATTGATGATGTTAATAGAAGATGTAGCGAGCTCTTAGAAACCTTATATTCAAGATTTTTGGTCTCCATGATTCATGGTAATTGGAAACCATACTTGACTATAATGATCCTACTTTTTCCAGGAAAAATATTGCACACTCTTGTAACTTAGAGAATGTGAGTTCTGTTAGAAGTGTTTAGTAAAGCAAGATGTTTTTTCTTTTAGAATACAATGGATAAAAATTAGATTTTTTTTCTAAAAACTTCAACTCGCTGAGTAGTCTACAGTACTGAAGACTTTCTTACTTCTCTGCTCATTTTCTTTCGCTTTCCTTGCAAATATCTTTTTTTTTTATAAGTAATCAAAATTGTATTAATTAAAGAAAAGGCCTAGCCCAGTATGTACATCAACGACATCTGGCATCAACGACATCTCTTCCTTACAGAAAATCCATCTTTTATGCAAATAAAAACCCGTCTTCTTAAAAAAAAGGTTGAATGAATTTAATTTAGAGAAAATAACTTCCCTTCTAATTACATTTCCTATTTCTTGAATTGGGTAAATCCATTGCATTTTTTTTCTTTTTATGTAATTTAGTACTGACTTCCTTTTCTTTCTCCTTTATGTCTTTCTTGCTAATGTTTTGTTTCTATTTGATCCAATCAATATCTATTTCATCCGGTAGGTTCTCTCAGATAAAGGAATTCCTGTTAAGAACCTGAATGAAATTAAGAGTGTGCTTGTGTCAGCTCTTGCATCACATGGGCAAATGTCTGATGCCCTCGACTTATATGAAGAAATCAAGCAAGCTGGATGCAGTTTGGAATCTAAAGCTCTTAAAATTCTTATTGTAAGCTCTTCAATCAATGATTTTGTACACTATTATTTCCTAAATGCAATGAGGATTTTTTCACTCATCGCATAGGAGCATTTTCAATCCGATGGAGAGTTGGGTAGATTACTTCAGCTACTCAAGGAATTGAAAGGTCTGGAGCATTGGGTTGATGGTTGCTGCAGGGTTATCTTATATTGTGTTCAATATAAACATTTAAGGTCTGTTGAAACATACTGTTTCAATTTATGAGAATTTCTTAGCATACATGTACCAGTTTTCTTAAATTCATTCTTTTTTAATTTAGTTCTGCTGTTGATTTGCTCAAGCAACTTAAGGATGAATTAGGTGATGATGAATTGGCTATGGAAGTTGTTTTTGATGAGGTTTGCTCTTCTCTTTCATCTGTTACATTTTGTAACTATAAACTTCTTTGAATTCATGTATCTATTCAATTTGGTTCAAGTATCTTTACCAAAGGATTCTCATTTGTTAGAGTAGTTGTGGTTGGGAGACCTCGTTCAGACTTTTCCCCATTATGATGTATGTATATAATGTCTGGGGCGATCTGACAGACATTTTAGGCTTCTGTTTCTTGGTACTGCCCTATGGATATTTATCTTTACGTATCGATTTTAATTTAGAAAATGTTTGTCTTCATAATGGTGCTATGGCCTATTTTAGAGTTGAAATCATGTTCCGCCCATACATATGTAGGTATTTTCTCTGATTGGCGAGTCGGAGCCTACACATTTGCAGATTGGACTGGACTTGCTTCGGGTTGTCAAGGATGAGCTTTGCCTTACTCCTTCCCGGAAGTGGCTTGATTTCCTTCTCAGTGCTTGCGTCAATGCCAAAGATTTGCAGAGTTCCCTTAAGATTTGGAAAGAATATCAAGCTGCTGGCCTTCCTTATAACGTCCTCAGTTTCTTGAGGTAAGTAATGATGGTTATTCATTTTCTGAATTGCATTAGGTGAGCATACCTCTTACTTCAGCACCTGGTTTATTGGGAATAGTTCCTAATTGTCTTTGGACTAAACGGCACATCCTCCCACCAAATTCAAAGGGGTGGGAGGGAAGTGACTGGTAAATTCTAGTAGCCTCTCTATTTACTTATTTCCGTTTTTGAAATGATTGCAGAATGTATCAAGCCCTTTTAGCATGTGGGGACTATAAGGCTGCAAACATCATGCTCGAACAAATTCCAAAAGATGATCCCCATGTTCGTTGTGTCATCAAAGCTTGTCAAAAATGTTATATTGTTCTGGATGATCCCACAAAGAAAAAGAAAAAGAAAAAGAAAAAAGAAGGAAAAATGAGAGATGAAGAGTAAAAAATAAAATGATCAGAACCGACGTCCAATATTTTTGTTTATGTTCGGAAATTACATCATTATCTAATTCATATTATGAGGGCAATTTTCACATGAGTAATATTATACACCACACTACCATTTCACTTACATTCCATAATATATGATGTGGCGTATTCATCACTATTTGATGATAAAGAAACATGCAATAAATGATCATTCATGGTGATAAATGTGACACATCTTATTTAAAAAAATGTAAATGAGATGATAGTATGGTATATAGAATTTTTCTTTTCACATATGTCACCAAGTCCATGAGTTGCTAGACTCTTTAATTTACACTATTAACAGCATCTGTAGCATCATATCATCTTTGCCGTTCTATTTATTTATTTTTTTCTTTTTAAACACGTAAGAAAAACTGCCACTCTAGAAGAGGCTAGAGGGATATTTAATATTTATATTTGGTTAAATCTATTTTTTAAACTCTTGCCATCTAGGGCTGTTTATCTGGGTCGGATAAAATTCGGCCCGGACCGAAATCCGGTTATATCGAATTCTGGTTCCGGTTCCGGTTTTCGGCCCGGATCAAATTCGGGCCGGAACCCGGATTTAAAAAAACCGGATTAATCCGGTTCGGGTACCGGATTTTAAATCCGGGACCCGGGTTTAAAACCCGGTACCCGGATGTTATAAACTAAAAAAAACCCTAATTCTACCCGCCGCCCCCCCTCCCCCCGAGAGACCCATTTTAGATGGGATCGAATCATCTCTCTCTCTCTCTCTCTCTCTCTCTTCTCTGCTCTGCGAAGTGATATGTTCGGTTTACTCCATCTGCACACCCATGATCTCGTTGTGGTCTCATCGGAGTAGAAGGTTGCGATTTTGGTGAAAAACTGGGATGGGTTTTGGAGGTCGGCGGATTTGGTGAAAAACTGGGATGGGTTTTGGAGATCGACGGATTTGGTGAAAAACTGGGATGGGTTTTGGATTTTGTTGTTCTTTTTCAGTTGTGTTTCAATTTCCTTCCACTTGGTTTAGTTTTTATTTTTTTTTTTCCTTTTCTCTTTTTCTCTTCGAGTTTCATCTAATTTATGAAGCTGGGTCTACCTCAAACTTGGTTGTTATTGAGCTTGAACATGGCGAAGCAAGTTTCAATTACAGAGCATGTAAATAACAGAGCATGTTTATCCTTTCATTACAGAGCTTGAACATGGCGAAGCAAGGCTAATCTGTTTGACCCAAATAAAACCTTTCAGTTGTGTTTCATTTATCAGATTAAAAAAAAAAAAGATACGGGTTTAATCCGAAACTCGGAATCCGGGTTTTGAAAAACCTGGATTCATCCGGGTTCCGGCCCGTTTCTGATCCGAGATAATCCGGTCTGGGTTTCGGCCCGAATTTAAATTCCGGGTTCCGGTTTGGGTCTAACTAGATTTCCGGGTCGGAACCCGGATGAACATCCCTACAGTGCCATCCAAGAAAAAGTGTCAACGCGTTGAACATCACTTCTGTCTTCTTCTGGCCCAACTAATGACAAACGCTTGGAGTATTTTCGGTCAAAATTTTCAGGATTTAAAATGAAAGGAATTGTACATGATTTTAAGATAACTATTTTTTAAACTTCTTGATTAAAAATTAAAAAATTAGCAGACTGAGGTAACTCGTTTGTTTTCACATATAAAATGAGATGAGTTGAGATTAAAATTTAAAATTAAATAAAATATTATTAAAATATATTTTTTAATATTATTTTTATTTTAAAAGTTAAAAAAATTAAATTATTTATTTTATTTGAAAAAAATTGTAATGGGATGAGTTAAATTGAGATGTTCTACATGATATAAAACGTTTTCAGAAAAATCTCAACTTGTGCTGTAAAGTCTACACATGGCCAGCCGGAATACAGGGTTTGATGAAAGAGAAATACTTTTTGCAGTCGGGAAATGCAGTCGGTGTGCAGTCGTGGAGAAAAAAGTGAATTAATACGGGACCTACATGAAAAAAAAAATTATTTTTATAACTTTTTTTTATTCATGTAGGTCCCCCTGAATATAAAATAATTTTTTTATAATTTTTTTTATTCGTTCTATACAGCCGATTGCACGCCGACTGTATCTAGCAAAGCCCTTGATGAAAAGTCCATAGAGAAAGAGGTAGGATTATACAACAATGTTCCCTTCCAAATGTATACACCAATGTTCCCTTCCAAAGGCTACTTGAGGCATACTTATTGGATTATCTAAATGAAAATATAAAATTTATATAATATGACATGATTTTATATTTTGCTATTTCACTCAAAATTTATTTCCACATTGAATTATCTATCTATTAGTCAAAATAATAATAAAATATTATAAATTTAATAATATTTTTTTCAATTTTTTTGTATTAATTTTTTTTTCTAAATTAAGAGCTTATATGGGAATACATTATTATTTTTTATTATGGAAAAATAATGTGGGAGGAAGAATGAGAATGGAGAGGGAGAATAGAGGAAGAGAGAGTATACAAAGATATTATTTTTGTACAAAGATATTATTTTTTATTCATTTGATTGTGATACACTAACAATCAAATTTGATTACCGATCTTAATTTTACTATAGCTAAAAAATAAAAGTTTTAAAATTAGATAATTCAATATAGAGTATTTTTAAGTTCTATAAGCTAAATTTTTCATTGGATTTGTATTTGCATAATCAATACAAATCCAATTAGGATGCTCTAAGTGAGTATTTTTAACTTAAAAGGTTCTGTAGACACTATGGTGGATATTGAATTTGTTGAAGATGACTCTCAAATCAAAGATAAGAGGATTTCATACATTGACATTGATAATCAATGTTCATCATTTTTGTCAAGGATAAGAATTACCAAACAGTTTGGAATGAGAGAAAAAGTCATCCATAGCCAATGGAGGTGATTTGGGCCTCAACAAAGTTGTTTGTAGCCCATGGTGGCAATTTGGGCATCAGTACGATACGCATACAAATATAGAGTATAAATAAAGAAATATACACAAATTTACGTAATTTGGTACAGAATCTATATCCACGGATCGTTTAGGAGAGGTAAATCAACTATGATAGTTTTATTTTACAACCTCTTGTGATCTCTTGTATTTTTTTATACAATAGAGGTCAAAGACCCCTTTAGCCTGGAGAAGATATAATCTCTATGGATTTTCTCGTTGTAAGGTTGAAAAATATCTCTCTTTAATTCGATCCACTCCGCTTATATTGAGGCCCTTTGAAGTTGTGAGGAATAACAGCTATATGTCATCTCATCCTTTACGTGACTTTTTTTCTTAAACTTTGTTGTTCTGCCTTATCTTGTCCCAATTTTCTTTGTTCCTATTGCTTCCCGGATGGCTTTATTTATGCACTGGGATTGGTGCATCTTGGGCCTATTATATTTACCCCCACCAATCTCCATACATGAATCAATTGGCCAATAATGAAGTCCACCGAGTATTTTTCTCAGTTTTTTTCATTATCTAGAGGGCAATGAGTTCAAGCCAAAGGAACATGCTCTTTTGATATGGATATGGTCCATGCTTTCTTGTCTATATTTCTTGCCAAGGGAAAGCTGAGCTTAGCATTCAAATTGTTTGAGATCTTTAGTGACATGGGTGTTCACCCTGTGAGTTAGTTACTCGTACAAATCTATTATGAGTTCATTTGTTAAGAAGGGTTTTTTAAATGAGACATGGGGTGTCCTTAACGAAATGGGTGAGAATGTTTGCCTGCAGATATAACAACATACAATTATGTGATTATTCAAGGTTTAGGGAAGATGGAAAGAGTAGATCTAGTCAGCACTGTCCTTGATAAGTTAAGCAAGCATGGCGGATTTCTTGATGTAGTCATGTACAACACACTGATTAATGCCCTTGGGAAGGCTAGCCGGATTGAGGAAGTGAACAAGCGTTTTGAGCAGATGAGGACTAGTGAAATCAATCCTGATGTTGTCATTTTTAATACTCTTACTGAAGTTCATAGCAAGGCAAGTCAATTGAATGATGCATATAAATCCTCACAAATGATGCAGGATGCTTGCCCTAACCATGTCACAGACACAACTTGATTTTCTGGGAAAGGAAATTGCGCTACCAAAAGGCATCAATCATGGACAACAAGAGTGATCCTTCATGAAAAATTTTGCGGGTAAGTTTAGTTGAGGCAAGATCTGAAATGTTGCACCTTGCAACCAAATAGTTCTCTGAGCATTTAACTTGAGTTCTTATATGAGTATTCAACCCACAATTTGTTGATTTGGGTGTCATTTTAGCCCATATTTATTTTGGAAGGCTTTTCTTAGTGTCTTTTGCCAAAATATTCCTCAGGACATTCAACACACGTAGGATTCTCATTAAATACCAATTTTATTACCTCGAAACTCTCTTGTCAAATTTATTGTTCAAGGGCCTTTTGGATGGTATTACGAGTGGAAACTGATGTAATTTAAGCTTACAACTTGTGTTATTTTGATGACTCAATATATACTTAAAACTAAATAAAAAAGGGTAAATGTAACGTTGCACATTACTTTCCTTTGAACTTCTAATCCTCTTGGGGTCTATAGTAATTAAGGACAAGGGACAGCTATGAAATTAGTTAATGGGGGAATGTTCCATTTTCTGTCATTTTAAAATAAAAGTAAATGATGTCCAATTGCCCTCGAATGAAAAAATGGAAGAGGAACATTTGACCGAGAAGTTTTGGGTTGCTCTGTATTTAATACACAGCATCATTAAGCTTCTTTTTTTCTTTTTTCTTTTCATTGAGTTCATATTTGAAGTCATCTAAACCTTTAGGAAGATCAACATTTGGTATTATCAAAGAATATATGATCAACGAATTTGGAGTATCCATCTTAAAAAGTAGGCTGTATGATGTATCCATCCATAAATTACAACACACGACCGAAACCCACAAGAGAAAAAACTCAAAATCAGGACAGAAATTTACACGAAAGACGATGAAAGCAAACTAATAGCAACTTTACTTTGAAAGTTCCAACAGAAGAACAGCAAAAATGCACAACGAAGACGAAGGAAAGCCAATAAATTAACAAATCCGTGATACTTGTGCACCTTTTTTTATCTTTAAAGTTAGTATCATCAAGTGCATACAACCCACCATAGCCATACCAAAGACACAACAAAAGAATTTATTGAGTCAGCTTGATTTTATATCAAAGTAATGTATATAATCTAGGACTCGTTCAGTTAATATACAAATAATAAAAAGAAATGTGGCAAATTATTCAACTCTTCATCATCCTCATCACATGGCCATTTCAAGCTTCAAAAGGAGAGAGCTACAAGTATGGCTTGCCTGCACCGTGCCTTGGCCTGCTCAAGCCTCTCACCCAATGTATCCTCCTTGACAGCAGCCTTTACCATGGCCAAATCCATCTCCATCAGTCTCAACACCCTGAACAACTCCGTGATCATCCTTTCCTCCACTTCTCCTTCATCTCTCAACACTTCTGCTTCTTCTCTGGCTCTCTCTGCCACAATTTCTCCGGCTTTTGCCAGCAGCTCCGTCGACCCAAATTCTTTCCCCATTAGGCCTTCTAACTTCTCTAGAAAGTCGGCTATGACATACCCTTTTGGCTTCTCCAAATTGATCTCCTTTGTTCTCTTCCAACCAATCTCAAAGTTGGGTGGCTCGGGCATTGCCAGGTCAGTTCTCGACTTTCGATCACGGATTATCTCAGATTTTCTTCGCCTTTCGATGGGGAAACTTTCCGCTTTGTTGAGGGTATCAGAACTTGGAGTCGGAGTTGGAGTTGGGGATGGGAAGTCAGGCTGCGAGGTGGAGTTAGAAGCAGCACATTTGATGGAGAAGGTCTTTCTGCTTGGGCTATGGACGAGTGATTGTGACGAGTTGGAGGCTTGGGCGTTTAGGCTTGGGAAGAGGTGGTTTAGATGAGGAGGGTTTGGAAGAAAAAGGAACTGAAGGATTGTGGACGCCATGCCAACAAAGCGGAAATGGAACTATTAACAGTGTAAGAACTAGGGAAGAAGATAAGCTCTCCTTTGGCTTCATATCTAGAGATGGGTCGAGATTTATTTATTTATTTTTAAAAAGAGAGCAAATATCTCCAAGATATTTAGGAGACGGATAGTGATTAAAAGAAGGATCGAACGCTTAATACTAGTTTTTATATATATTTGGTTCATGTTTAATGAGAATTTAACGGAAATTCTGAGTTAAAAAATAAACAAATAAATAAAAAGAGAGAAAAACCATTAAGGCCTAATTTGATGGTTTTACAAAGCTTTCAAATTATCTCTTCTCATTTTAATATTTAAATAACGTTAGTTTATTTATCAAAACTTAAACTATTTTATTTTATTATTATAATTTTTTTAAATTTTTATATAAAATATAATAAATAATTTAATTTTTTTAAATTTTAAAATAAAATTAATATTAAAAAATTATATTATAATAATATTTTATTTAACTTTAAATAAAATATCTCATTTCATTTCATCTTAACTATATTATCAAACGGAATCTAAACACAAACTTTTTTTAATTTTAAATTTTTATTTAATCATTACAACTTTTTTAAAATTTAAAAAAAATACAAAAATAATTCAATTTTTTTAAATTTTAAAATAAAATTAATATTAAAAAATATATTCTAACATTTTTTTTAATTTTTATTTAAATTTTTTTCTCTTATCTTATAAAATTTTATAAAAATTTTAATTTAAACTATCTCATTACTATTTATAAATTATCTTACGATTATTTATATATTTTATCTATGTAACGAACGAGTCCTAATATTAAGAAAAACCTGACTTATTATATCAAATTTAATGGACCTAAGTTTATTTTATTTTATTTTTTTGTTTTAAAAGGAGAAGAATTAAAAGAAAACAGAAATCGAAAAAAAAAAAAAAGGTCTTTTTTAGCAATTGGTAAAAAAAAAATATATTCTTATAAAGAATCAAAGTTGCATTTTGATTGAAAAATAATGATTTCATTTTACTTATTAGACATAATTGAATGTAATGCAATTTAAATCTCATAATTACTTGCTCTGAAGAGGAGGAGGAGGAGAAGATTGATAGCGAAAGCGAGTGAGGGCGGAGTGGGAAAGTGGTATTGTGTGAAGATGTCAAAGTTCGCATTAGGGTGCGAACCAGTGGTGGGCTCGCTCACCCCTTCGAAGAAGCGCGATTACAGAGTTACTAACAGGCTCCAAGAAGGCAAGCGTCCCCTCTACGCCGTCGTTTTCAACTTCATCGACTCCCGCTACTTCAACGTCTTCGCCACCGTCGGCGGCAATCGGGTCCGTTTCTCTTTCACTCCCTTCTTTACCCGAGTAAAAAACTCACTTTTCGTCGTCTAAATCTCTCTCTCTCTCTCTAAAAAGATTCAATTTTTTGTTCAAAGAAATTCCTTAAAGTTTAAGTTTTTCTACTGAAAATGTCTTATTTACGATTACTGTGCAAAGTTATGTGCTTCGTATGATGCAAATGTCGGAGCTTTGATGAGGACCTTAGAGTTAATGTTGGTGCTTTAGGAACTTGGGCTTGTGATCGAGTACAATTTGGTTGACTTGACTGATAGGCACCACAGATTCATATACTAACATTACCCTAAAAACTGTGTTCTGAATATCATTGGTTGAACAACCAAAAGTTAGAATCTTGATTTGTTTCAATGTAATTGTATTTCTTAATGTTTTAACAGGTGACTGTATACCAATGTCTCGAAGGAGGTGTTATAGCTGTCTTGCAGTCTTATGTCGATGAAGATGTATGTGAAGACAGATGTCATTCATTGAATTATAGTTCGCACGCAAAACATTTAGTTTTTTTGTGAAGAAAATTTGCAAATTCCATGTGTTTTGTACATCAGAAGGATGAGTCTTTCTACACTGTGAGCTGGGCATGCAACGTTGATGGAACTCCTTTTATAGTGGCTGGAGGACTCAATGGTATAATTCGTGTCATTGATGCTGGCAGCGAGAAAATACACAAGGTTTCTTGTTCTCAACAATTTTGAGCTATTATTTTTGTGGTGGTTATATTACTAAAGTAATGGTAGTTACAGAAGTAGCTATTATAATCTATTGGCAAGAGATGAACACTAGTCGACCTTTTTTTATGTGTCGCACACTATCTAGGATGTCGGACATTAGCATTTTCATGTACAATTAGGACGGGTATAAATTTATTATAAGTCAATAAAAGACTATATGTAGTATAAGTGTATAATGGTGAAAATGTGGTACTTATCTTTCTTTTTCCCTGTGACATGCTCATGTCATGCAGAGTTTTGTTGGCCATGGGGATTCAATAAATGAAATCAGGACCCAGCCACTGAAACCATCACTTGTGGTGTCTGCAAGCAAAGTATGCGTCATAACACCCTTTTTTTCTCTCTTACCCATTGTGTTATCACTAATATTTGAGAGTGACCAGGATGAATCAGTTCGTCTATGGAATATTCATACTGGAATATGCATTTTGATATTTGCTGGAGCTGGTGGTCATCGCAATGAAGTCTTGAGCGTAGTAAGTGAAGAATAAGGGGATGGGTCCAAAGGGCCCTGCCTTGGAGAGGTTTCCTGATATCAAAAAAAAAAAAAAGTGAAGAATAAGAAGAGTTTTTCTCACATTCTCTTGATAAGGGGGAAGCACCCACTGGTTATTTATTGTAATTTGATTTGTAGCCTACCATGCAAGATAAGGATTTTAAGCGATTAGACTGGTATTCTGTTGGTTATTGTAGGACTTCCATCCTTCAGACATATATCGCATTGCAAGCTGTGGAATGGACAACACTGTAAAGATCTGGTCAATGAAAGGTAGGATATAACTGTTGTTGTTATTGTTAAAATTATAATTTATTGTTAAAAAGAAAAAAGAAAGTATAACCGTCATTTGAACAAAATTGGAACATTGAGAGTACTCAAATAGATATTTTCATTTTGTGTAGCTTTATATATCAATTTTAACACAGGAAAAAATAGAAAACAATATACGTATCTCTGAATAATCTTTCTCCTACTTGACTTAGGAAAGATAATGTGAATGGGTTCTTAAAAAAGGAAAGGCGCTAATTAGCCCTAGAATTAGCGCTTACATTAGTAGAAGTAAGCAGCTGAGTTAGCCTAGCCTACCCTACTAAGGGCCATTAATTCAGTGTTAGAATTGATGGTCAACTTGGTATTTATCTCGTTATACACTGTTAATACTGCTTTAGGATGTAATGGGTGCAATAATTAGAGCCTTCTTGAAATTTCTAAAATATCGTTTTGATTGGATTAAAGTGCTAAACATGTTGGTTACTCTGGAAGTGTTGAATTTTAGGCAAAGAATACAAAACTTTGGACAGAATTGGTTGATAATACCCTTGGTATAGAGCATTTCTTCATTTGATGTAAAAGTTTTCCTTTGGAAAGTCTATTGATCCTATTTATTTATGAATTATTTATTGTAACACCAATTTGATTTTGTTTTCTTTCTTTACATTACTTGATCTGTTTAAAGATTCATGTTCTGGAATCTGGCGGGTTGGTTTGTTGTATTTAATTTTTGCACGTTAGGATCGTTGACTTCTAAATTATCCCATCTTGTTATCAACCCTACATCAGAGTTCTGGACATACGTAGAGAAATCATTCACATGGACAGATCTTCCTTCCAAGTTCCCCACAAAATATGTTCAGTTTCCTGTGAGTATCAGCTGTGTTTTGTGTTACAGATGAGTTTCTGTTCTTGTTGAATCTTAGTTCCACCTCACACTTTTCAGGTGTTCATAGCTTCAGTTCATTCAAACTATGTTGATTGTAATAGGTGGCTTGGCGATTTTATCCTCTCAAAGGTGAAATTCTTCTTGATCCAACATTTGTGTTTCTGCTAATCTGAAATCAAAAGCTTTTTTTTTTTTTTTTTTTTGGTTTGTTAAGAGGGGGAAGACTATGGTATGTGGGTTGGGGACTGAAATATGTGTTTCCTTTCCTAATTAACTGACTAAAATCATCTAGATCAGTTACTTTAAATAACTTCCTAGAAAACCATTTGCTCAATCCTCATGGGTTGTGTTTCAGTTGTTTTGGCATTGATATCTAGTTTATAAAAATTTGCTTGGAATGTCTTCAAGAAATATTAAGGTTTCTTTTGTAATTAGGTTTCTAGAATGTAATTAAGTGCTTCTTTTGTATATTTCCTGTGTACATAGGCTTCGCCTAGTTTCATTCAACAAAGTCTCTTACTTATATATAATAAATATATATATATATATATATATATATTAAGTTTTGATGGCTATCATAATGACTTAGAAGGCCTATACGCATTCTTAAATGAAAAGATTACTCGCCATATTTTTTTGCTTGCTGCCAGCTGGCTTGAACTTGAAATTGCCTGGCAATTGAAGAAACTAATTGGAATAATCATAACTTGGAGTTTCTTCTAGATGACTTCTTGGAGACGTCAACCATGCTCATAATGTTTTTATTTTGTTCCCAGAGCGTTGACAACGAAATTGTTTTATGGGAACCCAAAACGAAGGACCAGTCTCCCGGGGAGGTTATAATTCCTCATGACTCATGCACTTAAGATTTTTTTTTCAAAAACACCTCATCTATATCACTTTATTCACAAGTATTTTTGTTTATCTCCATTGACCATGTGAATCTCAGTTCATCCTTTTGCTGCTGTAAGAAGTTGTGAAATGTTTTCTGTTTAGGGTTCAGTTGATATCCTTCAGAAATACCCTGTTCCGGAGTGCGACATATGGTTCATCAAGTTTTCCTGCGATTTTCATTATAATGCAGCTGCAATAGGTAATGCAAGGCTAAGTGGGCCCCCAATTTATACTTCTTTAGGAAAACAAAAAACAAAACAAAACTTTATATAAGGAAGCACACAAGAACACAGCAATGAATGGTATAAAATACCTAATGTTCTCAGATATAAGTCCTTGTAATTGCATCCACATAACATTCTTCAAGCTTTTGTGTCATTATATAATGTGGTCTCATCATATATGGTCTTGTCTACCAGGGAATAGGGAAGGAAAGATCTTTGTTTGGGAATTGCAATCGAGCCCCCCTGTTCTTATTGCCAAGTTCGTTGGTTTTACTTCTCAAGTTTGTTGAAAAGTAGTTGCCAGTTTCTGTGCTATATAAATGATTTCTTACTTCACATGTTTCAGGCTGTCGCATACTCAATCGAAGTCTCCAATTAGACAAACAGCCATGTCCTTCGATGGAAGGTGAACCCACATATTATAGCCTGTCCATATAGTGTATATATAATCTTACACATCAGTGACTGTTGAAAAACACAATTTCCTTTCTGTATGTTGCAGCACCATTCTCAGCTGCTGTGAAGATGGGACAATTTGGCGCTGGGATGCAGTGTCAACTTCTTGAGGCTGTCTAAGTGGGTTCATTGTCAGGTTTAGAAGATGCACTTTTTAGTGTGCGACGCAGGCTGGGTCTGGTTTGTTATTCTAACATATTTAATAGGCGTTTAGAGGAAAGCCAGATCCCATTGATTAGAGAAACTTGGACAGGTGACCCTTTACATAGGCCAACTTGGTCATTCTGTTGAAAACAAATTGTTCCATGTAAGTTATATGAAAATATGATGCTATCGCTAATCAAATGGCATATTATGAGTGGATAGACCACCAGACTTGCCTAGAAACCGTCCATTCTTGTGTATTACACAGGTTTTATTGCTTAGCACACTGACACACTGCTGCATCTGGCATCTAAGAAAGGTGGACAGTGCTCTCTATGTAGGTGATCCTTGTTTCTTATTTATTCAATGCCGAGTCATCTACATAACCTTACCGGTAAAAAATTAAATCACAGTTTGAGAAGACAGATTTTTATTTTTGTATTTTAACCATTAAAAGTAAGACCCTGAACAAGTTTGATGCCATCCCTTGAGAAAACCGGACAAGAACTCTTTACCCAGTCGCATGTAGATAAGTTTGTTGCATGCGTGCTGCCGAAACTACTTGGCAGGAATCTGTAGATTGGCAATATCTACTAGTCGTGCTTTATTGATTTTGCAGGATTTGATTTACAAGATAAGGTTAAAAATTCAATTTCCTTCCAAATAAAATATTGCCATGTAAGCAGTGTGGAGGGTGTGTCAACCACACCGGCTTGTAAATATAACTCATTTAAAATACAAAATTAATACGAAATGCTTGTTTTGTGCTATTAAAAGTACCAACAGTAAAACACATTGATTTGTGCCCCAAAAAAAAAAATCCCTAGCCGATTGAATGTGTAGAATGCCAATTAGAAACTACAAAAAGAGGGTAACATCAGCGTCTTTTTACCAACATAATTTGGGATGCCACAACTGACGGGGTGAATTACAGCATACTCTACAAAAATTGATATTGATACGACTGCAAGTTATCCTCTGATACAAAATTTCTCATTACACCAATGAACAGCTTTCTTATCTGCCTGACTAGTGCATACACTCAACACACATTTGTATATATGTTATATACAAAAAAGAATGGGGTATTTATATGGGTGGGAGACCTTTATCCCAGGATATAACAGCCAAACCGGCAGAAGATAATCCAAACAACTAAATTTGAGTTCTTAACCTTGCCAATAAACTTTGCATGCTTTCAAGTGTCTGACCAAGTTGCTTGACAGTCTCGAGATCCTGTATTGAAGATTCTGAACCATCCACATCGGCAGTAAGAGTAGCACACTTGGCCTGTGAATCCGTAACTGCATCCTCTAGTGAAGCCAAGGTTGCTTCAAGGTTTGTACGAGGGCTTTCGCAGATCAGATGTGGTGATGGAGATAGCCTGATACTGCCAGCACTACCGCTGGTGCTGTGCTTTGGAGAGAAAATTTTGTCAATACCATCACTTCCTGCAATTCATCGATGTATCAGATTCTGACCCTCATCAGGGAAGATCGAACTCGGAGATATTACAAGGATATTTCATCATCTCAAACATATATACAAGTTGTTAAACAAAACGGACAAATGAAAGCATGGGTTTGCAATTCAATAAAGGATAGACAATTCAATCCAAACAGTTCCAACGGGTTTATGCTGTGCATCAGTGAGCAAAGAGGGATCCGGGGTGGTGGTATGCCCAAACAGCATACACTGCTCTTGCAAAATACATGTCAACTTCACGTCATACAGGAATGCACAATCATAATTCAACATTCTAAACATTTTAAAAAAGTGAAATAATATGAAAAAGTAACTCATATATTACCGATGAATTCCATAAACTTAAATGGGAAAAAAAAAAAAAAAATTAAGTAACCAAGTATTTTATTAGAAAATGCAAAAGGCAAAGCCCAAATACACAGGACGTATACAAGAGAAACACCAAATTAGAGGTAGGATACAAGAAAGTCATGAAAGCTCAGCCTGTTAGAATCTATAGCTGCTGCTTAAAGGAATAATATATATTGCATAAGAAAATTTTAAGCTCATCTATTGTCCTCTCACGATCCTCAAAATTTCTATAGTTCATTTCCCTCCAAATACAACACATCAAGCAGATAGGAACCATCTTCCATATGGCTGCGATTAATGAACATCCAGATAACCCTCTCCAACTTGTAAAGAATCTCCTATTATCCTTCTAGGCATAACCCGAGCCAACCCAACTAAATCATTCCACAAAAGCTCTAACAACCTCACAATGGAGCAAAATGTGATTTACAGATTCCAGGCTCTTCTTGCACATACAGCACCAGTCAGCAAAAGATTCATATATTCCTCGCGTACTTTTAATTAACTCTCCCATATTCTTCTGTTTTTGACATTTTATCAAACTTCTATAACTCTGCTAAAATCCAAGGCATAACACATTACAGTCCTTGGCTTCAGTTGCACCCTTGTAGACCAAGTTTGACATTTCAGTCTTGACACCTTTTGCTTCAAGTAAATATTCATTCTCTTGGTATCCTAGTAATCTTTACTTAGCCTACTAAAGTTCAATTTCATTACTTATATACTTGATTTTATAGCCCTATTTAGAAAAAAAAACTGCAAGCCTGATCATGATGACCTCTATTATGTACCAAATGGCAGTTTACTTACGACAAAACCATAAGCCTTCATAGTTTTATATGCCCATAGTCAAAGTCAGGCATCCCAGTCATGGAAGAGGATATATTTTTTGATGACACAGAACTTCACCAAGAAAGGGACCTTTGAACCCACCCCTAGGGAGTAAAACTGCCATAATTGTGTATCAGGTAATCTGGGGAACAACAAATGCGCAATAAAAATCCAAGATGTTTGAGTCTACACTCATCCCAAGCCCACCCGTGACCATTAGGCTGCACCTTGATGGATAGGGACTTGGAGGATGATAATAATTTCCTCTAATTACAAGAGATGGAAACTTGTTTGATCTTAATAATATGATTAGCATACCGAGGTTACTTAGTTGATCTATTGTTGCCTGGCCAATAGAACCTTCCAGCTTCAGTAACCGCAAAATTCCAGCAGCTATTCGACCCATTGAATCAACTTCAGACTTGCACAGAAAAGCAAGATGTTGTAACTCATCCTTGGTAACAACTGCCTCAACCTGTGGAGTGAAAATCATTGTTACAAGACCTTCCCAAGATAAAAGTAAACATGGATGCACCTATCAACTGTAAAGTTAAGATTTTATTACCGGTTGCTTAACAGAGAATCTCAAGTCTTCCACCTCCCACTTGGCTAGTTCATCATCAACAAAGTCCTCAGCTATCACCAAGCCAAGTTCAAGATTTATCCCTCCGAATGTCTCTGCAGCGTCTTTAATACCGTTTGCAGGTAAGGAAGATCGATGAATGCCCATTTGGCCCAGAGGCTTTAAAGTCTGTAAGCCTTCCACACTAACCTGCAAACATCTCAAAATGTGAGATCATGAATAGACTATTTCTAAAACTGAAAAAAGAAGGCAGAAAAATTACAAGATAGCTCACAAAATCAAAATCGATGACAGGAAAACGGTTGCGTCTATGTTCAGGTAGGGTTATATTTTTATGTAAAACTAAACTAAGCTATATCTTGTGTCTACAGCACGAGCAAAGAAACCAACATAGTCCAGGGGAACCATGGGCATGTTGAATAAGGTAATCTCAGTATACAAACCAGGTTTCCAAATCAGGTGCAATTTTTTGCTCATTTTATTCAGTACAAGTCCCAATTCCAAACATTCCCAATAAGACAACCAGCAAGAAACACAAAGCACATGTGACAGAAAAACTAATGGTTTGAATTAAATTAGACATGCCTTAATTCAGATAAACAACATAGATCTCATTTACAAAGTACTACAAATTGAATGACTTGTTAGAAAGAGAAAAGTTCATCTGACACACTCCTATAACCAAAGATCTGCAGCACATCAACTTCAAAACAGGCATATCATCCTAGCAATGCACCTGGGGATAACTTTTGATATATCAATAGAATAATGGTTATCCTTCATGTTAGGTTAAATTCACAGTCAAACAAGCAATCTGCATTGATCCCATTTTCCATTAACAGTGACTTTAGCAGCTTAAAACTAATCGAGAAATTGAAGCCTTAAAACTAAAAGTTAAAGACCAGGAAACGAAGAGAAATCACATTCTTACAGTGACCAATTCCAAAGGATATTTCTGCCTTTCCTCTGACCTTCCTTTGCCATTCAGTTTGTGCTTTGGACGACCTTTTGCTTTCACCTGCAGACTCTGAAAAGTAGTGTGCCAACATCTCTCTTCTCTACGGACATCCTCATGATTATGAAACCACCAACTTTCTGCCATCTCCTGTTCTCCTTCTAGAGCAAATAACCAGTCCTTCAATTCTATAGTTACATCAACATCATCGGGTTTTCCCAACTGCAAAAGGCTACTTTCTTTCCCATCTCCTAAATTTCCATCTGGTTTAAAAGAAAGGAAAGTTAATAGAAATGCAGTTGAAGTAGAAGATAAGAGAGATGGAAAAAAAATAGTGTGTGAGAGGGGGTGCTCAGATGCAACCAGTTAAACAATATTACACATACAAAGAAAATATTACCCAAGATAATGTGTTCCATACCTCCATCCAGGTTGTTAACAATGAGAGGTGATGTTTCAAAAAGTTTTGAAAATGGCCCTGCTCGTAAGTTTTCTAACCCTTTAGAAAGCCCCTTCCCAGGACCACCATCGGGACCAAGTATTCCAAACCGATGCAGTAAGGCTTCAGCATAGTTCATTCCTCCACCAAGGCGAACACCAGATATACATGCTGACACATTCAAACTATGACACTCAACATCTCGTTCATCTAATGGAATTACATGCACCATGCTTATGTCCAGAAATGGAACTGCCAAAGCATTTCCCTTTGAATAAAGGCTCCTTTTTTTCTGTACCCAAAATACAGCTCTTAGTTGAGGGTATCCATTTCCACTAATCAAAGGAGCATCTTCAACATTAGATAACGCGGACCCATTTCCATGTACCAGCTTTCCCTCAGTATCTACACAGTCCACTTGAACACTCTCCCAACATAATGTGGATGAAACAGCAATGGCACCACCAAGAGTTCTATGTGTAACTTTGATAAACAGATTATCCCCAAGAAACTGGACTAAAGGCATGCCCTGAACATTTGCTACAGAAGTCTCCAGAAATCTAAGCTGAAAATCCTTCACTTCTAAACTTACAGCAGTATCACTTGGAACCTTATCCATCAGCCTTCCACCAGAAGATTTATTTCTACTTCTCTTTGGTCTGTTACTTTTTCCAACAAACGCTATCTTGTCACTCACTCTTCCAAAGTATACATAGAGATCCAGGATAAAAAAGAGCTGTTCAACTGAAGTATTGGATGTATATTGCTCACAAGCAACCCCAACCCTAACAATACCCCCTGGAGGAGGAATATCTGCTAATGGGCTCCCATCTGCAGTTGCCATAGCCACTTCAATGCACACATCTTTCAGCTCGACACATCTCCACAAGCCTGAACTCCAGTCGAGAGAATTTTGAAGTCTGCTTAAGCCAGTACATGTTTCTAAGGACAAACTAAGGTGGGATGCTTTAGTGGTCCACTTCTTTTGGCTAGCATCAATCAGTTGATCTTCCCAAAGACAGAAGCAAGCAGGATCCTTCTCCAGGTTCAGTAGCCTTAGTTTTAACGAAGGCGACTCTGAAAAGATCAAGCTCTCAATGTGAAGCCTTGCTCCAGAAAATGAGCTCTGAACACCACTGTCTGTGTTACTTACAGGGTTGTTCAATTTGCCCGTGTCCAAAGGAACCGTAAGATCTAATTCCTTCAGACTCAAAATGAAAGAATTAACTGAAAAATTTGGTAAAACAGCACCAGGATTGACGACAATCCCATCAGCTAGGAAGGAACATATCCTCAAACAGGATTCTTCTTGAAGATGAATCTGGGGTAAAAATAGGAAGATACCACTCAGACATTTAGAAAGTTAACACAAAAGAAGTCATTCGAAACAAAAATTGGTACATACCATTAGAGGTTGACACTCTACAACTGTTTCTGAAGCAAAAGATGGTGGAACTGGAGAGGGTTTGATCTGAAGAGAATGTAGACATACTACAGGAACACCATCAATCAACTGCCACTGCTGTTCTCCCAGAGGATATATGGGAGGGCAAAAACTCCTAGCTGGCCAAACAGACAAAGGAACAAAATCAATTTATCTCACAGACTCGATCAAAACTACATATATGGATATTGAGCAGAAAATCGTTTTCTCAAAAATATAAAATAAATACAACTGTACCAAATTCAGGAGTATGTAGAAGATCTTTTGTGACACTTTGCATTGATGGTTGAACTAAGGTGCATGGAGGTCGTGAAAACGTATCCCTATATTCCAGCAAACCACATAGTTATAACTCGGTTGGATGATAACAAAAACTTGAATCAATGCAGAAGGACAAATACAGAGATAAAAAAGAGCCTCATTCCAAACAGTTGAGGATTGCCATGAAGATCCTGTTAGACTTATTTGTGCTGTATAAGAAACCTACTAAATTAAATCAATTTGTTGGAATAAATACACGGTGGAGCTCACAAGAAATAGTTCATATCCACATCTAGTAAAACAAAAGCACCCTTCAAGGTAATAAACAAACTTTAAAGTTCTAAGTGTAAAGATTTTACCTCTACTTACATTCCTTCAAAGGATTTTATAAATTCTTGAATTTTAGATTGTAATTTCTCGGGGAACCTATTGTATACTGATTATGTGCAGTAGGTTCCTTGTCTTTATAACTACTTTGTCACAAAATCAAATAAAGAATTTTTTTTTTTTTATACATAAATCAAATAAAGAAATTTGAGTGGAAGTTATAGCAAAGGAAAAAGAAAAAGAGTAAACACACATAAAAAGGCTAAAACATTTAAAAAGCAAAGAATAAAAATAGAAAGCTACATTCCACAGACTTTAGTCATAGCAACACTGAAGTATATGAAATTCTTTATAGGTAAAGATGCAAGAAAAATAATGAGAAATAATATTTAGTATGACCAAATTCTGTGAAAAGGTGGACATAAAATGAACCTCACCTTAAGAATATTCCACCAATCATGACCCTAGACAAGATATCATCATTTTCTCCATCAGAAACACTGGCCTGCAAGATAGCAATCTCGATAAGGTATTAACCTACTTGTTGCATGGAACTGCACAAAAACTACTGGATAGACAAGAAACAATTTATGAAGAGGCCTTAGAGGTTTAAAGCAGGAGGACAAAAACTAAAGGATGGTTTATGCTATAGTCAAATAAGTTAAATAAGCCACTAGTAGAACTTGTCACTTGAAGTTGATCGAACTAACAAGGAGCATCTTGGTCCTGCCATGAAAAATATCTTTGAACAAAATCATCTCAAATGAATGATGAAGCGCCAAAATTTAACAAAAAAGACTCTCTAAGGACCCATAACAGTAATATTAGTTTTATATAGACAAACTCAAGAGTTACTCGTTGTATCTATTGGTTTGCTTTAGCCACAAAACCCTCAATAACAACAGTACGATGTCATTGAAAATTTGAAGAATGATTTAGTTAGTGTCACTAAATAAATACCCGTGAAAATAGGAGCGACTGCATCAAAAGTTCGAGCTGGAACTCTGCAAGTAAAAGAGCAGGAAAACAAGGCCCCCAGTTAAAAAATGAGGTCCTGGGAAGAAAAATGTAAATTCTACAACAGGAAGGGTAAAACCTCAGAGAGAGAGAGAGAGTAGAAAGAGATCAAACCAACAGTTTTATATCTAAGTTATTTTAGTTCATTTTTTTTTATAAGTAATAATCTTTATTGAATAGAAAAAGACTAGGCAATGCCCAAGTACACAGGAAGTATACAAAGTAAGAAACCTAGTTACATTCTAGTAAGCTGTAAAGAAAATAAAAACCCAAGTTATTTCAGTGCATAATATACATAAATAATAACTAGAAAACCTAAAGCCCTTTTGTGGTGAGAGGGGACGAACCAGCATCTTTAATGCAGAGAAATATGTGGTCCACAACAATAGAGACTAGAGAGCGCCCTGCTGCTTCAGTAGATCGCTGCCAGGATTCCATTGGGGGGGGAGAGAGAGTGAGTGAGTGAAGACTTCATTGAGATTGGTATATAACAGGTTAGCAAGATAACATCAATAAAGAACAATAAATAAGGTGAGTACAAACCTGTTGAGCCTTTGGATCAACATCCCCTCTATTTAAACAGACATATAATCCCGTTAAGAAACGTAGAAGCGCGCGTAGTCCTGCTCACACGAAATGACATTTACCCCATGCTACATGTTCTAATAAAAGAAAATTCTAAGTACCATTACCTGGTTCACTTAAAGCAGGACAAACAGCTTCGGTAATATGTAACTGAACCTCAAGCCCAAGTGGACTGTTTAGTTCAGTCCTTTGCACGGTAATCTGGTAACCAAAACATTACGGCACTATGAGTAATATGGAAACTAAAAAAAAAATAGATATTCTAGCAAAGTAATGCTAGATACAGTCCTATAGTGTGCACCTTGCACACCCTTTTTGAAAAAAAGTGGAGTCCACTATTAAAAAATGATTTTTTTATGTGGATCCCAGATTTATCCACTTTTTTCAAAATGAGTGCGCAGGGCTTGCACACCTTAAGACTGTGAATATCATTTTGCATTCTAGCAATAGTTTTCTCAGAAAAATATATGAATAAACTTAAAAAGTCAGATCTATATTACATAAGCTTGTCCTGATATTCCTTCTATAAAGCGCTCTCCACCAAAGAAAACTCGCTTTGCGCCATCATCATCTCTCTGGTTTCCTCCCTCTCGGGAGCAGGCTAAATTGGCATCCATGAACATATCAGGATGAGGCAGGAGATCAATAGACAAAGATTCCCATTCAAGTTTCTGGTAAGGATTTTAGCACCATTAGATACTCATGCAAACGTCAGCATTTAGCATCTTTCATACATGAGAATAATGAAATATATGCACAAGAAACATCTTTTGCCCCACATCGAAATTGTAATCATTTTTTTTTTTAATTAGTAAATACCCACATCTAAATCGTAATCATTAAAAGAGTAAATTGTGAAATAGTGGAGCAATTCAAATTCAAACAAAGGGAGCAGGAAATTCCCCCACATCCTCCCCCCCCCCCAAAAAAAAAAAATAAAACACAAAAGAAACTGACCCTGAAAAAGGAAATAAAGAAGAATAAAAAGCCACCCAATGCACATAGTGATACATGTGTCGGTATTGATTTTATTGATAATCAGCATATTACTTTGAACACGTATATGTACTTTTTGTTACTGGAGAAGTCCCGCGCTTCTTTAAGATTTACAACCTGTTAGGACAAGTTGTTAAATTAGCTGTTGACAGAAGAAAGTAATCAATAAATTATCTAACAAGCATAACCAGTAATTACCTGCCAGTTTTCATCTGTGGTATACA
The DNA here is from genome assembly GCF_018687715.1 of Carya illinoinensis. Lineage (NCBI taxonomy): Eukaryota > Viridiplantae > Streptophyta > Magnoliopsida > Fagales > Juglandaceae > Carya > Carya illinoinensis. Next base: position 42,747,678 of record NC_056762.1, on the reverse strand, counting down.
GCAAAAGGTTGCGTATAGTGATAGATGCCAAAGGTGGTGCCCTGGGGATGGTTAACATGTGTATATGAGAAATATCTTTCTGAAACAGCTTCATATCATAATTCAGACTATGCCTCAACCACAATTTTGCAGGGGTCATCATTAGAGCTATCAGTTAAGCCGTTATTTAGAATCAACCAACACATTCAAAATTCCATTATCTAAGAAGAATACAATTTCATTATGAGTAAGTCACAATACACTTTAACTTGTCCAGACAAGACAATATTTGACAATGAACACAGTGAGAAAACAAATGAACCTTAATTCAGTTTTAAACACAGAAAGATAATCTGAATTTCAAATGGAACATGAAGACACATTAAGTGCTCAGATAAATGCAGCTGTTTGAATGTTAACATGTTATCCTTCAAGCTATTAGCAGCAGACGCAAAAACAAAGAAATGCTTTTGTAAAAACACTAATGAATAATTTTACCTTTAGGAGTCTGCAATATCTTCATAAAAAAATTCAAGCATTAAAAACTTCATAAAAAGCAGAGCAATAGGGCATATCCTCACAGTAAGAAATAGAGCAAGAGCAAAACTTACGCAGAAAAAATGTAATATAAGAATGTTGCACAAAACTAATTTACAATTTAACGAGAATGGCCTTTGCAAGTCAAGGGACAAATAATTCTCCTTTCCGATCAAAGTTTCAATGACATTCAAGCCTTAGAGCTAAACATAATTGATAAGTTACTGTTATATCATGCATGTGAGTATCATTTTTTTTTTTTTTTATAAGTATGCATGTGAGTATCATCATATATATATATAAAATACCATCGGCATAAAGTAAAGGTGTAATTCAGAAGTAGAGTTATTCCTAAGTTTGTTCTGATTTTAGACTTTGACTAAACACAATATCACGTATAATATTGAGGGAGCAAATCATAATTTTATAAAAAAATAAAAACAAAAAATGTCAGCCAATTCATGGACCACATGCGAATGATCCATGACCAAATTCTATGGCTAGACAACAAATGTTAAACAAATAGATGGATAAAGGCAGCAAAAACCTACCAAGTAGCTCCTCCTTGGCCTTGGTCACAACCACGAGTTTCAAGGAGAAGATTGACAGTGTGAATCTCTACAGTCATTCCATCTGCAATCTGATAATCATATAAGGTGAATTGTCTTTCAAATTCAATGATTGCACTAGTGTTCATGCAAGTGCTAACAAGCCAACGCAAGGGAAAATTGTGTCAGACTGGAAACCAGCACCCTACAGGAGGTATTCTCAGATCAAGTTCTATGCAACACTGATCTTATCATTTAAGATGTGTGAGTCGGTATGAGTTGAAAGCATAGGGAGAGAAGTAGCAAAAGGGACATGGATAGAAGTTGTAAGGAATATCTCAGATCTCACATGTTTAAAATGGAAGAGTGGCTATTTTCAAGTCGAAGTGATTATGACAACTGGTACAGGGCTGAAGACGAGGAACATAACAAATTGAGAAGCAACTGCCCAAGTGATAAAATGCAGGGGTGGGACGAGGATAGATCTTTGGTTTGATATTTATATAGACTGAAATTATAGCACCCTAAGTACCAAATATATAAGTTTAAGTCGAGCCAAGGCAGAGGCACACCTTATCAGCAAATCCATAACCACTTCCCTTCCCAGAGCTAGCAGATGTCGGTGTACTGTGATCAAAGCAGAACCCAACAGTTTTCACTAACAGCACATCCAATTAGACCACTAAAATCTACTACAACTCACTCAAATCTTGAAACAGAACCTTAAGCACGAAAGAATGTAGCAATACCTGCTTGGACTCCTATCTGTATCTAAATTAGAGTTCTCCTCTAGAACCAAATCAAGCCTATCGATTTGCACAACAATTGGCTCGACTTGAACATTACTTACTGACGGCAGCTGCAAAAGAACATAAATTAAACCCCGTCATGAAAACAAAATATCCTTGCACAACAATTTGGTTCACTGAACAGTTAGAAAAGAAAGGGCGATTTTGTTAAAACTATTTTTTTTTTCTCCTCAAGATCGGATAAATCAACTGTGTTGAACCTTGTGCACTAAGTTTGAGCTTATTTGAGAATCTTGCAATTCAAGATGCTAAACAGTGAACTGGAACAAATACAGAGCCATTAGTCACCAACCATTATCTCCAATTTTCCGACCTTCGCCGTCGTCACATTCAGCGCCGGTGGAAATCCGACGCTAGAGTGCAAAGCGTCGCCGTTTATATCTGCCCCAAATTTCAAATGAGAATCCAACAATAAACGGTAAAAAAACAAAATCAAACAACAAGATTCAACAAGATTGAGCAGAGTAATGGCAGAATTTACCCAAATTGGAGAGCTGTACGGTCCGGCCCTGCAACTTAAACTGATCTCTGGAGAAGGATTTGAGCCAGTACTTAAGAGTATACTCCAGCGCTCGGGCCAGTATCGACTCCATTTCAGACTTCTAGCAGCTTTAAAGAAGTGCCGGAAATGGGTCGGGGCCAAGGGGGATGTGATCGGGAAAACGGGGAAGGTATAGTCGGGATGGGGTCCGGGTGGGGGTGAGCATTGAGAGGCGGGTGGGTGGTTAGGTTAGTGATTTGCCTTTTGTACGGGAATGGAACTGCAGGGGCGAATCTGAAACAGTGGGGGAGTGAGGGATGGAGGTGGAGGAGGTGGGTTGGCACGTGCGAAAGGAAAGTGCATTGGATCTGGGTAGGGGCAATGCCAGAGAAGAACGGTCTCTGAGGGGGTGTCAGAGGCGGATTTTGTCGGTGTGCGGAATCGTCGTTTGGAAATTTTGGTGTGAACTGTCGGTTTTAGCGTTAAAAGTGGGCAAATGTTACTTTTCAGTCGGTGTGAGGACATTCGCTGTTTTATTTATATACTAAATTATAAAAATTTTAATTGTGATATATTAAATTATAAAATTATTTTTATTATAAAATATATTTAATTTATCATATAAAATCATGTTAATTTATATTTTTAAATTTAAAAATAAATTTTATAGTGATAACTATTTTTAAAAAATTAATAAAATATTTAAACAGTCTGTTAAAAGTCTTTGAAAATGGGAATTCAATGCATGGGATCTTGCTGTAATATTGCTTATAACAGTATTTCGAGTGATATATACGTAAAGCTCGCAGCTTATTGAGGAGCCATGCGATGAAATGATTGTGGCGTCGGCCCAAATACGCTTTAGCCGCAAAAAGCCAACACCATTACGACCCAATGACTGTCTGTTATAACATGGTATATATACCAATCCTAGCCATTCGTTATGCTACTTCTTCATTAATCATCTCTTTACAACCGTCGACTGATACAGCTCATCAGACAAATAATTGTGGGAGCCAGATCGAGAATAAAAAAATACCCTTCGGATTAGTAACTATTCTTTCTTAAAAATAAAGTGTTGCGTGTATAAAAAAATTAAATAACTAATTTTATAAAGTGATGTGATTCCTAAAAAATAATAATGGATTGGAATCAGCGTGCCTAGATGTATAATAACTATTCTATCCGGTTTTGTACGATATTTTATAACCCAATCGGTATATATTAATTTTAAAATTTTAAAAATTAATAATAAACCGATTCATTACAAAAATTAAAACTTTCAATTATAGTTTGATTCGGTCCGATTTATGTTAATAATAATATGATATTTATATATATTAAATTATTAGTCTATTTATATTATAATATAAATATATTATTTTATAATAATTAACACATACTAGTATAGTATTGAATTTAACTATAATCTATATAAATTATAAACTTTTTATATAAGTATAATTAAATCTGTAAAAATGTATTTACAAAAAGAATATATATAATATAATTTGTTATGCCAAATGTATTTATCATATATATATCTCAAAATAAGTTTATATTAATAACTTAATATTAATATTTATATTTAATATTAAAATTTATGTTATATTAATTTTATATTATAAGATTAAAATTTATATGTTATATCAAATGTTATATTAAAAATTAAAATTTTAATTTTATATAATAAGATTAATAGATTTGAAAAATAATATTAGAATTTTATGTTATATGAATTGGCAATTTTAACATAATATAAAAAAAATTATAAATATATATACCAATCCAGTTTGGTTTAAACTAATTTTTAAAATATAAAAATCGATACTGAACTAGTTTATAATGATTATAGTTCTTAAGAACCGACAGCTTATAAATTAGATCGAATCCACTAGTCCAATCCAATTTAGCTGATTTATTTTTTGTCCCTAAGAGTATTGACAATGGTCTAGATAAAGGCAAATGTAAAATTTATCTAAAATTAGATGTTTTACATTTTGACTTTGTCATTCAAGATATAACCTCATATTAAATTATGTATCTATTAGCTAAAATAATATTAAAAATGAATGAAATGCGGGGACAAGTTTTTTCCCATTTTAACAAAATAAAATAAATATTTGGTAGGTAAACAGTATCCAGCCCCTTTGATTTAGGCTCAGTTTGGTTACCAAATCTTCCTCAATTTATTTCATCTCATCATTATATCTTTTTTCAAATTCTCATCCACTTTTTCAAATTTCTATATGAAATATAATTAAAAATTCAACTTTTTCAAATTTCAACACACTTATAATATTTAAAACTAATATTCTAATAATATTTTGTTTAATTCAACTCAACTCAACACAATATTCAAACCTAACCTTAGTGTAAATCAAAGGTTCATATTTTGCCCAATTCAATACACGACTTTTATAATGAAATAAGCCTCCTACAATATATATATTTTTTTAATTTTTCTCTAAAGATTTGTTCCTACATTTTGCTAAATCGATACAAGCCGCAAGAGCAAGCCTGGTCAGAGCTAAAATTCTCTGCTTAAAAGGTGAAATTGACTTGGCATAATTTTCTTGAGTTTTATTATGTATAAGTAAAATCGCGTATTAATTTATATATTAATATTAATTTTTTTATATTTAAAATTTAAATTATAATTATTTTAATAAAATTTACTTTTTAATCAATTTTATTAAATTAATGTATATATTAATATACACTTATACTTATAATTAAATTTTTCTAATTGTCTTTTCCCGTCGGACTTTGCTACATACAGTCGACAAATGCAGTCGGCGTGCAGTCGGCTGTACGGAATGAATAAAAAAAATTATAAAATTCTTATTTTATATTTAGAGGGACCTACATGAATAAAAAAAATTATAAAAATAAATTTTTTTTCATATAGATCTCGTATTAATTAATTTTTTTGACAGCCGACTGCATCTATCGACTGTAAAAAGTATTTCCCTTTCCCGTCTAGTATGATACGCTGCTTTACGCAAGAGGGCACGCAATTTGATGCATGGCTCACATGAGAAGACCAATGGTCCAATATCTCAACTCAAATAATTGGTACTCGGGTTCGGGCTGAAGCCCATACAATGATTTTAACCTTTTTGTGTTTGAGCTCAGGCCTGCAGCCCAGCCAATTATTATCTAATGGGTCCTGAGGCTGAGTTAATTGAATTAAAATTTATTAGGCAAAGCTACTGAAACGTGGGCGCACGTGGAGGAGTTGGCAAATTTGACGAGCATAGTATCTAGCCAGCTAGCTACGGCGGCTTGTCTACTTTTTGCGGTTTTCGTATGATTACGAGAAGATGATCAATGATATCTACAGTGTGAAATCTTGTATATTTGTTTAACAAATTGAATAAATATTAAATTTGTATAAAAAAATCATTTTTAAAAAAAGATATTCTATTTTTTTAAAAAAGTATAAGAGATTTATATATCTTATTATTATATTTAACATCATTCTTAAAATATAAACTGTTCTTTTTTGTTTTTAATACCCATAACTATATTATAAAAAAAGAAATGTTATTTATCATATATACATAATATAATAACATATAATTTATCATTTTTATCATCTCATTTGAACACAAATCCATCTTAATTTATAGTATACGAGATGATAAACAGTTTTTCATAAATAAAAAAAACCAATTTGAAGTCCCGAGCAAATGAAGACAAAATAATACATATTATCTAGTTACCACTCATTGATATATAGTATAAAATTTTAGGAAAAAAAATTTAATTATAAATATAACTATGTATTTTTTTCAAAAAAATATAACTGTGTGTTAATATGTATATTAATTTAATATAATTAGTTAAAAATAAATTTTATTAAAAATAATATTAATTTAAATTTTAAATATAAAAAAAATATACGATAAAAACTGCGTTTGACACGAAATCTAAAAATATACTTCTTTAGAAGCTGCATGCCACGTTTGACACAACGAAGCTGGGATCAGGTTTGACACCAATATCCTACATGGCTGCGTTTAATTGGACCGTTTTCCTATTACGTCCCGAAATAGTGAAAAAGAAGCTGCTAAATTTCCGGGAGATGTATATTACTCTATATATTATGGGCTTGGTTGGCAAGAAAACTTGGCTTCAACGCCAATCCGTACAATCTAATCTAAACTCCATGGGAATTAATTCTATTTCCAATTTCCCATCTACGTACCATTAATATTATTCCACCAAACTTCCTTTCTACCATGCATACTTCCGCCAAACATTGCAAAATAATAACAAATGAGAAAAAATATTTATAATTATGAATTGTATAATTGTCTCGTAATTATTTTTTAAAAAAATAAATAAAATATGAGATTCACATGAAAAATATAAAATTTTAATAATAAATTTTACTATTTTTCAAAATAATTACGTAATATTTACGTACTTCATAGTTGTACGTAAAATTATTCTATATCTAATTTCTCAAGAATCTGATTTCCAACATGGCAGCGTCATTTTCATCTCATATTTAAGAAGAGTTTTATTACAAACAAGCAAAGTCGCGTATTAATCTGTGTATCAATATTAATTTTTTCATATTTAAAATTTAAATTAATACTGTTTTTAATAAAATTTATCTTTTGACTAATTATAATAAATTATTGTACATATTAATACATAAATGTGGTTGTAACTAGATTTTTCTATTTAAGAAAGGTAACCAGAAAGAAACGTTATGCGGATACTCTTTTTCCCTTTTTCTTAAAGCCGTGTGACAAAACCTTCGTTTGTCCAACCCCAACAGCTTTCACGGACGACTGCTACATGACTGCTAACGAAAGCTACGTATATTTATTACTAAGCTGTCCATGAATACATCATGGTTTTACTACGTTTATTTCACGTTATATGTAATGCAATGACAGATATATTATTTATAAATTATCGCTCTTTTATTTTTTGATGTTGCATAAAATTATTAGTATATAAATAATTAATTTTTTAATTATTTAATAATATATTAAAAAATAATAATTAAAAAGATAATAAACAATACTACTATTCTTAGAATTAACAGCGTTTGTCCGCGTAAGGCATGGGTAAGACTTGGTAACTGTTATGGGCTAAGATTAGTAACACCCATGATCAATCACTTCCTTCCTTTGTCGTTACTTAGAAGCACGATGCCTTGTAACAGATATCACATGTTTTCACCAACATTTGCTACAAAACAATTAAAAAACAAAAAAGATATTCAATAATGCTAGAATGTTTGGTATTTTTCGCCCACCAAATATATAACGACAGAGAAACCATAACAATTGAGCTTCTACTCTTCATTTTATACATTATATATTAAATTTATTTTTTTAATTTTATTTATACTAAATTAATTGAATTGTTCTACTCATCATTCTTCCACCGCATATTTATTAAAGAAAAAAAATTAAAAAATTAAATGTAATACAACGTCTCAATCAATATGTGGTGTAGAATAATGAATAAATTTTTTTTAACTAATATATTCATCCATGTCAATAATGATATAAATAAGAAAAATACTCTAGTCATAAAATGATTACATAAAAATAAATCTACAAACTGATGTTTGATGTTGTACGTTAGATTATAAAATTACTTTTATTATAAAATATATCGAACGGATTCCATGAAACTATATTAGTTTATGGATTTATTTTGTGTAATCTCTTTATATCTATAGCAGTTCTTTATAAATAAACATTTAATTCAGGTTAAGTTAGGGTTTGTTTGTAAACATAATTATTCTCAAACTACTTCATTATTATTTACAAATTATTAACTAATATTTTATAACTATTCCTAAATTATTTGACATGCTCTTAGAATTCAAATAGAACCTTAATATTAGTTTGAGGTGAAGATTGTTAGGAAATTAAGAAAATGAATGACGTGATACTTCTATCATATCATAATATGTCATATAAATAAAAATACGTACGTACATATCAATTTTAGTTTACATATCATCATATGGTTAAAGCGAAATTCAATAAATTCATAAGAAAAAGAGAGAAGTGACACATTTACAGAAAAATAATGATATAAATTGATATTATTTTATATAAAATATTAAATTAAATTAATTTATTTACCAAAAATTTATTTTTAATATAATTAAAACCTCATCATCGGTTCATCATGATTTAACGACAGGACGAGACGTGCGCGGGAGGTTTTTACGAGATTGGTTTATGTAAATAATAAATATAAAGCTTGAAGTTGGGAAACGAACTCAATTTGTACACCAAAGATTTTGAGAAAAAATAAAAGTGAGAAAACTTGTATAAAAATGATACGATAGACAAATATAGATTTACACGTTTTTCCTCTATATTTTTCTCCTTCCCTTATCCAACTTCCCAAACTTTCTGTCATTCTTCCCTCTCTCTCCTCCGATCTCGCCCTGTTTTTCGACGATTTTTCGGTGCTTTTCAACTTTTCATTCCAAAACCCTAAACATCTGGATTCTGCCCTTCAATCCTGTACCATGATTTGATTTTCCAATCTTTTTATTTTTCTCTTGTTTTAACTTTGCCAATTCACACTAAATTCTTTGCTAATTTTTTGCTTGCTTTTTTTTTTTTTTTGTTTGTTTGTAAATTTCGTTGATTATTTTATCGCGATTAGCCACTAAACTTCTTGGTGTTATTGAAGGTTTCTATTTCTTTTTTTATGCTGCTTTGGTTTTGGCTTTGTGGTTATTGAAGACAAATCCTTGGAACTTTGTTTTCAAAGCACTTTCAACGTTATCATTGTTTTTTTTTTTTTTCAAATATAGAATTGAGGTGCAAACGCCAAAAGAATCAAAGCGGTTTTTTGTTTTCATTTGTGGGTGTTGGTTGTGCACTTTTTGGGTGGTTCTGAATTGGGATTGAATGCTTTTGTTTGAGGCAAAGGGAGGGGATGGAAACCATTGCAAATCGAGCGAATGAATTGGGACTGTTTCTTTCTTTCGGGGCTTTGGCTTAGAAGAGAAAACAGAAACAGGTTATGATTAAGGAGGCTATTGGAGAAACGGAGATTTTTGTTTTTTGGGTGTTGGCTATATTACTGTCTTTGGTTCTTGGAATGAGGAATGATGGCCAGAAACAACAGCAGGGTGGTGTGCCAAGGCCAGGCCGACCCAACGGCTTTATTCCGAGCTCGTTTCGTGCCATTTCCAGCTACCTGAGGATCGTGTCATCGGGGGCATCGACAGTGGCTCGATCGGCGGCCTCGGTAGCGTCGTCGATTGTTGATAGGGACGATGATGCCAACCATGATCAGGTATGAGGTGTAATGGTTTTCGTTATTTTCATTTAAGGATTACCAAGTTAAGAAATCACCGAAATTTTTAGTTTTGCCCAATTGGAATTTGTTGTGTAGAACGGAACCCTTACGGAAACGTAAATGTACGATATAATAGTTTATTCACGGAGTAAATATAACGAGTGTTTCTATGTTTGTTGAGATGATTTTATTGCAATTTTCCCTGCTTAGATAGAAAACTACTTGAAACTATCTAAATGGGGAAGTCGTTAAATGAATGCAGTTTTAGTTTAATATGCTGATAAAAGATAGAATGGTGGTTGAGAATCTTTTGCCCACCATTTCAGTTTATGGGTATTCCCAACTTGGAATTTTCATGCAATACTCAAGCATGGAAATACAACGCTTTTCTTTTGGGCGAAGTAAAAGTTTTACTTTGAGCCTGTTTTTTCTGTACAAAGAAGATTGCTGTATGCCCATACAAGTTAGTACGCTGGATATGAAAAGATACAGATGCAAATGTTGAAAGGTTGATAATTGTGGTTGAAGTTGTGTTGCAGGAAGCTTTGTTCGTTGACCCAATAAATGTAGAGGGCGCTGGTATGATAGAGGATAATCTAGTCAATTGGATTGTATGAGAGGTTTTCCATGCGTTTTGATGTCTTATTAGGTGGATTTTTTGGAGTTAACCGTAGTTCGTCTTAGTTATTTTTGACCTCCTGTTGCTGCTTGACACTCATTTTCAATTGTGGATGGCATAGGAATTGGCAGCCATGTGGTCTAATAAGTGATACAGGTGTTTTGGCTTGATAGTTGGGGACATAATTTTGGGTTCTTGTCCTTGTAGTTTAGGATTTTTTTTTGGGTGTGTGAGAGGTCATGCCATGTCTTATCATCTTATGGATTTATACTGTGTGTACTTCCTGAGCTATTTATGAGAATTGGCTTGTTTAGTGACATAGAGGAGGACAAATTTAATGACCTCTATAAGTTAGTTGCCAAAGATCAACCTAATAATTTGTCCCCGTAAGAGTAAGAAGTAACACTAAAAATGATTACAATCATGCTCTCAACTGGCATGGTTAGAAACAAAATGTCTTAGTAGTTTGTTGATGGGCTAAGGTTGTCAATTTTTAAATGTATTTCTATTTTAGTATGTATGGGGTTGACGTTAGGATATGTGCTTTCCTTTGGGATTTTTGTGATGCTATTAAACGTTGTTTAAAAAGTATGAAAGCAAATAAGTTTCTTGCTGAATGAAACTATGGCCGTCCTCTTAATCAAGTAGTAGTTGGGTTTAAGCTAAATGTATTAATTCCACGTCTTTTGGTTTTCTGTGCTGTGATTGTGTCAGTCTGTGGGCTTCATTTAGTTCATGGGAATTAAGAATCAAATCAATAACATTTAGTTTTACATTTGCTGCTTGTTATGCACTACTTATTTGATGGAAACAAATCCAACCTGATTTTTTTAGTTCAGTAACATAGAACATGAGATAAAATTGGGAAATGTGAGGCTTGTTTGGCTATGGAAATCTCTTGAGATTTTTGTAGTCATTAAAATATATTGAGATTATTTTTGTTGGTGCGTGTGAAAGAGGGAGTGGGTACACAAGGCAAATGTGTTTGGGAACGGAGTTTTTTTTTTGGTGTGCACGCTCGTGTGTTTTGGTTTGTGAAATTTGTGGGGTCCATTGAAAATGGACCATTCTAACTGAGCAGCGGTACTTGTGATCTGCTGCTTTGTTAGGAGTTTATGTGCAATTTAATGCATAGACTTAAAACTTCTACAACAGAATTTTGGCGATGAAGTTCTGGAGTTTGTGTATGGTATTTATTGAAGGATGTGGTTAATGTTGTTCCTATTCAGTCTTATATCCAGAGGAGAGCGTTCAAAAGATAGCCAATAGAAGATCCTATGTGTAGCAAGCTTATATCATGTTAGCGTAAATTGAGGGGAAAAGTTTATAAAATCCCATAAAAGGAGACGTTTTATACAAAACTGGGAAAAAAAAAAAATAATAATAATGCGAAATGCTTATGGAAGTGGTTTTATAATTGCAAGGCATTTGCTTCCCTTCACATTCCACCTTGACTTGTAAAAATGTAATACCAATAATAATGCAAGGAATTTGTATCTGCATGCGTAATTACATGAGGCCAAAAGTGCTCGAATGTGGACATGTAAACTGTGAGTGAGGTGTTATCATGCCATAATAGTGTAAAGCTATTCAGTTGAAAATCTTTGATCCAATGTTTTATATTTCTTTGATAAATTCACATTGCCAATTGAAGATATGTGCGTGATGAGGTTGAATCTTGTCCTGTGTTGATGTAGATTAGTCTTGCTTCTTAAATTCTTATTTGCGGTCTTTCTCTATTGTGTATATTTATATATTTTATAGGCTGTACTGTGTGTGTGTGTGTGTGTGAGAGAGAGAGAGAGAGAGAGAGAGAGAGAGAGAGAGAGAGAGAGAGAGAGAGAGAGAGAGAGAGAGAGAGAGAGAGAGAGAGAGAAGTGTTGCTAGTCATGCATCTTTAAAATTAATGATCCTCTCATAATATGTTATTTTGTATTGTTCTACTTATCAAAAAAAAAAAAATGTTATTTCGTATTTGTTAAAGTAACCAATACACTTGGAGATAACTACTTTTATATTTTTCATGTAAAACTTATATAGGTGATTTGGGCTGGGTTTGACAAGTTAGAGGGTGAGGGAGATGTCATTCGACAAGTTCTCCTGCTGGCTTACAGGTCCGGTTTCCAGGTTTGGGATGTCGAGGATGCCGATAATGTCCGTGACCTAGTTTCAAGACATGATGGCCCTGTTTCATTTATGCAAATGCTACCAAAACCGGTGCCAACAAAGGGACTGCAAGGCAAGTTTGGAGACTGCCACCCAGTGCTGGTAGTTTGTGGTGATGGGTCCCTTTCTATTGGTGGTAACATTCAGGATGGTTCAGCCACTCCTGGCAATGGTAGCATCCCAAACGGCCATGATCCTGTAAATGGAAATTTCTTGCCTACTACTGTTCGGTTTTATTCAATTAGATCTCAATCTTATGTCCATGTGCTAAAGTTCAGATCAGTTGTTTACTCTATAAGATGCAGTTCCCGAGTTGTCGCTATTTCTCAAGCAGCTCAGGTATATTACTTATTTAACTTTGAAGCACCCTTTTCTTATGCCTATTGTAAGTGTAATAAAATAAGTGTTACAAATTGCAGATACACTGCTTTGATGCCGCAACTTTAGAGAGGGATTATACCATTCTTACGAATCCTATAATTACGGTGTGCCCTGGCTCTGGAGGCATAGGTTATGGGCCTCTTGCTGTGGGTCCTCGATGGCTTGCTTACAGCGGAAGTCCAGTCGCAGTCTCGAGTTCAGGGCGTGTCAGTCCACAACATCTATTGCCTTCTGCCAGCTTTCCCGGTTTTCCTTCGAATGGGAGCATGGTGGCTCACTATGCAAAAGAATCCAGCAAGCAACTTGCTGCTGGGATTGTGACCCTAGGAGACATGGGGTATAAGAAGCTGTCCAGATACTGCTCTGAGCTACTGCCTGATAATAATACTTCAATGCAATCAGGGAATCCTGGTTCGAAAATTAATATACCTGTTAATATTCATCTAACAGATGTGGAAAATGCCGGAATGGTACATGCTTTTCTTAACTATGTTTTTATTTGTTACTGAAACCACATGTGCATGCTTGCTTCATTTCTCTAATGCTTGATTTTTGAATGTTTGACTAGAGTTCATGTACTTTTACTTTGCTTTTACTTCTTTGCCTGGGTGAATGCATTATATTACATAATAAGAGCTATTCGGAAAATATTGTTAAGTTTGACCTATCTTGTGAATTATTATAATTTGTTTTGAGCCGTGGGTTTCCTGGTACCAAGCATGGTTGCAACCTATTCTGTGCAACCTCTTGCTGTTGTAGCATATACCAATGAAGCTATTTATGAATGACACTGCTCGATCCTTTTTATCTTATATATATTTCCCTAGGTTTTATTGTCTTGTTTTGGTTATCAGGTCATTATCAGAGATATTGTCAGCAAAGTTGTTATTGCCCAGTTCAGGGCACACAAGAGTCCTATTTCAGCATTATGCTTTGACCCCAGCGGCACCCTTTTAGTTACCGCTTCGGTGCAGGGGCACAACATAAATGTTTTCAAAATAATCCCTGGACTCCCTGGAAGCTCCTCTGCATCTGATGCAGGTGCATCTTATGTACATCTTTACAGGTTGCAACGTGGCTTCACAAATGCAGTAAGTGTCGGATACATTTTTCAATGTTCCTTCTTGAATATGTCATTGTTATCATCTCACTTTTTCTAGGATGTTTTTTGGTAATCGATTCAGGTCATTCAGGATATCACTTTCAGTGACGACAGTAACTGGATTATGATCAGTTCATCAAGGGGGACAAGTCATTTGTTTACTATTAATCCTCTTGGGGGATCAGTAAACTTTCAGTCTGCTGATGCTAGTCTTACCATCAAAAATAGCAGTTTGGGTGTTATGACTAACCCATCAGTGCGTTGGCCACCAAATCAACAGAGCCTTTTTGCAGCTGGTCCTCCCGTTACACTTTCTGTTGTTAGCAGAATAAGGAATGGAAACAATGGATGGAGAGGAACTGTAAGTGGTGCAGCAGCAGCTGCAACAGGTAGAATGAGTTCTCTTTCTGGGGCTATTGCTTCATCTTTCCACAATTGCAGAGGGAATGCTTTATATGTGGATTGCAGTTCTTCGAAATCAAAGTACCACCTTTTGGTTTTTTCTCCGTCTGGTTGTATGACACAATATGTGTTGCGAACATCAACTTGTCTAGACCCAACAGCTAATGTGTCTGGATTAACCACTGGTCCTGAATTAGCACCGGAATGCGATGCAAGATTAGTCATCGAGGCTATCCAAAAGTGGAATATATGTCAGAAACATAACCGAAGAGAGAGAGAAGATAATATTGACATATATGGTGAGAATGGAAACTCAGACAGCAATAAAATATATTCCAAAGGAGTGAGGAAGGGAAATAGCATCTATCCTGAAGCTGGGGGTACATTTGCTAAAGCAAAGATCAGTCCTGAGGAGAAACACCATTTCTATATATCAGAAGCTGAACTACAGATGCATCAACCTCGGGCACCATTGTGGGCAAAACCTAAGGTATATCTGTCTTCTGCTGGAACAGAATATGTTTTGTTTATGTCATTGATGTGTGCATTTTCTTTGATTTTTGATGTGTCCCTTTTCTTGTACATTTGCTTGCCAGATATACTTTCAGTTGATGATGGTGGAAGGCCCCAAAAGGGATGACGAAAATGCTTCTGGGGGGGAAATCGAAATTGAAAGGATTCCAACTTGTGTGATTGAAGCAAGGTCAAAAGGCTTGGTTCCAGTTTTCGACTATCTTTCGACCCCAAAAATCCAGCAAACAAGGTGCACAAGTTTTGTGAGTTTATTTATTTACTTATTTCTGGAAATTCGACTGTTACTTGCATGACATCGATTATGTTTTCACTGATAAAAAAAAATCAGCTTTGATTTCAATTTTGGGGTACCTGATTCTTCATGTTATCATACTTGAAGAACTTAAATCTTGGATAAAACTTGACATCTGTTGATTCTGTATTTTGCTTGAGCCATAGCTTAAATAACACCTTCAGTAAGAAGGATGTATTGGGATTAAGACCCAACTGGTGGCATGCTGCTTATCAATCAAACAAAAATATATATTTTGCTTAATGTGCATAGTAGTGTCTTTTGCTTATATTCAATTGTATATTATCTTTTTGTGCCCAACAGTGAGGCGTCATATTGGCATTGATGAAGTACCATTTACCTTGTCATGCAGGAACCCTGCTCTGGAGTGCAATCTTAATGGGCGACTTCAGCAACAGAGATCTGGTCTGTTGGCAAATGGCAGGTTTTCACACAGGAGCAGCTCTGGCTCTCTTGATTCTGTGACTGACAGTAGTGCTTCACTGGCAGAATTTCACAACGGCATCGAAGAAACTGAATCAGATGGTCCTCGTATGCCAGTAGAAACCAACAGCTTTGTAAATAATAATGACAGCCCAAAAACAAAGACTAGGCTTGAGATTGTAAATAATAGAGAGAGCTTCAAAGTGGAGGCTCAACTCAAGCTTGTAAATAGTAACAAAGAAAGCGTAAAAATGGAGAATCATTTTGAAGATGAAGGTGTTGAGTTTGATTAGAGGTACGCTTTTTCCTAATTTTTATTTCTTTGTTAATGATTTAAATAGTTTGTCAGACATAAAATAATGAAGTTGTTGAACTTATTGGTGTTGATTAGCCTGCTATCTGGTAAAAATGTGTATGGATTACTTTATTAGTTAGCAATTTTGAGAGTGGTATGATATAGGTCTTTGACACATATTTGGAAGTTTTATGCTATTGTAGGGTATTGGCAATGCATCAACCAAACCAATCCATCTAATATCAGCACAAGAATGTTATTTGCACACTTTATTGTACACCTGTTTTTCACACCTGGGTTTTAGACCTTCATTTCAAGTTAAAATAGTGATCACATTTATTTGGAACTTCCAAATTGTAATAATATTTCCTGTGTTATCTAATGTAACGCCCGAATGGAGGGCTCAAACCACATGGCCTATACTCCAAAAGGACTAGTCAATGATACAATTGGAATCTCATTAGAACTTTATAATGAGCCCCATTGGAACCTTATAAAAAGCAAGAACTTCTCATTTCCAAGCAATATGGGATCTCATACACCACATACCCTTATCCTTATCATATGAGGTATCACACCCAAGGTCTGGAATCGAGGCTTGTGAGAAGTTCTCACGTCAGTTTGTTCTAATAATATAAGATGCTGACACTCATATATTGGGATCTCCTTTTTCCTCCCCCTTCTTTTCTACCCAAGTATTTGATTTTAATTGAACTTCTTCATGCAGTGTATTCACGTGACATTCTATCTTGTAGGTGACCGCTCTGGAGTTTAGGACACGTTATACATATACATACCGTCACACCATTGCCCGTGGCAATGTTTATTTTTTTGGCTTTGTATTGGTTTGGTTTGAACTTGAGGCATAAGAAAGATGTTTTATGTAATAGATGACTTAGATAGCCTGGTCCAGAGAGTCCTGTCTATGTTTACCACTGCTCGATTTTGAGCCATTATTTATAGCCTTGAGATGACTAAAGGTAGATAGAGAGGTTAAGAAATTAATGAATGTTTTGAGAGCCGGTGTATAATATGATTATACCACGGATTTTCACAGGCTTGTGAAACCTAGGTTACCAAGCTTTTGGGGTGGTTAGTGATGGATTTGCACAAATATTGAAACTTTTTCTGGTCATAATTGAATTAGTTTCCCTCTTTGTTTCTTGCAGTGCTGAGTTATTGTGTTCCTTCTTTTTATCAGGTGTGCAGATATTCTTTTATTCTCCAGTGGGGTTCATTAACGGTGTTAATATAATCGGTGGAAAGTTAGAGGATAGTGTGAAGCAGAATTGTCGATAATGTTGTTTGGTTTTAATCTGCTGATGACTTTGTAAATAACAGGCATTATATTACGTTTGTAATATGTAAATAATAGCATCACATAATGACTCTTTCTCACTTTCATTATTCTATTAATTTTAAAATTTGTTCTATTATCTCTCTGTCATTTTGCTGAGATGAAGAGATATTGGTGTAAGGTCCAGCTTCATTTTCGGTTTGTGCATTTATATATATATATATATTATTGGATTTCTACCCATTCTGGCATCTGAGTTTTTAGATGGTTTAAACATTTCATCTTTTTTATTTATTTTTAACCCCCATTAGGGAAAGCTGTTCAAAAGATGTCAACAATGGTGTGAGGTATAAGCTTCCTAATAAGACTATAATTGATTTGAGTCCAATAAATCTGAGACTGGTTCTGAAAAGCTATCTTTAAAAGCCAGGGGTTGGGAGACTACAGCGAGTCTTGCATAGGAGCTCTTCAAATGATTTCTGTACCTCTAGAATTCTCCCCACATCCTCAACTGCAAACTCAACCTCTGCGTTACATATCCACCGACCTGGCTGGATACAATCCCAGCTTTAATGCTTTTTACGATGAGTTTAGTTCCAGGAATATGCTCCACTAATGCGGGTGGGTGCTGAACAACCGACAGCAACTTTACCAAGGTGGGATCCTCCGGCTATAGTATAAACCTTTCTATCTCTTTGAGCATTTCTGCCACTTTCTTGCTTATTCTATTACGCTTACTGAAATTCGAGGAATGTCGAGGAAGATTTACAGCTTAAATCTGATGGACTTTAGGCAAAAACTCCTCGACCTTCATAATCCATTCCGTAACTGGAGTACCAGGCACTTTTCCTTTTGTCATAGCTAATTCCGTTTGATTTATGAGTTCTTGTAGAGTCCTAAGGGATCTCGTCCCCTCCTCCAAACCGTCGAGGTTTGCTCTGAATTTGACAGCGTTCTTGGTCGTAGAATGGATACTGCCAAAGAAAAGCCGCCCAGTTTCTACAACTAGTCCACCAATAATCGAAGCCACCACTTCCATGCTAGAAATCTTGCCGTGTGACTGTGAGATGCCGGAATTAAGAAAAAAATTCATAGCCAAAGACTCTAATCTATCTCTATTCTTTATTGAGCCGTCTTCATCAAGATTTTTCTCATTTTCTTGAATCTTATCTTTTCCATGTATGGCTTCTCTTTATTTTTCTCCAAGGTTCTTTTAACACTTCTTCTTGCAATTAAAGTTGAATATGAATCTTTTTTTTTTTTTTTAAAATAAAAGAAGGAAACTCTTATATATCTTTAATTAGTATAAAATATTCATCCATATATTCCTACATTGATTTATATATTGACAATATTTTTATATCATAAATTTGTTTTATAATATTTTTATTACAATATATAAATATATATATTAAAAAAAAGAAATACTCTAGTCACAAAAGGATTATACAAAAATAATTCTACAAATTGATATGGCTTGATGTGATTTGTCAGATTATAAAATTACTTTTACTATAAAGTAAATTTAATGAATTAAATGAATCTATATCAGTTTATAATATTATTTTTATATAATTTTTTTTTTTTTTTTTTAATGAATGTAGTGGTACTCTTTAAAAAAATATATATATTGAATTATCTTAATAGTATGTCTCCAACTTTGCTGACGCCACAAACTAATCTTGTTTTGGTTTTGGGTCTTTCGGGTGAAGCATTGACGACCACCAAACTTTTGCTTTTGGGCCGGGTGGGATCGGTAATGGTCACAATGAAATCATGTGGAAACTGGAAACTTGGAACATTTCAGATTTGGACAAGACAAAAGTCTTAGGTTGGAAGCACCTATCCAAAACCCACCTGATTTTACCTTCTTAGTCAAATGCAGATATGCTGTCTCTATATTTTTCCATCTACATGTAGCAAGGGTTTCTAATCTTAACCATTTCCACTAACACAATATTCCAAGTTCCAATAAGCCAATGCGGACTATAGTAAAGTCTCCAACTATATATTAATCAGTAGAATGCATACTACTACTAGATAGGACTGAAAAAACTTCATATATAAATATATCAAATCCATAATTACTTGTATCACTTTTTGCTAAAACTCGGTGTTAATTACGTAATTAATATAAGGCCTACCCCCCATTCACGTAGAATGGAGATAATTTTTAATTGTCTGACCGAATAAATAGTCTAATTCTTAAAAAAGATAGATACATCATATGAATCTTGCAACATGTAATGTTGTATGTTTAGAATTTTCGACCAGTGTGAATCTCATATAAATATCAAATACCATATCAATCTTTCTTTGTGTTGGACTGTTGAATGTGATTGAAAATTAAGGCTTAGAAACATAATCATACCATTTGTATATATCTGTTTTGTGGTAAATAGTACACTACTGTTTGTGCACTAAGGCCAAGATTCACATGACTCCAAAAATTAGTCTTTTGTTAGTGACAAATTTAGCCTTACAAGCAGCAAACATGAATCAAAACCTCTTAGAAGTTCTCTTCATTTATTTGTTAGAGATGTGGAACAGAGAAGAGGTTCCTGTACTTTTACTCCAACAACCAAAGCCCCAACCCACAGCAAGGAGAGAGAGTCATTTTCCATGTAGAAGCCCTGTTGTGTCAAAGTTCAAACTCTTTGCATGCTACATAAACTTCATGTGGAGGCAAAGCCAAGCAAACACCAAACAAACCCCATCTCAAATATATTCATATTTTTCTTTTTATTTTTCTTTCCTCTTCTCCCTCAACTTCCCTCCTTTAAGCTCAAGCCAAACACATACCCACAAAACAAAGATAGCCTCTTCTTAGTCTCATGTCTCTTTCTCTTTAACAACCCCCCGCTCACCTTTTGTAATAAATATGCCTCCAGAACCTTGACATCTCTAGCCCAAATGCTAAGCAAGGTTAGGTAAAAGACAGCTACCTTAAACACCATCGAATTCTTCCTTTTACAGCATAACCATCACAAGGAGGGTTCTTGCAATTCGACTCACTTCTTCTTTGGGTGATTTGCCAAATGAAATAACAAGCAAGCCCTTAAGAAAAACTTCCACGTCGGTTTGCCTTCCGGTGTGTGCGTGCGCGCGCGTGTTTCTTGTCTTGTTTTTCTGGAGAAATGCAGCTTTACATCTCACCCAGTTTGAGGCACATATCAGTGTTTCCGGGGAAAGGTTTTAAAGAGTTTATCAAAGTGAAGGTTGGCTCAAGGCGGGTCTCGTATCGAATGCTTTTCTATTCGCTTTTATTCTTTACATTTCTTCTCCGATTCGCGTTCGTATTGACAGCAGTGGACACCATTGATGGAGAAATCAAGTGCTCTACCATAGGTACGTAATTAACATTATTCTAAGCCATTGCATGCAGATGAGTTTCCAGCTTTCATTAATCTCCCACATTCTTTGATGCAGGCACAAACACGATTAATATTGTTGTTGTTGTTGTTGTTTTTTTTTTTAATATTTTATTGGAGCATTGAAGAATGAATTTGAAAATGCAAGAGTAACTAACAAAAATTCAAATTCCAATATTACTACTAATTAAATAAAAAATCCAGATCAAATTAATAAGATATAAATTTTGATAATCATCCATAAATTAACTTAATTAGAGGTTCAAAAATAATTATAGAAATTCTATTTGCAGTCCAGGTGGCAGAGATTGTGTGTGCATACTCATTAATGTATGGAGATAAAAGGAAAAAAAAAATATCATTTTAAAAAATATATTATTTTAATTTTAAAATTTTTTTAAAAATAACTTTATGTACTGAAGTCCTCAAATGAGGATTGTAAATAGACCGACTCTTATCTATATTGTCGAGCCCAATGAAGTTTGCCGCCTGCAGATGTATATGTTGCATGCGTGTCGATTATGTATATCATGCATGCACTTGTGAATTGTCTTAGATACCCTTTTGAAATTCTAGTTAGGTGTGATCTGTTGATGACTTCCAACCATTAATTAATTTGTTTAATAATCTAATCAATGGGTATTTTTTGACCTTTTACCAAATTTATATATATATATATATAATTAATTGATATAATAACCTCACAGAAGTGTACGTTTGGTTGGTCCACGAGCACCAACCTGAATTATTATTGATATTTTTGTTTTTAGGTGCTTAATGAAATGTTAGGTTTAATCATTGTAGTTACTTATATTATACTACATGTGTTCTAATTGTAGGTTGCCTGGGTAAAAGATTAAGACCGGGTATTTTGGGAAGAAGGCTCGACTCAAATGTATTAATCTCCGGACTCATTTTTTAGATTTTTTAAATTATTCAGTACTATTTAAAGGCGTTTATACCACACGCCATTCACATGACATAGTTTGATTTGTAAGATTCAAATTTTAAAATTTATATTTCAGATCAAATTATGTCACATGGATAGCATGTGGTGAAAAGATTTTCAAACAAAATTATCGATTGTTCATTAAGAATCCAAATCTTATATCCTATTGCTAATTTTGTTTATGAATTGAATTAACAAAAATTGTTGTCTTAAAGGTCCCAGAAGTGATATACCAAATTCTAGAAGAGCCCATGAACAAAGATGAATTACAAGGAAGATCTGACGTTCCTCAGACTTTGGAGGACTTCATGGCCGAGATTAAGAAAAGCAAATCTGACGCCAAGACATTTGCTGTCAAGCTTAGAGAGATGGTACTACTATGTTTTTCCTCATCTCCTTTGCAAATGTCTGCAAGTGCAACAACAGACAACTCGATTGTAAGTTTATGGTCTCGATCGAGCTCTCAACTAAAATTTTACAATTTTTTTCAGGTTACCCTTCTTGAACAAAGAACTCGGACAGCCAAAATCCAAGAATATTTATACCGTCATGTAGCGTCGAGTAGCATACCCAAACAGCTCCACTGCCTTGCTCTAAAGCTAGCCAACGAGCACTCCAACAATGCGGCTGCCCGCCTCCAGCTCCCTTCTGCTGAACTCGTCCCTGCCCTCGTTGACAACTCCTACTTCCACTTTGTCCTTGCTTCTGACAATGTGCTCGCTGCCTCCGTTGTTGCAACATCACTTGTTCGGAACTCGCTGCGCCCCCAAAAGGTTGTCCTTCATATAATCACGGATAGAAAAACTTACTATCCCATGCAGGCATGGTTCTCATTGCATCCCTTATCTCCCGCAATAATTGAAGTCAAGGCATTGCACCACTTTGATTGGTTTTCCAAGGGGAAGGTGCCAGTTTTGGAGGCAATGGAAAAGGACCAACGTGTACGATCGCAATTTAGAGGCGGGTCATCGGCTATTGTGGCAAATAATACTGAGAAGCCCCAAGTCATTGCAGCAAAGTTACAAGCATTGAGTCCTAAATACAACTCTGTGATGAATCACATCAGAATACATCTACCAGAGGTAAACAACTCTACTTTGAAAGTCGATTTATTGTTTGAGAAAGCTGCATTGCCTGCATGTTTGCTCGACTAGAAAAACAAGAAATCACTTTTTTTAAATCTAACCAAGTTGTTTCCTCTTAATATATGCTCTTAACAGCTAAATGTCATTTCAATTCTTTTGCAGTTGTTCCCCAGCCTAAACAAGGTGGTTTTCCTGGATGACGACATCGTGGTTCAAACAGATCTTTCCCCACTATGGGACGTTGATATGAATGGAAAAGTTAATGGAGCGGTGGAAACTTGCAGGGGAGAAGATACATTTGTCATGTCAAAGCGGTTCAAGAGCTATCTGAACTTCTCCCATCCTTTGATATCAAAGAATTTCGATCCCAATGAATGTGCATGGGCTTATGGCATGAACATTTTTGATCTAGATGCATGGAGGAAGACCAACATAAGCCTTTCATACCATTACTGGCTTGAACAGGTATATCCCCATCATACACTGCCTATGTTTAAGAAGAAAGGCAGGGTATAAACAGAATGATGTTATTATTCAGTTTCTACCCCGATTTAATTATGTTTTCATGTCTGCAGAACTTGAAATCGGATCTCAGTTTGTGGCAACTGGGGACACTACCCCCTGGACTAATAGCTTTCCATGGACATGTCTATGTAATCGATTCCTTCTGGCACATGCTGGGGCTGGGTTACCAGGACAATACGAGCTTTGCTGATGCTGAGAGTGCTGGCGTCATCCATTTCAACGGCAGGGCGAAGCCGTGGCTAGAGATAGCATTCCCGCAACTTAGGCCATTATGGGCCAAGCATGTGAACTTTTCAGATAAATTCATCAAGAGCTGTCATATAAGGGCATCTTCTTAGAATGGATTTTCAGAGGAATATGTTGGTAAACGAATATCCTTTTGTATATGTTAAAAAAGAAGATAAGAGATTGAGAGTTCTTCGCAAATTCAAGGCCTTGAGGACTGAATCAGCGATGGCAACAGCATCAGCCTCCTGTTTTTCTAAACTATCATTTGTTGTTGGTTAAAGCTTCCCTATTCTTTCTTTCTTTCCCATTTTTCCTGATCTTTCCATGCTTCCAAACCATATTTATTCACTAAAGTGATTTGTTCACATCTATGATGAGGTTCTATGCACAGATTACCAGAAATACAATCTCATAATTTCGTATTAAATAAGCCCCGTCTTTTTCATACACCGATCAGGGATTTTTATATCACAGACTTGACATATCTAATGTCAGTAAAGATTACAACCTGTTTCTTTCAGGCATTTCAACGGACGGCTTGCCTCGAGATAATCAAAATTATAATCAAAATCAGAGTGGCTTTAACCTGCTTTTTTCCCAGTTACATTTGACACCAAATCCTTTAAGAACTTTGCAGATTTCGTGATGGGCGAATTGATTGCCATTAAATTATACAGAACATTCTCAACTTCGGTGATCGATGGCCGTGTCTTGAACCTCGAGACCACTTTCAGTTCCCCAGTTTCTTCTTCAACAAGAACCGTCCATCTCCCACCACTCACAACTCCATCCCTCACGCACTTGAAAATCACTCCCTTCCTCTTACTCAAAAGCCCTCTAACCTCCAACCCCATGAACGAATATATCACTTCAAATGACCCCACGAAGCCACCCAGCTCACCAAAGTTGCTTTCCTCCTCAAACGCCCATTTGGGGTTGAAAATCACCACCGGCTTAGGATACGAACTGTCAGTAACGGCTTTTATAACTGCCAACTGTGAAGCCTCTGGCACCAAAAAAACTGCCACATCGGCAGAACTCAATATTCTGGTATCGCCATTTTTGGTCTTCAATGAAGAAATGTCCGTATGTTCAATTTGGCTGGAAGACTGAATTCCAAAGGCTTCCATTGCACCTTCTCTCAAGGTAACGTGAGGCCATAGGAGTAGCAACTTAACAGGAGAGCCTTTTCTTTTAATGGGTAAGTCCTGAAAGACATCGAGAGCTAGTTGCGATAGCGATGCGGGCGAGTCGTCAATAACCGGAATTTCGAGTCGGAACCTGGGTTGCTTTAGCTTCTTGAGTTTACCGACGAATTTGGGGTTGTTGAGGGGCTTTTCTAAGGTGGATGAAAGGCAGGTTTTGGCCTGGAGGATGGCTTCTTCTTTGGAAGTGGGTGGTGTGGAAGAGGACAGGGACGAGCAGACGGATATGGGTTTACGGGGCAGAATTGGAGAAAAGGAGAGATGGATACGGGAATGGGAAAGTTGTTCATGCGAATGAAAAGGGAGAATCGGAAAGTGGGCTTTGGAGTGAGCAAATGGGATTGATGGCTTCGCAGTTTCAATGGTTCGTAGATGAATCTTGAGAAGATTGGAAGCCATTTTGAGCTTTGAAGTACCAAATAAAAAGGCTGTTGTGGCTTGAAAAAGAAAGGAGCACTCAAAAACCAAAACTAAAAAACGATGTAGATAAGGTTTCTAATCCCAAATTCCAACCACAGGCTACAAACCAGCTTATCAAGTCTCGAGTTGTAGCATAGAAACTGGCTGTCACCGATATTTATCGTTGAATGATTATTGATTGTTGCTGCAACATTTGTCCCAAACCAAAAACCGCACAGAGGTTTGATTAACATGCGTGTACACGACAGTACATCCGTTTACCAAGTTGATTATCCTGATAAAAATAGTTTCGGCCGTTGTTTCCACAGAAAAAATTCTCATGGATGAAAAGTACGAAAATATACCATCTTAACATATCAGGAGTCTTGTACTTATTGGATCAATGCTTGCTACTTTCTACAGTTAACAAAATGTCAAAAAGGTCAAAAAAGGCTGTTTCCTCATAGAGTGGAGCCAAAATCCGCTTCAACTTGCAGTGCCAACGGGAGAACCCAAAAGGCACGATGCCTCCATCAAAGCAGATTGCAGTCAAAACAGAAACAATAATTGCCAGACAAACTTATTGACATTTACATGCAAATACCGGCATCAATTCATAAATGTACCTTCGATAGAAAATAAAGTTTCCCATAAAATCCAGTTACAGCTTATGAGACTTGAGCAAAACCTACTACAGGCAATAGGAATGACAAAACGAATACAGTTTCGCCTTCATAAATGTACTTTCGAGTCCAAATCATCTTGGACTACCAACCTAAGCAACCGGTGGGCGGAGTACATGATCCTGTGAGGTATCCACTGCAGCAGGTGGCATGAATTGCCACATTGCGACTCCTGGGTAACTAATGAAAGGCACCAACTTGCTGCCAGGGGCCTGGGCCTGAGCAGCAAATGCAGCAGGCATTGG
Source organism: Carya illinoinensis (assembly GCF_018687715.1). NCBI lineage: Eukaryota > Viridiplantae > Streptophyta > Magnoliopsida > Fagales > Juglandaceae > Carya > Carya illinoinensis. Next base: position 42,721,821 of record NC_056762.1, on the reverse strand, counting down.
AGGAGGAGCTGGCAAGTAACCAGGTTGCGCATTCATGCCTTTCAGTTGCTGCTCCAACTTCTCTTTCTCTGCCTTCAGCCTCTGCTTCTCATCTCGAAGCTCATTTTTCTCAGCCTACACAAGGTACAGAATGGAACTTGCCTCAGAAAGCGATCATGTTTCCTCTTTTGGACACTGGCATTTTTGAAGCGACAAAAACGTAGTGTGGATGGAACAAAAATGAAAATAGCTTCACCTTCAACTCTTTAATCTTCTCCTGGAGACTTGAATTTGAGTCCTTCAACTTCTGGGCTTCACCCCGTAACTGAGTCACCATTCGGACAGCGTCAATTAAAATAGCAGCCTTGTCCGTTTTTGGAGGCCTCCCGGGCTCCAGAATAGAGCCCAATTCCACAAACCTAATCATCACAAACACAAAAACATGCATGAGGGGGGGAAGAAGAAAGAAGAAAAATAATAAGAAGAACAAGAGAATACTTGTCATTCAGTCTATCCCTCCTCAGCTTCTCCCGAGAAGCTTTGGAACTAGATGCATAGCATAATTCAGATCTACCCCTGCAGAAGATACAGAGGGACAGATAATGAAGATCCAATAACAAACTCATTGATCCATGTATCATACTTTTAACAATCAAGTTTGGACCCATTGTCTAACAAAGCACAGTTGTGATAATCGATAGCCTCAAGTTAAGATTCCATCTAATTACCTCGATTCTGGCCTATGTATGCGTCTATAGTTAAACTTTCACCCAGAAAATCTACTCAGCAAAATCATATGCTCAAAATCTTCTGAAAGCCCACAGATATAGGGAAAAAACATTCATGTAGCCCTTCCCATAAACTGGTGAACACAGTTTTAAGTAGCTCAAGATTTTGTTCATCTTATTTAAAGAAAAAGAGAAAAGAGGGAGTTGTATGTGTACCTTTTCTTTGGGCCACAGTCCTTGATGCCATCTGAATCCCCCAATGAGCCATCAATCTCCACACTAGACACATCTCATTTCATCAAACAAGAACAAAAGGACATCAGTAACCACACAGATGCAAATTAAAAAACTTAATAAAATAAGAATAATGCTACATACAATCGTGGAGTGTGTAAGCGCCATACAGTCGCTTTGAAAAAGAGTGAGGTCTAATGTTAAAAAATTAATTAATTTTTTTTATGTGGGTCCCATATTTATTCTCTTTTTTCGAAGTGATTGTGCGACGCTTACACACTCACAATTGCAACTATCATTTCTCTGGTAGAAGAAATGGTCAATCTCCAAAATAAAAATGGTTGCGTGGACAGAAATGAGCTACTATATCGAATCATGTGGGTCCCATATTTATTCAGATGGGGTCTAATGTTAAAAAATTAATTAATTTTTTTTCATGTGGGTCTCATATTTATTCACTTTTTCGAAGTGATTGTGTGGTGCTTGCACACTCACGACTGCAACTATCATTTCTCTGGTAGAAGAAATGGTCAATCTCCAAAATATAAATGGTTGCATGAACAGAAATGAGCTACTGTATCGAATCATCCCCCCCCCCCCCCGCCACGAGCTTTACTACACATAAGCCCACACACCACACAACACTTTTTTTTTTAAAATTAGATTTATTCTTTTTAAACTAATTGACTTCTTCTACTCATTATCCATATACCAAACATTTGGTAAAAGAAAAAAATAAAAAATAAAAAGATAAAAATAAGTTTGGTGTGTGAGCTTATGTTTAGAATTTTTCAAAAAATTTTTACCCCATCACTTAATCCATAGATATATCTCTCAACTTTAGGTACAGAAAAGAAGGTATAGTTCGATAAAGCAAATTTAGCAACGTCTAACTACCCACACATAAAAAGATTTCCCAAAAAGAAAAAATAATACCAAAAACGTGTCAGCGAACATGGACCTTGTCCCCAGAAACTACCTACAACTCCAATCAATAATGCGTTAAAAAGAAATGCTCAGGCATACGTACAACTAAAACAATCATTTCAACCTGCAGATTGTACAAAGCCAGACTCAGGCTCTGGTAAACATCAAAAGTATCCAATGACTAGTTTTCCTACATAATCATCAAATTCTCAATCATCTCAAATACACGAAATCAAAACTAAACAATACGGAAATTATAACACAAAACAGTTAAAAATTACCATTTGCCTTCTCATCCATCAACTTTGAACCAAAAATTTCAGCCCAATAACCAAACCGCAAGCAGCAGATTAAACACAATACAAATCCGGGAAACAAAACCCAACGAAGGAAATTTTTCATTTTTATTTTTTAAAAGCCCTAAATTGCTCAATGAAACAAAGTAAAAAAACCCTAATTGCGAGAGGTAGAGAAGTTTAGTACCTGACATTAGAAGAACCATTCAGGGCCTGTGCGGGCCAGGAGAATCCCGGGTTGGAAGCAGAGAAATGCCCATCGGTGACAGGGATATCTTCGATCAAGTCATAATCGTAAAGCCAGTTGGTATTTTCAGGGGAGACCATTTCGGTTAGGGGTTGAGTTTGCCGGAAAATTCAGGTTTCCCGGCGGAGAATCCGTTATACAGAGTAACAAACAGAAGCCGATGGGTGAGGGAGGGCTTGGTGAGAGAAAAAAGAGGGAGGGTAGTTTTTTTTTCTCGGGAAAAGAGAATCTGAGTGAGGTGAGGGCGTGGGGAAAGGAGTTTCGGCCTTGACCTTTGGGGGTTTGGACTGGTGGCTGGAGCTGGTGGTGTCTCGTGTCGTGAACTGTGGTGCGGTGTTGGGACTCTTCACCCATCCTTCGCCCTAGTAAATGGCTTTTCTTGGGTTTGGGCTTGGAGCCCTCTTAACAACACATCAGCCTCAGCCTTCTTCTCCTAAGCCCACTCGCACCCAACAGAAAGGAAATGTACGGACTTTCAAGAAAGGAAAAAAAAGAAAATATGTGATTAAATTACAAAATAGATAAGATTTTGAGATTAAACATAATTTTTTTCAAATATATTTTATATAAATTATAAAAAAGAAAATGTAATATTAGAGACAACATCAAAATTCTTATTCTATTCTTAAGTCAGTATATAAAATATACTTTATTCTATATCTTATTAAAAAATTATATTCTCAAATCAGTATATAGAATATACTGAATCAAATATTTACATAATATAATTTAATTTAAATTTTAAATTTTACAAATCAAATTTTATTATTTAAAAAATATAAATTATATTATTTACCTGCTGACTTAATAATAAAATAATTCTTAGATGCCAAAAGAGGAAGATCTCTGCTTTTGCTCGAAAAGCGAAAAATAAATCTCTATTGGCAAATTGACCAAACAGTCCTCCCTAAGGATATCCTTTACCGGTGGTCAGTAGTGGCCGGTACTTTGCCAAACGGATTTAACGGAAAAAAGAAGTCTCATTGTATCACTTCAGTTCCTCCACAATGGCTCGCATGGCAGACATAAATGGAATCTCCAAAACTCTCCCAGCCCTTCCAAAGCTTCCCAACGTCAAACGGACCTCAAACAGAGTGAAAATAGTTGGATTTCTAGGCAAGAAAAGCGAGGATCTTGGAACACACCCAACACAAACTACAAGAAGATTAGCAATAAGCCTTCTGTCCATAGCTCTTATCGGAAATTCAGCCAATGGGATGATATCTCTAGCCGACAATGGCTTCTGGATCGACGGACCTTTACCTGTGCCGCCTGTCTACAACGGTACGTAAGCTTTCAGTTCATAAAACTCTGCAGTTTGCTCGGTCTTCTTGCTTCGGTAGAAAGGGCTCCTTTTCGCGTTTCCTAACTGTTTCTTTTGCTTAATAGAGATTGCAAATGAGAAAACGGGTACTCGTTCATTTCTGAAGAAGGGAATCTATATGGCTAATATTGGAATCAAAGGTAGTGCCTATCGACTGAGGAAATATGCATTTGATCTCTTAGCAATGGCGGATTTGGTCGGACAAGATACTTTAAACTATGTCAGGAGGTATCTACGACTCAAGTCCACCTTCATGTACTACGATTTCGATAAAGTGATCTCAGCTGCACCAGTGAATGAAAAGCAACCTCTGTTGGATCTGGCTAACAGATTGTTCGACAGCTTCGAAAAGGTAAATCGGTTCACATAAAAGTTCAAAACTTCCCATGTCTATTCTTCAAACCAGAGCTGTTTAAAGAACTGTAAAATCATGTGTTGACAGCTTGAAGATGCTGCCAAGAAGAAGAATCTGCCTCAGACAGAATCATATTATCGGGACACAACCGTTATACTCCAAGAGGTCATGGAACGAATGGCATAATCTGTTAATCAGCTGGCCTGATTTACACATGATCAATGTACTCAATTTTTGCAGTGCTAAAACACAAATTGGATTGCACGATGCCCTCCCCTTAATTTTTAACAAGTATATTTAATCAGTTAACTTCCCATAAATAAATGGCCCTTTTTTGTTTTCTGAATGAATAACAAAACAGGCATCATAGTATGTTTCAAAGCTCTGGTTTCGGTTTCATGGTCCATTTCTCGATTTGTTCATATGATTCTTGCACAGGGGCCATAGGAATCTATCCTTGCTCAGATGTCCATGGTAATCTTCCTTGTATGGTTCCAATTTTATCAGATGTCCTGTAGGGACATTTTGGTTTCATGGTCAGTTTCACTTCAAAACAATAAAGATGCGACTGCAGTGCGTCTTATGGAATAGGTTGTTCCTTCACCATCCCATCTAGTACAGGTAAGTCAGTCGAGGAGGAAATCCTATAGTTGTACTGAAGGGAGTAATTGAGCTTCAGGGTCTTGATCGCTCGGGCTATTGCTTGGCCAATGAAAGGAGGGAATATCAGCAAAAACCAGTCTCAGCATAATTAGAGTTTAGAAATCATAAATTTATACTCTTAAATTAATACAAACTCAATATTTTCTTATATATACAAATAAACCCTACATCAGGATTATGCATCTCTTTGATACTTTTATCATTGATACAGAAAACTTAGGTGCCTAGAATAGAAAAAGAATCATTAATCTATCAAAAAAAAATCAGCCATAGCTTAAGCGTGAATCTGAAGGCCGCATGTTGGTTTGACGTCGAGGAGTCCCAATCTCACAAGCATTTACCCGGGCTGCAAAACGAAGTGAGCAAAGTGACTCACCCGCTGAGGAGGGCTCCGGAGAGATGTTTACAAACATCAATGTCTTTGAGTCCCCACCTAAACAAGGCTGGGTTCACCAGTGATTAAACAGGATTAGAACATCTACGATGATCATATCCAACCAATACCAAGAAAACAGTATTTTAGCAACAGTCTGTTTCTTTGCCTTAAAACAAAAATACAAACGTTGAAATTGTCCTTAAAACAAAGGTTGAAATTCCTCTTTCAAAATGGTAATATATTCGTTGCCAATCTTTCCAACAAAGAGTCTCTTGAAAGAGAAACAATAAAAAGTCAAATTCATCAGAGGTAGTGATTAGCTTGCTCTTTGTCCTGATCACATAAAAGTAGCATAGACAATGATATCATTCTAATACAAGTATACTTCTGGTCCGGGGAATGGCTAAATTGGGCAAGAAATTAGATCCCAACTTTCATCTCAACCACCTGGACTTGACTTACAAAATCCTACTAGCGATTCTCCATTTGGTGACCAGTTGTGATGATAATTCACACATATGTTGCCATGTCTAGAAAGAAGGGAAGTCAATAAAGCACAAAATGTTGTTCATAAAAGAGACACAACACTAAACTGCAAAAGCATTTTTATTTTTCTTCCAAGCATTTTCAAGGACAACCCTTGAATTTCTTCTATCATATGAAGAGAGACACTCCATGTCATCCATGGTGAAACTAGGGTATTAAAGAGTGCCTCAATAATTAAAACTAGATTGACTTCATTATTCTCTAAATAAATTACCTGAAGAAGATATGTAAGCTTCGAGTTCCTAAAGGGTATGTGGTCCTCCTTCTTTGCCAATGCAAATATAACATCACTTAGGGATGATAAACTTTTATTGATTGCCTGTTCCAGATGCGTAAAAGAAACAATTGATTCATTAAAACGACATGATCAAAATTTAAAAGAAACGGCAATCAGAATAGTTTGCATTGGTACTTGAGTTTCTTTCAGTCGGTCCCCAGTTGATCCACTTTTAGAAAGACGCTCACTCCCAGCAAGATCGATAAGATTCAAAACTCCTTGTACTTGTTGTTCAGTGCTCTAGTACATTGAGTGGAAGTTAATAAAAATAAGTTTCAATAAAGACAATATCTGAGAAACAGACGAGAGACATATGAGATATACTAGTGGATTTTGCTTCTTCTTCTCTTCTTTTCATGAGCAATACATGCTAGTGGAGGTTACATGAAGCAGGTAAATGTTTGTACCTCGTTAACACCGAATATTTTGAGGGTGAAAACAAAATGACTTCTCGATGATTGCTCATTCATCTGGGTCTTGCCTACAGACCTAAAAGGATACAAGTAAAATATTTATGACAACAAACCCTTTAATTGAAGTATAGGGAACTTTGGGACAAAAATTAGTGAAAGAAGAACACAATATCAAAATATTGCATTGTAGTTTACATGTATAGTTTAAACAACATTTACTATATGAAATTGGATCACATCTAACAAATGCTTATACCACCAAGGGAATTCAAATGCTAAACATATATATACGGATCCATACAAATATACGAAATGGAACAAAACTCAGAACCTTACAATTTGATTGAATAGCCATCCCTTACAAAACTACAAAACTATAAAACAAAATATAATTTATGAAGCAGAAACGAATTTCAAAATTGAAAATTAAGCTTGGAATGCATATTATGAATGGTTACCTGCTCTGTGCAGCATGATCTAGAAGGAATGAAACCTCTTTCGCACTTCGGACATCCACAATTGTAAGATCAGAGACATGCGTGTTTCCATTTGCATCATGTTTAATTGCATATTGCTTTGCAGAAACAGCATTTTCTGTTGAAGATGATCGATTTGTTGATAACAAATCACGAATCGTTTCATTATATATTTCCAACATTGATACCTACAGATATTTCTGAAAGTCAAATTTTCAATAATAACACATAAGAATACTTTCAGTTATTCTGCAAATGAAAAACTATTCTTACTCACCTGCATTTCATATTTCCAACCTTGAGGTTGAAGAGATTGCCTAGTTTGAAATATTTGTTCTAGTGAACGGGGTATCAGACCTTTTTGCTCAAGATGTCCTGGCCTACCCATCATGGTATAAGTTTTGCCAGAACCAGTTTGACCATAGGCAAAAATGCAAACCTGAAACACAAAAGCACCAACTATTTCTTAAGGCAAATATGGTGGAAATTATATCTAGTGTACATTATACTAGCAAAGTAGACTGGGATTCAAAGAGATACATGTTTAAAAAAATTCTAACTACTAATCACTGACTAATGAAGTTCCAATTTTAAGACCCGCTTCTGAAGTTTATGAGTAAAGTTCTGTAAGTATAATAGAATTGATGGGATGTTGAAGTATTTTTAGTGGCCTTTTTGCTTGCTTGTTAGTTCCCAGAATTCTAATCAGACACAAACAACACATTATTGAGAACCACGATGCTTTTCCATAGTTGACTATCCAACTTAAAGTTTAAGTTATTACGACTAATTCAATTTAAGATACTATTCTTTATATAAGTACACAAATTTTGACTTCAACATTAAACGAGATGGAGCTTCATAAATCACCTTATAACCATCGAGAGCGCTTTGTACGAGCTGTGAGATTTCGACAAAAATATCATCTTGTCTTGTGTCAGGCATAAAAACTTTGTCAAATGTGAAGGAATGTTTTTGCCCTGATTACAATATATACTTACATGAGTTCTTAATTTTCAAGACCTGATTTGAATATTTCAAGTAATCAATATTATGAGGAGAAAAAACAAATAGTCCAATATTTCTCCTCCAAAGAATGTACCATTTTGCACCACATCAATTCCCCGTCCAAGAGCTTCTACCGAAGTGGGATAAGAGAGAACCTTTCCTTCTGTGGTAATACCATCATCAGGCAAAATAGGCCGCACTCTGCAGAATACTCGAATGTTCCCTTTTAGTTCCTACAACATAAGCAGTTTAGTAAGTCATACATATTGCTGCTAATATAAAGATTTTCGCATTTAATTACGGGACCGGGGTTTACTCTGCAATTGTGGGTCTGAAGGGCCCTACCTTGGAAAGGTTCCCCCCGATATTAAAAAAAAAAAAAAAAAAAGATTGTCGCAAAAGAACATTACCAATATAGTATTATGTAATTTTTTACGTAGCATCTCTCCTTCCACAAGTTTGAATTCCGCATCTGCCAGGCGATTTTGTAATTCATTTATGAGTTTCTTTTGCCCTTCAAATTCAGTTCTTGTCTCAACTGCAGATGAATCAGAAACCTAGAAAGAGAGAAAATTTGGTCATAGTTATAAATCTACCAACATGATCAAATGGTTCATGCCTTTAGTTCCAAAAACCATATGGCACATATTCCTAATACAATAAAATTCCCATGACAACAAATGTTTGCTCGACTTTATATCATTACCTGCAATTTCTCCTCTGCAGTAGATAGCTGGTTCTTCAGAACCACTATTTGGTTATTTTGTGATGAACACGTCATCTGTAAAAGAAACCCTACGTCTCACAACCCTGTCTTTTTAAGAGTAAAGCCCTAAGATATTAATAAACAATAAAACGAATGATGTTACTGAAACAGGAAGATCAACCTCTAATTGATTCACTTTTGTTGTCAGGATGTCCAACTCGACACTATATTTTTCTGTAGACTCTTTATATTTCGTGGCATCAGTTGTTAAAATCTGCACTTGTGACAGCAAGCGATCACGATCATCTCTCACTTGGTGTAGCTCCACCCTAAGAAAAGCAACCTCATTCACCAAAGCATCCTTTTGCTTTATAGCCTCATCTTGAGAAGCCTATAAACATCAAATTCCTTTTCATAATAAAATTATAAAAGCAACCATAAAAATAAAAATTGAAGTAAGAAGGAATGAGAAATTTCACTCTTCAACCTAAAATTATTGAGGGGACTTGCTCATTTATTTTAGCTACACATTCCAAAGTAAAACCTTTACATATCAAAAACTATCTGCCATATTTTCTATGCAAAATTTCCTCCACATATTTGTTATATTTACAACAACCTCGATCAGAACATAACACAGATAACTTCCAAATATTTTCAAAATTTTTCCTAAGACAAGCTTTCATAAAACAACTATTATTGTCAGTATATTTGTGATCTTGATGAGCATTGTGGGTCTACATCCTAGCAGCTTGAACTATTGTGACATTTTTTATATACATATAAGTAAAGATACCAAATTTCATTAAAAATAGCTAGGGTGCAACCTAAGTACACACGGAGTGTACAAAGGAAAACACCTCATTAAAGCAAAGAAGGAGAAATCAAGTAAAAAATAACTACAAAAGAAGAAAAGTGATCATTGTTGTGAGCATTCTTTCTCAATTGCGCATAGAGGTTTTTAACTCTAATAGCATCCTTTGCAATCTTCTAAGTGGTGAGTGTCACATTCCTTCCAAATACTCTGCATTAAGTACAAATGATTCATCCCCATGCCTCTACGGGGAAATTGCATTCCATTTTACCTCTCTGAGCCAGCCAATAACCCCACCACCCTTTGAGGTATCACCTACTCAATCTCAAGAAGCCAGAATACTGAGACCCTCAAGGCCCTAGCCACCTTACAATGAGACAACAAATGATCAAGAGTTTCTTTCCTCTTCTTGCACATATAACACTAGCCCATCACCATTTATGCCTGTTCATACGTAGTTAAGATCTTCCCTAATGTTATCGTCCATACACAGAATGACACTCTTATGGGAGACTTACTCTGTCATATAAATTTATAATTTTCCAAGGAAAGGAAGGTCTAGCTGCAGGGTGTAACATTTGATAAAAAGATTTGACTTCATACATTTTTCTTCTTCAATGATTCATCTCGTTTTATAATCCCAATGTTTTATAAACCTAAGTGGAATAAAGTAGGTTGAGAAGCACAGGGACCAATTCCACTTCCCAATCTTGCACTAGTCTGATAAAAGTGATACTTAGGATCAGAGCCTAGTTGTCTATGAGGTTTCTAAAAAATTTCAACACACGCAATCTATCAGCAGTGTTAAAGTTGGTTCTTTCACAAAAGAATGCACCATTTCCTTGGTTAAACGATTGTCACACCAAGTTCTTTGGCAATCTCATGACGTACCAGCCATGTACTCTTACAGTCTTACCATAAGATAAGTCATTGTTCATCAAACGAAAAGAAGTTATATGCCTTATGCAATGGATAATTGTCCGTAGGAAAAAGAATCTCACTCTGGACAAAGTAAGTTGACCCCTTAACATGCTGAGGTTTTCAACTATAGTAGCCTTGTCTTTCTCTACACGCTTAAGCTCATCCTCAACTGTAGAAAGGTCCGTGTGCAGTTTACCATTGTACTGCTGTAAGCTTGTGTTGTAATCCTGTAAGCGCCTGTACATATCATTAAGCGATGATATCTGCATAATTCAGCAAACCCAAACGCAAACATTTAATAACAGTACTTCAATAAATATAACTAAAAGGGGAAGGACAAGGTCAGAGAAACGTTTTCTGTTTTACCTTCTGATTAGCACTTAAAAGCTCTCGTTGAGCTCTGGCAAGCTCTTCCGAAAGAGAAGCTTGTGTCCTCTCAAAATTAAGTCTAGCCTCTTTTTCTTTTGTAAGAGAGTCCATTGCAGCCTGATTTTGGAATTCAAAACATTTTATAGTTTATAAACAGCACTCATTCAAACAAGAACTTCATGACTATAGCATTTCGGCCGTACTTACCAACTTATCCAATTCTTCCTTCATAAATTTATCTTGTAAAGAAGCGTAACTCTTTCTTAGCTCCAAGATAATTGAATTCAGTTCTTCTTCCTTGTTTTTCATCAGTACCTCTAAAATCAAACAAATCTATCTATTTATGTCATCAAGAAAATTAAAATAGAACTCAATGAAACAAAAGAAATCAATCGTATACCCATTTCATCACAATTTTGTTTGGCTGACTCCAGCGCGTTCAGCAGCTTCTCTTGCTCAAATATGTAGTGTCCTTCAAGCTCTTGGAACCATTTGATGCATAATTTGAGCCTCTTAATGTACTCCACCATGTTATCACATCTTTCCTAGAAATCCAACCATTCAAAAAGAAATAAATTTGATGCAACAAGGTTCAAAATCCAATAAAAGAACAGCAGTTAAAGAGAAGAGAGAGAAAGAGGAAACATTTTTTTAACACGACGACCTCAATACTAAAATCCCCCCTAACCTTAAGATTGAATCTATCCTTCCTTTTTGGTTTCTCATTCAACAGTGCTTCAACTTCCTCTCTGGTCAACTCAATCCCTCCACACTCTGAACCTGCATTGCTAGCCGGAGCACTGTTCGGGCCGAGATCTTGCCCTCCATTCACGACCGAAAACGCTTGCCTGCTCCTCCCATTGTTTGCCGTCCCAACCATTTTCTCATCACCAACGCACCACTTCTGAAAAACCCCAAAAGAAATTCCACCAAATAGAAAATCTAAGAATAACAGTCTAACCCAAAAGAGAAAAACAAAAGCAATCCATTAATGAAAAATTCGAGAAGCTTGAACCCAGGTTTTGGAATTATGACTATAAGTTACGAAAGAGTAAATCAAAACTTACATTTGAAGGAGGCTTTGCGGTTGTGAGGTTGTTGTTGGGAAATGGAGGCTCGTTTTGGTTCTTGTTGGCCATTTTTAAGCATAAAACAGAGAGAGGTCGAGAGTGGGACCATGGATTGCAATGAAAGCTAACGTACAGTGTATCAGAGCCGTTGCTTGAACGAGCAGGAAAATGGGTGATCCAGAAAGGAACTAAACTAATGGTTGATAATATTCTAATACCGAAAATCAATATGTAAGAAACTATTAAATAATGAAAAAGCTTGAATCTTTCTCAGGTTTAGATTAGGTGCTTGGTGTTGATGGTTTGATTTCATTTCAATGACATTGGGATTTGAATATTTTGAAATGGGATCAGGCGGCAGCATGTGAGACAGACAGATTCGTTAGAATAATGTAATTCCCAAAGGGCCCCTCATCTAATTCTTTTTTCTTTTTTTTAATAAGTGAATAATAATTTAATTAATTTTCATCTCATTTTATCATCCCATCTGAATTCATTTTACATACTTCTGCCCCAATCGGTTTACAAGTACAAGCATTGAGCTCGGCTCGGCAGGCCCTTATCTAATTCTTACTGTTCAGTTGTTTTCATCCATACATGATTTGCCTTGTGTCATTAACTTCTTTATCGCAAGAGATAATTAGGTCCCTTTAAACATCTTACGTAAATGTATGGCTAACTTTGTCACCAAAAGCAGAAAGATTTACGAGCAAGTTAAGCATGTCTGGAAAGAGCCAGAGCCATTCATGGAGTATCCTACCACTTTGGCCATACCATATATACCAAAGAGAAATTTTGTGTAATAGACTCATAAAAAGGTTCTCTAAAGTTCCCCACCTGCTTAGAATCAAACAACAATTTTCTCTTGCGTTGGATGGGAGTCAAGAATTTTCACCTTTACGTTCGCACTAACACCCTTCATGCCATTCTCTCGGTGAGGTAACAAACTTGTTAGAAAGTTTAAAAACATCCATCTCAGAAGGTACTGGTTGTTGGTATTTCTATTCAGTTCTTGGTGCTCAGCTGCAATCTTTAATGTCTTTTTCACTAATCCTTTTTGGAAACTTCTTCTTTACCCATGCTCAAATTGACTCTCTCTCTCTCTCTCAAAAGAGCGTATGCCAAACTTGTTGAGCTAGTACTTCCACTAAAAATAGAATTTCATGGTGATATATATATATATATATATATATATATATATATATATATATTATGCTATATGAGTCTCCAGCTAAAGCAACAACTGATCCTTCTTTACCAAAGAGAATAAAGACCGTAATCCTTTCTGGCAATCTTGATGTTCATAGCTTGCCTTTTCTGATCTGATAGCTAATCAGAAACTGCTGAAAGGAGATCAGAGGCAATTAATCAATGTCAGTGCATGCAAGCTGCGACTCTATTTCACTCTGCACATTACGATTGCATGTGTAATATATGACAATATTCAAAGGGTCTACGTACGTACGTATTGGACTTTTACAACTTGGTCGCATTCAAAAAACTTAATAAATTAGTGATAGAACTAAGTGCTGGTACTGAACTTGCTGCCTCCACAAGCAACGTAGGTGCTTGTTTATGACTTATCGTAAAGACGATGAAAGTTTGCGTCTGCTGTAAGCCCAACATATCCATTTCCTTGACATCTCCGGACGCATATGGATAGATATGAAAAGAATCTAGTTATAAGCATAATTACGAATTAATATATATATTAATTTAATGTAATTAGTCAAAAATATATTTTATTAAAAATAATATTAATTTAAATTTTGAATATGAAGAAATCAATATTGATATGTAAATTAATATGCGACTTTACTTATACATAATAAAACTTGATGAATATTGAGACTGAGTCAACTAATCTCCAAAAATAATGTCAAGCCTGCAACCACTAAAATAGTTACAACATTCGTTGGTTTAGATTAGAGATGAAATGAGATAATTTTAGATGAAATATAAAAGTTAAATAAAATTTTGTTAAAATATTATTTTTTAATATTAATATTATTTTAAAATTTAAAAATATTGAATTGTTTATTATATTTTATATAAAAATTTAATAAAATTATAATAATAAAATGAAATACTTTCTGAATTTAAACAGAACCTAATCGGCTGGTCCAATCAATTGAATATGTTTCTAATTAAACAATTTGGTTTATCCAATAATCTTCTACATATATACAATGCGTTATCTTTTGACAATTTAAATAAATATATTATTGTAGAGATGTCATCGGATGGGCATAGTCAACAAGTCACTAAAAATATAATGTCAGCCTGCAACTACCACTTACATTTGTTTTAAGAAAAATGTTAAATATATTTTAAAAATTTATATAAAAAAATTATTCCTCCACATATCAGTTTTTTATATACTGAAAAAATTGAAATTTAAATTTAAAAAAAAAAAAATTAACAAAATGAGTCTTATAAATAAAAATATAATTACATGTATCACTGTTTTTTATGTCGAGAGGATTGATAAATCTTGGTGTTTGCTATTACTCAATTGAAATCTTCTAATTAGGCAAGTTGGCTTCTTAGGATAATCTTGAAACTTATATTTTTGGGAATATAAAATGGATATTATTAGTGAAGAGATCTCATGATTTTTGTCACATAAATAATGTTTTATTTAGGAGGCAGGAGTGTCATTGAAGAAGTAGTTTGGAAGTCTCTTTCTATTGTTGTGACTTTCAACTCAATGAATCATATTCAAAGGAACATAGAATATGTAAGTTTACTCGAAGGTTCGAATCTTTAGAACCCAAGTCTATGCACATGGCACGTTTTCAGGTGTGGAATCTTGATGCTTTTTAGAGCCGGATCAAACCCATCGGGTTGACCACTGTCTTGTGCTCTAGTCCTGTCCTTACGTGACTACGTGTCCTTTCTGTAATACGTGTGTCAATACATTTATCTGTTTTGCATTAATATTCTAATATTTCTCTCTTGAAGCATTTGATTGAAGGATGATTTACAAAGGGCCAAATCTGGATCGTTGATGTGTTTTAAGCTAAATCACGTGAGAGGCTCGTGCTTTCTTCACTGCGTTTAAGAGTTGAGCCGCTGGATTACTTACACGTGTCAGCATCTCTTGTAATATATATATATATATGTGCTATACGGTGTAAACCCTAGTTGATTTTCATTCTGTACATATCAGCCGTTTCAGAGAGAGAGAGAACAGAGAGAACAGAGAGAACAGAGAGGGGGATTAGGGTTTCGGTGAGTGTTCCTTGTAGAGAGAAGAAATCAGAGTGATTTCTTGAGGTTTCAGAGAGGGATTTGTGACTCTATGTGTACTGAGGCTTCTCTGTGAAGTGTTGTTCATCAATAAAAAAGCTCTGAGGCCCATTCCTGCCGTGGACGTAGACCATTAGGGTCGAACCACGTATATTGGTGTGTTCTTTCCTTGCTTTTAGTTTCTTTATTGTTCTTATTGTTCATATTTGATTCCTGATGCTTTCTTGCGATAATATTGGAAGATATTCATCATTTTGTTGATCTGTATAATACTGTTCAATCTCGAGGTGTATATTGGTAATCTGGACATCCATTGGTATACTGCTGTTTCTAGGGTTTTGATTATCATCAAATCTGTTGTTATTATGAATATTATGTTTCTGTTTGGGAATATAACAGAGGTCTTATATTCGGTGAAAACAGAATAGCTTTATAAAATAAAACTTTAGTCTATAATATTATAATAACATTAAATCTTTTTCAATCAAGAAAGGGTTTCTTTTATAACACTTTCTTTTTTTAATTTAGGAGTTCATAAGAGCAACTGGCATGGCCTGCACCCATACTTAACAAAATAATGTTTTCTTTGACAATTTCTTTTTTTAGAAGGAGATGGTACCTAATTTTATAGAGAAATTATCAACTAGCATGAATTTTATTGTATTATGTGACTCATATTGAGTGGACCACATGTACAAAGAAAACAAGCTAATGTCGTTGTTCAGCGAGGTAAGGGGTATTAGAGGCATTTTCTAATACCTTTATATGGCTAGGATTAATATAAATATAGATGATGTAACCGTACTTAGATATAGTGAAATTTAACCGTTGCTCACTCGTATGGATGTAAACATATTGCTAAACTACATTAAATCTATGTGTTTTTCTTACTTTCTCTCTTTGATTTTTCATAATATTTATCACAATTGTCGCACATTTCACAACAAGTTTTTATACCATGTATCAACCTTACTCAAGAAAATATACACTCAAATAAATCCAAGCTGGATAATCCATCTCAGCAACTCTAGAAGTTTCAATATTCCTCCTATTATAACAAACTTTTTTTTAAAGGTACCTTTTTGTTCTCTGCGCACTCACTGACTTGGTGCCTATATAAGAGATGCAAGACTCATTGTATACACAGAACAGTTACAACATATACAATTGCAATATTCAGAAGATGTCTATCTTTATTTTTACTCTATTGTTATGGTATCAAAGCTGCTAAGACTAGCAGTCTCTTTGATACTTTTCTACCATGGCCACAACTTCATCTTCTACCCTTATTTTTTCTTCTTTTTCATATTTAGTTCCTCTTAAACGTAACTCTGAAAATTTTTTACTCTAGAAGGTATAGATATCAACTTATCTCAGAGGCCAAGACCTCTACTCATATGTGGATGGCACTCAGTCTTCCCCTCCAAATATGATTTCCTCTGAAGAGGATTCTACCCAGAAGATCAATCATGCCTATCTCTCATGGCAGCAAACTAATCAGTTTGTTTTAAGTATTCTATTTTCATCTTTAACAAAGTCCATTATTGGTCATGTTATTACTATAAAAACGTCACGAGACCTCTGGATCTCCCTTGAAAAAATGTTTAGTTCTCACTCTCAGGCAAAGGATTTTCAAATCCGTTTTCAGCTTACAAACTTGAGTTGTGGTGAATAATCTATTTTTGATTACTTTAGTAAAGTAAAAATGTTAGTAGACACCTTTGCTGCCACAGGAACTCCTCTTTTTGATAAAGAATTTGTCACATACCTATTAAACGATCTTGGGTCCAACTATGAAAGTTTTGTCACTTCTGTCGCTACCAGGTTAGACCCAATAACCCCTCATGAGCTCTATCATTTACTGCTTGTTCATGAAAATTGTTTAAGTCACATTGCTTGAAGCATAAGCCTTCAAACTCCTTTTGAACCATTGACAAATTTTAGTTCCCGTGATCAACGAGAGAGGTGCCTATCGTGGCGGCCGTAATGGCCGTGGACGAGGTAGGTTCCCTTCAAATAGAGGAAGGTCTTCTCCCACCTCCAATAACAATTTTCAACACCAAAATTCCCAACCCACTCAGCCAACCTGTCAGGTGTGCAACAAAGTGGGCCATGTTGCCATCCAATGCCATTTTCGCTTTGATCATGCATATCAGTATGATCCCCCCAGATCATTCTCTGTAAATTACACATCACCTTCAACCATACCCGATCCCACGTGGTACCCTGACAGCACTGTTACTCATCACATTACCCATGACCTATCCCAGCTGAACCTTTCATCTGAACCATACAGTGGCACTGAGCAGATGCAAGTTGGCAATGGAACTGGGCTATCGATTCAAAACATTGGTAATTCTTCACTCTCTCAATTCTACTTCGTTTAAACTTTATAATCTTCTTCATGTGCCCTCAATAACAAAGAATTTGGTCTCTGCTTTAGAATTTTGTATTGACAACTCATGATTTTTTAAATTCCATGCAACCCACTTTTTGGTAAAGGACCAGCAAGCTCCTCATCAGTGGTCCTACACGTAATGACCTCTATCTATTTCCATCATCTCTTGCCTCTGCATCTCCATCAGCTCACATTGGTGAAAAAGCCTCTATTGATTGTTGGCATCAAAGGCTTGGTCATTTGTCTCTTGAAATTGTTGCTTGCATCTTGTGCACCATATGCTTGTCATATTTCCCAAACTTTTCCTTTACATGTTCTCAATGTCCCCTAGCCAAGGCTTATCAGTTACCATTTAAATTGCAAATGTGTTTACTAAACCGCTGGTTTTTTATCGATTTTTCAGTCTAAGATCAAGTATTATTGTGATTGATATCCAAGTAGACTCAAGGGGGCATATCAACCTTACTTAAGAAAATACACACTCAAATAAATTCAAGCTGGATAATCCATCTCAGTAGCTCACACAGAAATTCTAGAAGCTTCAATATTCTCCTTATATTATAACAAACTTTTTTTAGGTTTACCTTTTTGTTCTCTGCGCACTCACTGACTTGGTGCCTATATAAGAGGTGCAAGACTCATTGTATATACACACAATTACAATATATATAATTACAATATTTAGAAGATGTATATCTTCATTTTGAGAAATGATATTTACAGTCGTGATTATATAAGCGCCGCGCAATCTTTTTGAAAAAATTGAATTAATACGGGACCTATAAGAAAAAAAACTAATTTTTTAATCGTAAATATCACTCTTTTTCAAAATAATTATACGATATTTATACATTTTATAACTATATATAATATAACTCATTTATTTTTTTCACTAGTGTTATCCTGTAGCAAAGAAGCGGGCGGAAGAAAAGTCAAAAAGAAAATTTTATATTTTGGGTTGTAATGCTATTCTAGGGACCTCTTTCATCGTACATCCAGAACCCTAAAAAAATGGGCCAAATTCCACTAAAATTTATCCTGAGAGTTGGGTCTCGATGAGCCCGAAGGGATCTGCTGACCCATCTCTTGTTCGGGGTCATTATCCATTACAACCAATACCAGTAAACAAGCACGATGGTCTTCAAAGAGCCAAACAGGGTCTGGATGGATGGGAAGGAAAGAAGCAAAAGGAAATTAGGGAGGAAGAAAACGCCCAAATCCATGGCGGTACAGCGCCCTCATTTGCGTAAACTTGAATAATTGGGTGTAATAATTTCTTAATCCTTATTGATACTATTGATTCCTTTTATCTATTGAAACGATACATACGTAGAAGAAATGACCTCTCTGATCATCTGTCACTATATTATAAATTTTGGGCAGCTTATATTTTGCAGCTTTGAAATTAAAATGTTGCATCCAGTCTGTTTTGGATGGGAGCTTCAAATCTTGGAACAGGTCCCTCCTGCTGACAGTAAGCGTTAATCACCCTTTTGCTTCATTAATTTCCTATATAGTCGTGTTCCTCGAGTATTTGTAATTAGTGAAGCAATGGAAAAACATTATGATCGAAGCGGATTTGGGCCTTGAACAGTAGTTCAGCACGCTATATATAGAGAAGATAAATAAGTTACTTTACGCTATATATAGAGAAGATAAATAAGTTACTTACCTCCAAATGATAAAGATCAATGAATTGTGACTGACTTTGCTTCGAGGAGCCAATTAGCTCTAGCATGGCCCAAAGTCCTCCATGTAAATTAACAATTTTCATGTCTCAAAATGAGATGTGCGTCCACTTACAACTAGGAGTTGAGTTACTTCATACAAAATATGATGTCACTCCATCCATCTTATTAGTGTTTGCTCTCATCTTCGATGCATTTTAAACTCTAATTTTCGCTATTCCCTGTCTTGATTTGAGAAAGAAGTTAGATGTTGTGTATATAATATATATAGAGGAAGAAGTTAGATCATGCTATCTAGATTGCATGAAAGTTGTTAAAGCAGTTTGCTTTAATTTACACCAACTTCAGAATCTTTGGCAGCTACATTTCCTTGAGGATCACCATCCAAAAGGTTCGTGGGAATTCTAATTTCCAGGAGTATGTCATTATTCACGTATGCCTCTATTTTCCTCCAATCCGCATCTTCTGGCAGCTCAAGCCTCCGAACATACCCATATTCCCACCAATGCCCACTTCTCCAGTCCTTTGCCTTGGACTCTCCTTGCTGCCTCCACTGCCCAATAATTTCAACAACCTTCCCTTTATCAACGAACACTTGAACATTATTCCCAACTCCTGTTTAAAACATAACTAATGTCACTGCACTTTATTACACCGCTCTTGTTAAAGCATGCAGTTTTTCTTACATTAAACATAAATATGGAGTTTTGGCCTTGTCCCCAACTCATGATCATCCACGAGGTACATAACATATTATTTTCTCATTCTTTAAACTTGGAACCAAGATTCTATGCATGTTTTCGATATTAGGAATAGGGTCCCCCTGTACCAGCAGATTTACCTTCGAGTTAAAAATAATGCCTCACTACTCCTTGGGTCTATATCTTGCAGTCTGACAACTTCCTAGTTGCTGTTCCCTTGGTTAATGAACATTAAGTTTGTAATTTAAATAGCAGAATCAGATGAAATTGAACAGAAAACTTTAGGTCTCTTACCTGGAAGTTCTGCTTTTAGTACATATTCATGATCTGTCTGAAACCAATCGACAGTGCTTCGGCCAGAACTCCTGAGATTAGATAACAAGATATCTGATTCAAACTCCCAGAGAGGGAAAGCATCTGAAGGATCAAAGAATTTCCCGAACAAGAGTGGACTGAAAAGTGACCCTTCATTGAAAACCTTGTGCACTGTCGGGCTGCCATGGAAGATGAATCTCTTGAAGACCTCTTCTCCTAATGAGATACACCATTTGTGCGGAGTTTGATCGCCTGTATGAACTTCGAGCTGTTTATGACTTGCCATTGAAGATTAGAAGAGTAAAGTTTGAGAACTTGACACGGAGAGAGTGTTGGGTTTGTTCCCTTATAGTGCAAGCGAAGCCTTTTGATGAAAAGTAGCGCACCAATTCCATGAGAATATTTAGATGGCTGTAAAGCTATTAGGAATATTTTTCTTTTCTAGAGATTTCTACCTCATCGATAAGAATAAGTTATGGTAGGCGAATTATTGATGCAAAGAGGCCATGTGGCAGCCCATGCTTGCTTGCCATTTCTATGTGGCAAAATGGAAATGTACTGAGTCAAATATCTGGAAGAAGACTTGAGGGTGCCACGAGTCGAGCCGTATCTTCATGGAACTCCAAAAGTCCAAAACTAGCCAATTCAATTTTTATTTTTATTTTATGATTATATTGGAAGATTTTGAGAGGGAGTTTGAACAAGACCTCTCTTTAGAGATTGGGTCTCATACCATCTAAGCTGCAGCCTTTTTGACTAGCCAATTCAATTTTGTTGGCAAAGCCATTACTCGTTCGCCCTAAGCAGCCGTAACCTGTAAGGTTTTCTCTGAATTTTCAGAGGGGACGCGTGGGAATAATATCATTAGTTCTTATTTATTTGCATTGGAGTCGGAAAGTTAAAAGGAATGTAAGAAATCGAAACTTCAATATAATGAAAAGCCACGTGAAATATTTATATCTATATATATCTCTATGAAAAGCCATGTGAAAGGATATAGCCTAGTGAGTTTTTACACGATGCATGTTATTTGGAAACAGAAAAGACCCTTCCCTGACCCACGACCGTGTCCCAATTAGCTGATATGCTCAAACATTTGGCAAGAAGAAAAAAGAAAGGGGGGATATCATGGTGTGAAAGGAATCCTTTAAACGTTCTGTGCATGTTGTCAATTTTCACTTTGTCCCTCTCTCAATGCATACTTTTTCATGTCTTTTAGTGGTAATAAAATTAATTCATCGATTCTGCCAAATAAAAAAGAAGCTTTTATCAATGCATGTGATATGGTGTTGGCATCTGCAAGACTATTGTTTTTAACTTTCTCCCCTCCAAAAAAAGCAGGTTTGGTATATGCTTGATAGATTGTTTGAATTCATTGACATCCATGGGAAATCTGCGGGCACTTTGGACAGTGGGGCTTGCCCATGATTGTGTTCCCAATTAAAAGTAGATGCAACCAAACATTTGAGTTACCGGACTTACATGGGGGTAAGGGTCGGCCTTTGAATGGATGGGGGGTCATGGGACAAGGGAGTGTCTTTTCACTATCTTTTTTTGGTTATAAAGAGAGGCAAATAGCCAAATTGGATACAAAAATATACGTGAAAACAGGGCTGGTCCTTGTTTCCTTCTTTAGAGTAATGGTTTAGTTATTTATTTATTTCGAAAGACCTCTATTTAAAGGGCTTGCAGCGGGTGGAGCCATAGACAAAATTAAGATTCCCATCCCTATATTTTTTTACCTAAACATCTCCTATAATTTAGAGAATGAGAATGATAGACACAGTATAAAGACTACTGCATTAAGATTGTATCCCACATTGTCTTTAAACCAGAAAATTGTTGGAAAGTATGGACAAATTGCTAAGTGTAGCCTTACTCTTGGGCAGAGACCCCTGCAAATAGGCCGAAAACGGTAGTGGTCAATTCCCATTAACAAGGTTAGATACCAAAGTATTTAAATGAATGTGGTTGACAGAGCATTATTTGAAGTGAGATGGGGCTTCAAGCTCATCTATTGGACTACTACAAAGGCGGATCTAGAACTTACTAAAATATTGAAATTTGATTTGATGCATCTAACAACCGGGAATAAAGCTGTTTCTCCCTTTTTTGATGTTTGAATACCTATCCCTGACATTAACTTTATTGAACCAAATCAGGTAAAGAATAAAGGGCAAAAGACCAATCCCTCTTATATTCCAATGATAATGTATTCTATTTTTCTTAGCTATGTTGACAGTGAATAGGTGGGTATGAAACAACTTGGCAGCTAGGCACATTTTGAGGCTAATTAGCAAAATGACACGTTTGTTGAGCTTTTGTGCTATAGAGTATGGATGGCCTTTTCAGAGATAGAGAAATGCTTGGGATCCGATTATTTCTCTCGATATTTTTTTTTTCTTCACTTAGTGATTAAATAAGTATTTTTTATTGATTAAAATAAACAGCGTGTGACTTACAAAATGAGTTATATAATATATATGTTGTCTATTTAGTACCATTCAAAACTTTATCATCTAGAATTGAGATAAAATCACAAAAAAATCTCAACCAGATATTTACTTTAAATATAACTAAAAATAAGTATAGATAGAGTATCATTTTGGATGATGACTTGATCGGCAGTGACGAGAGGTGACATTGAATTTCACAGAACTTTATGTATTTTGCATTTATTAAAGACACATTGTATTGGAAGCCTATTATGTGACCTAAAAGACAAGAGAGTCAAAGTCGTTCAGGGTGTACAACTTGGAATTGATCATGCAAACGTTAGTTTTTCAATTTAGAAGTTGATGACGGTCTCAATTATATGCTAAAAGAAAAATATAGTTACAAATATAATTATGTACTAATCTGTGCACCAATGTGATGTGATTGGTCAAAAAGTAAATTTTATTGAAAATAATATTAATTTAAATTTTAAGTATGAATGAATTAATATTAGTATACAGATTAGCACGCGATTGTGTTTGTATATAGTAAAACTCTATGCTAAATGCTAAATACGATCGTATACAAAAAAATATATGGATGGTGTGGCGCCTTCATCCAATCAGAAGATGATATGCCATTTAAATTATGTATATATACTTACTACATTTAAATGATACTTAATTCATTTATGAAGATGGTCTTGTTGCCTTGGCGAAGCAAAAGCCTCTGTGATGTTGGAAAGAATTGGAGAGATTCGATCCTTAAATACCTATCAGGAAAGACACGAGAGATAGAGCAAATATTATCACACAACGACATCGTTTACCATATTTAGTAAGATCAAATAAGTTAAAATAAAAATTGAAACAATATTATAATATTATTTATTATTATTATTATTTTAAAATTTTAAAAAATTAAATTATTTTTTATATTTTATATAAAATTTTAAAAAAATTATAATAATAAGATCAAATAATATAAAATAAATTTAAATAGGGCATTAATTCATCTTATTAGTTTTTATTTAAAAGAGAGTCAGATGAAATGAGATTTTTTTAAAAGTTAAATAAAATGTTATTATAATATAATTTTTTAATATTAATTTTATTTAAAAATTTTAAAAAATTAAATTATTTATTATATTTTATATAAAATTTATAATAATAAAATGATATAATCTCGCAACTATTACACGGAAATGGGAATACAATTTCAGGTCCCTTCCAAAAGGCAAAAGCTACGCAAAGAATGAGACGCGTGAAGTTCCCAAATCGGACCAAAAGAATTGAATAAAAAAGAAACATCCGCAGAAGTTCGCGTGTCAGGGTGAAGAAAAAAAAGGGTCCTCGTTTTCACTCTTGGGCCCCTTGGCAGCTTTCAAACGAAAACCCTTCGAAGCAAAAATTCACCTCTTCAGCATTTATTAGTCAACACCGATTATGCTTCTACGTACATGTACAGCTAATGTTTTTAGCTTCTTTTGTTGGATCTGGTCATAATCGAATATTTAATTTGAAGATTTCACGTAGAATGTTCAGGGCCTTTTCTGTGGAAAATCAAGAGGAAAATCTTGATTGTAATGGTTGTGTTTGAGCTCTTTTTGCGTGTTTTTTATTAACGCTCGGTGGGAGTCTTACTGGGTGCCATTTTGATTCTGTATTTTGGTTGTTTTGGGGAAGAAAGTTCTGCGTTTTGTTTTGTGCATTGAGCTTTATTCCAAATTTCAGATTTTGCTCAGAAATTCTTTGTGGTGTGTGAGGATTTGGATATACTTTGTTTGTAATGGGGATATGTTAGGGTTTCCTTAGAAAAACTCGAATTGGGTCGGTGGCGTGTGGTTAAAAATTGAAGCTTCTAGGTGGTTTTGGATATGAAGCTCTTTTTGTGCTTGTGAGAGGTTTTGGCATTGATGAAATGAGAAGGACAGTATGCGTTTGGAATGATTATTCAACAACTTATGGGTCTCATAAAGTCAAGCTCTTTCATTGTTTTGGTAAGTCTGCTTTTCACCTTGGCAGCTGTAAGTTCAGAAGAGAGGAATAATGATGAGGAAGTGTTTCTCAGGCAATTAGTTGATCCGGCTTCTGGGGAGATAAATGAAGACATGGTGAGAGACTACAGATTTTATTTATTTTTTTCCCTTTTTTGCTTTAGTGTATATTGTTTTTTCTTCGAATGATTGTCTTGGGGAATTATTATCGTAAAAGCAATTAGGTATGCGGGATTCCATATTGATTTGGCTAGATGATTTTTACTTTACGATATTTTTATTTGTGCATAATTTATGTTAGGATTTTATTACACAGCTTTATGATCTTATTGCATTATAATAACAGCCGAAATAATTATAGGACAAATAGTAACTCCAGTAATCAGTTCTAGAATTTTGCATCTTAGTTTCCTCATGATCATGGTAGACTATTCACCGGTCCAGGGCAAAGGTATTTCATTTGAAGTTTTCTCGACTGAATATTGTACTTTCAATAAAAAATTATGCATTGATTGGTTTGAGGTGACTCATTTTAATGTCAAAAGTGGTAACTTCCATGCTGTATTTGAGTATCTTGTTCACTAGAATGTTTATGTTTTATCTCTTGATTATAAATTCTGAATTTTCTATGTTTGGAAAAAAATATACGGAAAAGAACTGGAAACAAAAAGTAATATGAAAAGATGGTGCAAAAAAATAAAATGTCTGCTTGCACCATATTTTATTAATAAGTTTAACTCTTAATGTCTTTCATGTTCATATGTGTGTTCGTGAGTTAGTGAATGTGTAAATGTGATACATATTTAGACAGTTTTCAATTCCAGATGTGTTATGACCATTACTGAGATTGTAGGAGATTGATGCGGTTCTTACCTTGTTATTGTGGATAAATGATCCTCGCTTATGCATGTTGATATTATCTGTATGCTTCAAAACAACCAAAATAATATTTGGGAGCACTTATCGTTATGCTTCTTCACACTGTCCACATGCTTGCAGAGTGTACTGTTCTTTCTTCTATTTTTCCCCCCCTTTTCCCCCCTTTGCTTTGGATTGGGGGTGTTGGCATTCAGCTGTTGTATTTGTGATGACACTGCTAAGATTTGGAATGGTTGATTAATATACTTTGATGTGCTTATCAAAAAATGAAAAAGATTGGGAATGGTTGATGGAAACTATTCTATAATTCAATCAGTGCCTTGAGGTCTAGGGATCAGAAACTCTTTTCTGGTACCCCAACACTGCTATCAGCTGTGCTGTGCACTTGCAGGCATATAGATTTTATTGGGAAACTTGCACTTCCTGACATTAATGGTACCTTTTCTCATCAGATTTGTGGTCATTTTTAAAATATACTCCTCTTCCCCCCCCCCCCCCCCCCCCCCCCCAAAAAAAAAAGAACCAGAAAGGGGATGGGATGACATATTGCGTTTTATGTGTATCATTTCTCTAGGCTTTAATTCTCAAGAGTAGAGAGATTGGCCTTTCTTGGATTTTGATACAACAAAGAACTATAATATTGTGCTTAAGACTGCACTAAAATTCACTGACATTGCCTTGCCCTTTTCTTGTTCTAATATATCTTCTTTTACTTATCAAAAAAAAAAAATTCACTGACATTCCCCTCCTGCAGGCGGAGGTAGTATGGATCAGTTGCAGGCAAGATTTGATCCATTCGAGGGAAGCTGTTAAGGATCTTAGCTTATGCTTTCTGGATGAAAAATCCAACAGTGCGAATGACATCAATTCAAGATTTCGATCATTAGCGAAAGAGAACATTGAGAAAATAATCAGTGTCCTGCATCCCCATTTGAAAAGAACACTTCTAGATTGTTTAAGAAAGAATAATATTCTCTTTCATGTCTCTGGAGAAGAAGGTGGCTCCAAGATTTGGTATGCAGAGTATCTTGGTTTTTTATATACCAGGCCTAATGGTCCTAGAAGGCATTTGGGTGCTGAATTGCTTCAGAATTCAGAAACACCATCCCCAGCACCTGCAGTTGGACCACCTATTTCCAGTCCAACGCCATCTCCTGATCTAGCACCCTCCCCTGCACCAGTGCCTTTCAGTTCTCCAGCTCCTTATCCCCAGAGCCCTGCTGTATCTCCCGGAGTGCCAAATTTTAGCAATTCAACTTTTCAACCTTCAGCTAATGAAGATTCTTCTGGCAGTCCTTCTAATTCAAACGTTCAGGAAAATAAGCGGAGTAATAGCCACAAATCAGTCGTCATTGCTGTTGCTGTAACTGCATCAGTGACATTTGTAGTTGTGGCATTGTTCTTTCTGTGCTACACTAAGGTTTGTAGCAAGGGCTCCAGAGCTAGACGAAATGATGAGAGGCCTCTTCTCAGCCTGAGCTTAAACGAATACTCTGTTGGTATATATTTCACTTGAATACCTTCATCTGTAATTGTTCAACTCGAGTTCAATAATATTTCCAATGCTGATCTTTCAGGTGCTTCAACAAAGTCTTCTACTTTAGGAAATACAATAAAAGAAGAGAAACTTCAGTACCAGTCGTATGGTAATGCCCACATTGAGTCAGGTATTCTGCACGGCTCACCTGAATCATTGGATGCAACAAGCAGTGTTAGTGGACAAGTACTGACTCTTCCTCTAAAGCCTCCTCCTGGAAGGTTGGGAACCACCACTTCTGTACTGCTTCCTCAGAAGTCTCCTCCTGACCGGGCAGATCCTCTTCCTCCCGAGCCACGTTCTTCCTTTAGGCCTCCTCCCAGCAAAACTGCTCCTCCTCCACCTCCACCTCCTGTACCACCTCCCTCTCTGAAACCTTCTTCTAGTGGTGCAGGCCCTCACCTTCCAGGACCACCACCTCCACCACCACCTGTACCTCTTGGCATCAAAACTGGTTCCCGCCCACCGCCACCTCCAAAGAGTGGTGTTCCTCCCCCTAGGCCGCCTCAACCATTTGCCTTAGGCTCAAAAGTAGCTCAACCACCTCCGGGACCAAAACGTGCATTAAATGCTATGTCTAGTGAGGAAGCTGGTTTGGAGGGTGACACTAATGCTCCTAAAGCAAAGCTGAAGCCATTTTTCTGGGATAAGGTTTTAGCAAGCCCTGATCAATCAATGGTTTGGCATCAGATTAAATCAGGATCATTCCAGTAAGTTGGAAATTCCATTTGTATATGCATTTGACATGAATGAATACTGATGATTAGCTGCTCAGTTCAATTTATTCCTACTTTTACAGGTTCAATGAGGAGATGATAGAAACTCTGTTTGGGTATAACGCTGTTGATAAAAGCAAAAATGAACGCAGGAAAGAGTCTTCTTCACAAGATCCTTCCCCCCAGTATATTCAAATCATTGATCCTAAAAAATCACAAAATCTAGCGATTCTTCTGCGGGCATTGAATGTGACAATAGAAGAAGTTTGTGATGCGCTTCATGAAGGTAGCTTATTCTCCTGTGTATTGTTTTTTATATTTTGTTGTTCACTATTCTAGAAGAAAAGACATGACAAGTCATTATTGGGCAATATTATAGGGAGACAAAATCTCACCATATTAACTATAGCCACAATAAGCGTTCGTAACCAAGTTTTTATTTTTGTTCATTATCCCCCTCCCTCCTTTCACTTGCATTCACTCACTTTTGACCTGCACCACTTGTCCCTTGGGCATGCTATTTGGGGTTGCTTTCTAGGTTCTAGGGAAAAGTGATTCTATTAATTGCCTATGCCTGACAAGGGCTTTGGGCCAAGTGAGTTTTTGAAGTGACTTGATCCATGCTTTTGAACATTTTGTATCTACTGAAGCTGTTACAATTAGAAGATTTTATTGTTGAATGAGATGTTCTGATATAAATGTTAGACGTTATGAAAGTAAGTATTACACTATCAAGTAGGTTGATACTCATCAACCAAGCATGTAAATTATGATTTATCTGTGAATATACATGCTCTATATCTCTAATATGAGTAATAATATACTAATCCATGCACTCACTTTAGATGTCATAATTGTATTACACATCAATGCCATCATTTATGCACCCTTTTCTTAATTTTTCTGTCAAGACCAATGGAGCCTAAGCAAAAAGTCCCCGTCAGCAATAAAAAAAAAATTAATAACTGAAGCTGTTGAAATAATTCTTTTTGAACAAGTAATAAGAATTCCATTATAAGAGCGAATGGTGGAATCCAATAATGAAGCTTGAAATAATTACTGAATGATATGTACTGTAATAAGTATTAGACCTTGTCAAGGTAAGTTAGTTTACACTTTGTTTACCAATAACAAAAATTAGGTTAGTTTACACTATCAAGTTGATTGATATTTATCAGCCATAATCCCTAGGGTTGGCTCAAATGGTAAAGGCCTTAGTCTTGATGGTATGCTCCCTCCAGGTCTAAGATTCAAATCCTCTTAGGTGCAAATAATTTCTAAGGGTCATTAGACTGGGGGAACTTTCCCTTGAATTACCCGAGGTGCACTTGTGGGAAATTCCTTGCCGAGGGCCTGTGCACCCTTGGGATTAGTCGGTACTTTGTTCTTGGACACCCAGTGCCAAGAAAATATATATATATATATCAGCCAAAGCATGTAAAGTATGAGGTATGAGAAAAGCTTCTCTCTTATTTTCTCTGAAAAAAATTTCTGTGAGGGCAGGAAAAGAACATCTTTTAAACAATTTACAAAAGTGATCTTTCTGTCTGTATTACTTTTTTATCTGCATGTCAATGATAAGCATATCCTAACCGGCCTCTATTGAATCAGGAAATGAGCTTCCACCAGACTTTGTTCAAACTCTGTTGAAGATGGCACCAACTGCAGATGAAGAGCTGAAACTTAGGCTGTTCAGTGGTGAACTTTCTCAACTCGGGCCCGCTGATAGGTTCTTGAAAGCCTTAGTTGATATACCGTTTGCTTTTAAAAGATTGGAAGCATTGCTTTTCATGTCTACCCTTCAGGAGGAGGTAACCACAACTAAAGAGTCCTTTGCGACCTTAGAGGTAAGACACTGGATCTCTGGGTTACATCACAAATTGTATTTCTGGTCTCACCGTTTAGCTCTTTCCCTGCAATATTTCTTAAATCAAGTTGGATAAATCTGGTTATTAATTACCTAAATTTGCTAATGTAAATAATGAAATAGCGAACTGCTGGACATAGTGGAGGCTTGTCTTGAGCTGGCATCAGATATTGACAACCTGCACAAATACATGTCCTATTTGCTATTTAAAACATAAAGATACAATGAAGTGGTACACAAGAACTAGTGACTTGTTGTAATGAAACTAACTATAATATATGTTTCATGGCTTTGAGAGAAAAAGAAAAAGAAAAAAAAAAAAAAAAAAAAAAAAAAGAACAAAAGACATGGTTATATATCAATCTGAGACAGCTCTGATAACAATGCTTTTTAATCTTTAAAGAGAAATTAATAATTAATGTGGAATTTTTCCCCTCTCTGCTTTTCTTTACCCTCTCTGGTGACCTTATGGTAACAAATTGTGGAGCTTCAAATTTTAATGCAGGCTTTGAAATCCAAAGCTTTTCATTTTCATCAATCTGATTGCCCTTCAAATTAGACCAGAATGACCTGGATCTATGAATTATTCTGATCGATCAAAAAAAAATTTAGTCATAGCTGAAGTAGTTGAGTATAGAACAAGATATTAGCAAATGGTTCAATTCTGCTTCCAATTTACCGGGGACACCTTTCTGAAATGGGCCTATTCTTCAATTTGCACCTACCAAGTTGAATTACTGGACTGGGTTGAAGCAAACGATTTTGGCTGGTGTTTTTTGTGTTTCATTTGGAAAATAGTATCAACACCATTCAAAGACATGCTCGTACTTGCATTTCTAGTTGTTCAGACCGGCAGTGTTGCCTTTGAATGTGACCTAATCTGACCATAGCTTCTGGGTCATCTTTGTTAAATTCTTTGCTTGAAAATCTCTAATTCTCAGGGTATCTCTTTCTTATGGACCAGGTTGCTTGCAAGGAACTCAGAAACAGCAGGCTGTTCCTCAAACTTCTAGAAGCTGTTCTTAAAACTGGAAATCGCATGAATGATGGAACATTCCGTGGTGGTGCACAAGCATTCAAACTTGACACACTTTTGAAGTTGTCAGACGTAAAAGGAGTAGATGGCAAGACCACACTCTTGAATTTTGTTGTTCAAGAGATTATCCGCTCTGAAGGTGTAAGAGCTGCCCGTGGAGCTAAAGGGAGCCAGAGCTTCTCTAGCTTCAAATCAGACGAGCTGCTTGAGGAAACTTCCCATGACACAGAAGAGCATTATCGTAGCCTAGGTCTTCAGGTGGTCTCAGCTTTGGGCAATGAACTTGAGAATGTCAAGAAAGCAGCAATTCTCGATGCTGACAGCTTAACAGGAACTGTTGCCAAACTTGGCCAGCAGCTGATTAAAACTCGTGACTTCCTGAACTCAGACATGAAAAGTATAGAAGAAGATCGTGGATTCCATCAATCGCTAAAGAGTTTTGTGCAGAATGCTGAGATTGATGTTACGTGGCTCCTGGAGGAAGAAAGGAGAATCATGACTTTGGTGAAGAGCACTGGTGACTACTTTCATGGGAAAGCAGGGAAGGATGAGGGCTTACGCTTGTTTGTCATAGTAAGGGATTTCTTGATTATGTTAGACAAAGCATGTAAAGATGTGAGAGATGCAGCGAAGAGACGAACAATAACACAGAAAAAAGAAGCGCCTACGGTGGCGGCTTCCTCCGATACCCGCCAGCCCCCTGATCTCCATCAGCGCCTTTTTCCAGCAATCACAGATAGACGGATAGATAGTTCTAGTTCAGATGATGAGAGCCCATAGATTTTTTAGAAAAGGTAATTCAATTTTGTTTCATAGGCAAGCAACTTTTTTAAAGTACGAGTCCATATGTAGGATTTAATTCTTCAACTAGATATAGGCAATGGAAGTTTTGGTTGCCCCAGTTTTTTGTCCTTTTCTTTTTCGTTTGCTAGATACTATTGGAATCTAAAGAAGTGGTTCTCTTTCTTTTGTTTAATCAGGTGGCTCTTATGGCAGAAGTTCTACAGATATCTGCCCTCACGATCCTATCATGCATGCAGGGCTGATAAAGGACAACATCCTAGAAAGCATCAGTGTAGGTGCTAGCACATGGAGTTTGCACTTCCACTGATAGGTTTCCTTGTAACATTTGGATGACTGAATATGACATCACAACGGAACAATTACCTTCATCTCGTTGAAGGACCCATCAGGAATGGATTAATGGTTCAACATCATCTCGCCTTAAATTAAACCCCATGTGCATTGTCAATTAGATGTTCATATACATTGTTTATTTAATTTTTAATTCTTTGTTATGTTGATATTTTCATGTTTTGAAAGTGGAATATATAACCTCCTGAAGGTTTTATGCTTATAGTTGATTTTTTCGCTGTCAGGAAAAAACGATATTGATTTTTTGCTCCTAATGTCACTGAGCTTTTTAGTAGTGAGTTTTTGTTTTTGGTTCTTGAATGATTTTGGCCGGAATTTCATAAGAGAACAACCGATTCCATCTTAAACCGAACCCACTGTACCGGCTCAATCATTGAACACTGGTTCGGTTCTAGCCTACGTTGGCCTGGCCTTTGGCTACATGTGTAGTAAACTGTTTCCACCTCTTAAACCAACCAAAATTCAGAAGGCTCCTAAATAACCCCTATTTTTCCTGACTCTCTCTGTGAAGGCATGGCTCAGGAGGAAGAAAAAGAAGCTCAGAACCTCCAAGAATTGCGTCAAGAACCACAGACAGAACAAGAAGACAACAAAGTAGCCACCCCACTAACACCTTCTGAAGATAAAACTGCCGCTGCAAGAAACACCGTTGTGATTCCTCACACTGCTGTTCTCAGCTCACGTCATGCACAAAAACAATCCGTGCTCGTGTTTTCCTTCTTTACAGATTGCTCTCCTGGTCGGAAGAGGCAGAAGACGAGTGGGTAGAAGACGAAGGGGAAGACGAGCCGGAAGGAGAGTCGGAAGAAGCAGAAGATGAGTGGGCAAAAGAAGAGTTTGAAGAAGGAGAAGACGTCTGGGAAAAAGAAGAGTTGGAAGAAGATGAGGGGAAAGAAAGAGAAGACGCCTGGGAATAGAAGAGTCGAGTGAAGAAGGAGAAGAAGAGAGAACTTCCATGACAGTAGACCCCGCAGTGAACTCGCATGTTGAACAAGCCACTCTGACTCAACTCTCTCGAGAACAAGGAGAAGAATCTGAGAGAAAGAAAGCCACTTCTCTACCATCTTTGGCTGGGAAAGATTCCGGTTCTGCAAAATCCGAAATGAAGGCCCCTGCGGTCCTATCATGAAACTTGCTCACTCCTCTACCTACTGCTGGAGAAGCTTCCACTTCAAGAGGAAACTTCGCAGGGAAGGGTCCTGCTGCTTCACAAAAGAAGGGTTCTTTGATACAGCCTGCTTCTCCATTCCTTGCCGGGTTGCCTGATGAAGCGACCATCCCTTCTATTTTTCCATACTCGAAATCAGCTAAACGAATACTCAAGATGACGGATGATTCTTCCAAAAGAAATAAACATGCGAAGGATATGGTTGACAGTAATGGTAGTGGCAGCGTCGAGAACCCAAGAAATGAATCGATTAATTCGTATTCGCATAGGGAAAATGATAGAATTACAATCCTTCTGTTACTCATTTACTACTATTTTAGTATTTAATTTAATTTTTTATTTTATTTAATGATTAAGAAAGTGATTATTAATAAAATTATATTTTTTTTAGTTATTAAGAATGTTAAAAAAATACTTACAAGAAAATGATAAGAAAATAAAAAATTTTAAATCTTTTTGTAAATAGTAAATAGGCAGTGATAGGTACTAAACCTCGCAAAGACTGCGGATAGATGTTGATACCGGGATTGGACACTTTAATGCCATTATTAATTACTACAAAAAAAAAATAAAAAATAAATGAGCGATACCCATTTGATGATTTAACTTTTATAGAAGATTTCGTGAATAATTGGCTTGGAGTCGGCATTTCCCAAGACCAATTGATTGATGCGGTTAAAAAGCTGAGGGAGGAATACTTCAAAACTATGGCCACGATGGATGTGAGCTCGGATATGAATAATCAGAAGCTGTTTGATTTGCAGAATAAAATATGGGGTAATGTAAATGAAGAGGATTGGAAGAATATGAAATCGAAAGTTTATTGCAGAGCTGTTACTGGATGCCACAAAGTCATCCCCATCATCACAAGGTTCATTTCCTATTCCGTAGAAGGATGAAGTGTTGGAAACCAACATCAATTTTACTGCAGTATGGATGACGTCGACGTGACGTGGGTAGTGAAATAAGAATTTTTAATTGTAAATGAAAGTTTAAAATATTATTTTTTAATATTATTATTATTTAAAATTTTAAAAAAATTAAATTATTTATTATATTTTATATAAAAATTTAAAAAAATTATAATGATAAAACGATATCAAAATTATCTCTGTTGCCAAACATGTCCTTAGAAACCGAACTATTTTTTTTTTCTATTTTAGGAAGTCTTCTGAACGTGGATGGTGGCGATTTGATTCAACGTTGAATATAAAATGACAGGTTCGAGGGCTTCTTCTTCCTTTGCAAAATTCATGCAACTTTAATCTTTAAAATCAAAACAAACTATAATGCAAATCCCAAAAAAACCCTTGAACCATTATTGACACAAGAAAATAAAAGGCCTGAAATTGTAATCTACTGGGTGACTCCTTGACTACATAATAGCAAAGCTGCCATCTTCTCTCTCGGGGAAATCAATCAGAAGGCCATGACAGACATGCTGCTTCGTTTGACTATCCATTTTCTTTATATATCACACTTTTTTTAAAAGCATTTTAGTTTTATTTTTTTAAAATTAATTAAAATTTTCAACTTATCATTCTTACACAAAATATTTAATGAGAAAAACTAATGTTTATTCTTTTTGAAATGAGCTTTGGGACGGAGGGCTCTCGAACAACATTTAAATGTGCAAGATTGTAAAAGAGGTTCATCATCGGCGCCGCCGCCGTAATTTTACCACAATCCTTTATAAAACCTTAAAAACTTGATCGTGGCTTTGTCACAAATTTTAAATTCAAATCTTAATAACAATTCAAATTACATTTCAACTACTCAAAATCCTAACTCGACCCCACAAATGTTTAAATATTTCGTGCAATATAGATACATCACATTTTTGGGTAAAAAAGCTCCGGTTTTGCTGCTGCCAAACAAACCCAGGTGGCAAATACAACACCGAATAAGTATGGCCACTGAATTCAATTCTAAGCATGGGATAGGGGAATCCCGGTTTAATGGCCTCAGCAAACACACAAAACAGACCAGAAAATGTAAACAAAATAAACTAAAATCGGAACAAACTTTTAGGGGGGAAAAAAAGACGTCAGAATTAAGGCCTGAATCAATAATATCATGAACTATGAATACACGAGTAATTTTCAATTAAATTCGACATTCTCTTCTATAACGAATAGAAGATCATATTCACATTCACTACAACCGGAAACCCTAACTACTACCACCGACTCTACTACAATTCCACAATCACATAGTACTCAAATTCTAACCGGAACTAAAAAAAAAAATACCATGGCGAAGAAAAGTGATTCTCATATCCAACACGTAGATGGCCGAAAATCTAAACTCGTGTCTTCACTTGAATCTAAGAGTCATCGTCTCCACCCGAGGCCTTTGAAGTTCCAGCCTTTTTCGGCAGTAGCAGGTTGTGGATGTTCGGCATCACACCACCATTGGCAATCGTCACGTCCCCAAGAAGCTTGCTCAACTCTTCGTCATTACGGACAGCCAGCTGTATGTGTCGGGGAACAATCCTTGTCTTCTTATTGTCTCGCGCAGCATTTCCAGCCAGCTCAAGAACCTGAAAACGCCCAACGTTGTGAGCAATTAGGCACCAATTTAAAACCATTGTTTTACAGAACAAGAACAACATTTAAAAGAAGGAATCCACCCAAACTGCGTAGCGGATCTCTGATAGACCTGGATCTAAAAGCTACCGGGTATAATCAGTAGAGGGCGAGAGGAACTATCACTGAGATCATTACATATTTTCTACTACTATACAATATGGACATATAATTGTTATCTTAGATAAATAAATCTAAAGGAAAATGATAAACTCGAATATTTAAAATCATTTTGACGTACTCAAAACCCTAGAATTACAGAGAGAAGCAAAATATAGCACCATATCCTAGTATTTCAGGGGCCTTCCGCTCAATTGCATTATACATACACAAAAACAATGAAGTTTACACAAAATTGCATAGAAATTCGTTAGAATTCGAAACGCTAGATCTCACGAAAAGGTGTACAACGTGTGCATCGGCGCCGTGCACAAGATTAGAAACCAAAAATGGAGAAAGAGCGATACAGGAAGGATTAATACCTCTGCGGCCAGGTACTCGAGGACAGCTGCGAGGTAGACGGGCGCGCCTGCTCCGACACGCTCAGCGTACTTTCCAGCTTTCAGAAACCGAGCAATACGGCCGACAGGGAACTGGAGCCCGGCCTTGCTACTTCGAGACTGCGCCTTTTTGGAGGCCCCTGATCCAAGAGTTTTACCACGACCCGCCATTGATTTGAAGGACGAATAATCAAAGAGTCGGAGAGAGCGAAAAACGGGAGAGGAAAAACTAGGTCAGAGAAAGGGGGAGCGAGATAGCATAGATAATCATGGAGATGGAGCTTGGATATATATAGTAGGTGGGAATAGGAATTGGACCAATGGGGTTGAAGCACGCAGATCAAGGGAGACCACCGTTGGATTAGGATGGAGAGGGACGGTGGAGATCTTGAAACCACAGAGTTTTGCCGCTTTGGCAGATTGTTTAGAATTTGGATTGGGATAACAAAGACGAGGGAATCAAAGTCTACTTTTGGGGCGAGATTTTAAGTTGGATGAAATGCCCCTAGACTAGTATTTCGGTCACCAGCTTTTCATCATTTCTATCTTACATATTATATATAATTTTTTATTTTATTTTATTTTTTTATTTTTTTATTTTTATTAAATTAAAAAAATTTACTCGTCTTCTATAAAATATATATTACATGAAATAAAAAAAAATTTATATATGATATATAATATAAAAATAATAAATAAAATTTGTCTTTATTAATATTATGATGGAATTTGATCCCGTTCAGCAGATGAGGACGTGGGACGTGTCGAACAGGTCGACAGGGTCGTGACCCACGCGGCGCTTTTGGGTTAACATGCCCAAACACTCGAGCAACATGGAACATGACAAATAACAAAACGATTCTTTTTTCTTTTTTCTTTTCTTTTTAAAAAAAAAATTCTTCTTAACAACAAAAAAACGTTTGATATTTAAAGAAAGAAAATGATAACGTATAATTAATTTATAATTATTTTACTACTTTAAGGGTAGTTATATAAAAGTAAAATTATTTTTTTAATGAAATGTCACAAATATATTGATTAATTTAAATTAAGTAGTAAAATAGTTGTAGATATATTATTACCTATTAAAGAATTTCAACCTTATCGCCTTTTTTAAATTCTTCCAAACAAAATTAGTGGTAGCAAAATTATAGTACAACACTTAAGAGGTAATATATATATATGAAAAATTCTACATAGAAATCTTACACCATAACAAAACTCAAGCAACACAAATATATGTAAAAAGGTTTCAATAAGAATCGTGGATTGAATAGCACGATTTTTGAATACAATGACCTATGTACAGTAATGAATATTTATAGTCAGATTTCATAACAGAATACAATGTCTTGGCCACTAATCACACGACACCTAATAGCCTAGTCATCCTTTTTCCTAACAAGAAAATTCTATGGAATTATTCTCCAAGTTTTTGGGATGTGCTTCTGATTTATTGAGTGGTGATGCTACTGTCGTGATATCCCCCTGCGATTCAAGCGACAACGTTGTGAGAGTGAGGACTGATCAAGGAAGAGTAAACCGAGCAACAAAGAGAGGTTTTGTAAAAATATCCACAATTTGATCTTTACTTGAAACAAATGAAACTTGGAGATATTTTGCTGCAACTTTTTCGCATACAAAGTGGTAATCCAACTCAACATGTTTTGTTTGGGAATGCATGACTGGATTCATGGATAGGTATGTAGCACCTATGTTGTCACACCAAAGTGTGGGAGGGTCAGGAAGCACAATGCCAAGTTCTCCCAATAGTGACTGCAACCAAAGAACCTCACATGCAGTGTTAGCACCATATGTATACTCAGCTTCCGTAGAAGACCGAGTAATTATGGGTTGTTTCTTTGAACCCCATGAAACTAAATGATTTTCAAAATAGATACAGAATCTTCTAGTGGATCTCCTATCATCAGGGCACCCGACCCAATCAGCATCAGTAAAAGCAGTCAATTTTGAAGAGGAAGTGGGAGAAAAATATAAACCAATGTGAGGAGTGTGATTAAGATAACGCAAGATTCATTTAACAGCAATCCAGTGAGGAAGACGTGGACAGTTCGTGTATTGATAGAGACGATTCACAGCAAATGAAATATCTAGACGAGTAAATGCCAGGTATCGAAGACTACCTACAACACTCTGATACCACTGAGGATCTTCAAAGATACAACCATCTAAAGCTGTAAGGTTTTTGAACATGACACAAGCATAGATACTAACTTGGAATTAGACATATTGGTCATTTTTAATAAATAAGCAGTATATTTGGATTGAGATAGAA
Source organism: Carya illinoinensis (assembly GCF_018687715.1). Classification (NCBI taxonomy): domain Eukaryota; kingdom Viridiplantae; phylum Streptophyta; class Magnoliopsida; order Fagales; family Juglandaceae; genus Carya; species Carya illinoinensis. Next base: position 42,683,564 of record NC_056762.1, on the reverse strand, counting down.
AAAGACTAGCAGATGTTCGGTGAACTTGTATGCCAAGAAAATAATGTAAAAATCCAAGATTTTTAACAAGAAAGTAAGTACCCAAGGCAGTGATAAACTCATAAATAAGCATGGAATTAGACCCAGTCACAATTATATCATTGACATATATCAAGATATAAATGCAATCAGACCTGTTACGCATGATAAACAAAGAAGAATTTGCACTAGAACACCGAGAACCTAGAGAAAGCAATTTATCACTAAATTTAGCAAATCAAGCTCTAGGAGCTTGTTTTAAACCATAGATAGAATTTCTCAACTTACAGACATGGAGAGGAAACTCAGAGTTTACGAATCCGGGTGGTTGTTTCATGTACACCGCTTCTTCAGGATCCCTGTGGAGGAAGGCATTCTGTATATCCAGTTGGTGAAGAGCCTAGTTCGACTAGACGGCCTAGGAGAGAAGAAGCCGAATAGTGGTGGGTTTTACCACTGGACTAGACGTTTCAGAGTAATCTATACCCTGTTACTGATGAAACCCTTGAGCCACAAGCCACGCCTTGCGCCTCTCAATGGTTCCATCAGCACGACGTTTAGTCTTTAATATCCATTTGGAACCAAGGAGATTGTAGGAGGATAATGGTGGTACAAGATGCCAAGTTTGGTTGAGAAGGAGAGCATGTATTTCTGAGGCCATGGCAGAACGCCATTCTTGGTGTTTGGAGGCTTTTGTATAGGATGAAGGTTCCCAGGAACTGAAGGACACAAGAGCTTAGAAGACAAAGAGAGGGAAGTGTTAGAGGTAGTCAGTTTGGAAGGGGGCCAAGAAATGGTCCCATCCATGCGCTGTCGTGGATAGAGAATATGTTTTTGAGCTTGTGTGACCATAGGATGTGTTCGAAGAGGTGATGAAGAAGAAGAAGAGGCTTTACCTGGAGAAGGAGGTGCGTCTGGTTGTATAGAGAAGCTAGCGGCAGGATTGGAGTTCTCGAGACGTGAGGTAGGAGAGGAGGTATCTGATTGTGTGGAATGGGAAGACCGAACCCTAGGTGATGAATCGGAGTGTATGGGACTCGTGTGAACTTTGAGCCGAAGGGGATGAGTGTATGGGGCTCGTGTGTGGGCTAGAAGGAGATATGTCAAAAGTTGAGCCAAAGAGAGAATTGGGCTGACGCAATGAAGAAATAAAATGTGGTGGGTGAGTTGAAAGAGTAGACTGAACCGTAGGCAATATGGGCTTTTGAGTGAAGGGAAATTTTGACTTATCAAAGATGACATATCTTGAGATAAAATTTCAGGCCGATGGAATAGGATAACAAATATACCCTTTGTGGTTTGGGTTGTAGCCCATGAATACACATTCCTTAGATCTATAGTCCAATTTGTGATGATTAAAGGGCCTTAAATTAGGCCAGCATGAGTAGCCGAACACTCTTAGGAATGTGTAATTAGGAACATGGCTCATTAAGAGCTCATAAGGGGATTGATTTTGAAGAATTGTATATGCATGCAATTAATTAAGTAAGCAGCAGTTTGAAAAGCTTTGGCCCGATATGTGTGAGGAACCGAAGCATAAAAGAGTAAAGACAAATCCATCTCAATAATGTGACGGTGATGGTGTTCTACACTTCCATTTTGTTGATGAGAATATGGACAAGTGAGTCTATGAGAAATGCCAAGAGAGCGAAAAATGGGTTGGAGAGGTCTAAATTCACCACCTCCATCCGTTTGAATGGAAACAATATTTTTGGAGAAAGTATTGCACACAAATTGAAGAAAAGCAAGAACCAAGGTGGTGACATTTGATTTTAATTGAATAGGAAATAACCATATGAATTTAGAATAATCATCTACGATTGAAAGATAATAACGAGATCCTTTTGTAGACAATATTGAAGCTGGATCCCACACATCAAAAAACAATAATTGAAAAGGTGAAGAGGATCTGGTTGTGGAGGGAGGGGGTGAGGTTGAGCGTGAGCCTTGGCAGAGGAACAAGCTGGACAATGTTGAAGCACAGTAGACGAGATGAGTGGTAGATTGTGCTTTCGAAATATAAGTGAGGTAGTGCGAGAAGAGGGATGACCCAATCGAGAGTGCTAGAGTTGTGCAGATATTCTAAGACCAAGAAAAGCATGCAGAGAAGCTATGGAAGACTTGGAAATGGGCTCTTCATCCGTCCAAAGCACATATAAACCATCCTCAACGTGGCCCTGAATAAGAACCTCCCAGGTGCATGAATCCTTCACAAAGAATAGAGAAGAGTGAAATTCAAAAAAGACTATTATCATGACAGATTTGGGAGAGGCAATATCTTTTAAAATAAATTTGTCATTATTTGAGTTAAATTGTGCCGAGCCAATATTGTGTATAGGTAGAGAGGAGCCATAACCAATGTTCACTTACTCAGGACCCTGATAAGAAGTCGCATCCATATTGAGATTCTGAAAATCAGAAGTAAGATGGTGAGAGGCAGCTGAGTCAGGAAACCATATATTGAGTTTTAAGACAGAGGGTGTGAGGGAGGTATTGTTTACAGTAAGAGAGACCGATGGTGGTGTTTGGTAAGCTTGATCAAAACGATGACAACAAGTGGCTGCTATGTGACCAGCTTTAAGGCACACTTGACACACAGATTTGAGAGTGAAAGATGGATAGAGAGATCTCGAAATAGGGAGTAAGCCCTTGCCATTGTTTCAACCACGACCACGACCACGTGAAGAATGGTAAAAACCATGACTAGAGTATTGCGAGTTCATGAGTTTGGTAGTATTGTTGGCAATAAGAGGAGTATCAGATAATAGTGATTGGGTTTGATGCGCAAGCCTAGATTCATGGTATAAAAGGTAGCTAAAAATCTGGGGAGGAGAGAGATCATCTGACCGAGTGGTAAGAGAAGTCACAAGAGATTCATACTCAGTACCAAGACCGGCAAGAAGATAAATAGCAAGTTCAGAATCATCCGAAGGGTATCCTACGACACTTGAAGTGGAGGCTAGAGATCTGACTTTGTTGTAATAGTCAGTCACATATTCGGGTCGTTTCCTAATAGTGGCTAATTGAAACTTGGCGTGGATGAGATGAGCAGAAGACTTGGCAGCAAACAGATCTTGCAAAGTCATCCAAACCTCACATGAGGTAGAACAATCCAGCACTTGAGCCAACACTGAATCAGAGAGAGGAATTTATGATATTTAGCATGAGCAGGATTTGGCTTGTCATTGATGGTAGTAGGAGGTTGAAGGAAGGAGCAATCAACATAGGAAAAGAGTTGATGTCTTTCCAGGAAGGGAGCGAGTTGGGCTTTCCATAAAAGAAAGTTTTCAATAATAAGTTTAATATTAATGAAATGAGAAGCTATGGTGAGAGGATTGATAGAAGAATATGTAGGAGGAGCCATGGATAACAAGAAAGAGAAAAGAAAAAAAAAAAAAAAAAAAAAAGAGTCGGGATGTTGGTCCTTTGCGGCTCTGTGATACCATAACAAAACTCAAGCAACACAGATATTTGTAAAAAGGTTTCAATGAGAACCGTGTATTGAATATTAGGATTTTCGAATACAATGACCTCCATACAGTAATGAATATTTATAGTTAGACTTCATAACAGAATACAATACCTTGGCCACTAATCTCACGACACCTAATAGCCCAGTCATCCTTATTCATAACAAGAAGATTCTGTGGAATTATTCTCCAAGTTTTTGGAATGTGCTTCTGATTTATTGAGTGGTGATGCTACTGCCTTGATACACCACAAACATCCACCTAATCAATATGTAATTTGTCAATTTTGTTATTCTATATTATTGCTTAAATATGTGTGCGTTTAAATAGAATAAAAAATAATAAATATTTATTAGGTAAAAGTGTATGTTATAAGACTTATTTGTAGCATTTCTCATCCTATATTAAGGCTTTCATCTTAGAAGCTGAGCTGTGGCCAAAAATGCAATACTACGCGTAATAAATGCAAGTTCTGATGATGGATCGAAAATGAATTTAAACGAAAGAGAGACAAATACCATTAGGCCCAAAAAAAGCATTATTAGCCCCGAATTTGAGCCGAGCAAGGCCCAACCAAATTGAATTGTGGTAGTCCCTCCTTAAGCTTCAGCTGCTATCCTTTAGCTTGAAATCCAGAATTGGGCCAGAATTAGTTTACATCATATGTGCATCAGCTGCGGACTTATTCAAACTCAACCCATTGAAACTCGCACCTAGTGTTGTTATCTAACCGGAGATTTTGTATGATGACTTCTGATTGGACTTGGGATTCCAGAGCGTCAGCCCATCTTGGGCTAACATCATGGAAAACAAAACAAAAAAGGAAAGAAATAAAAGCCCAATTGGAGTTAGATTGGACAATACATACTCACAGGCCCAAACGGTTCTTTCTCATGACCCAACAACAAAATCCCCAGAGTATTTGTGAGCCTCATAAACTGAGCCACTTTAAGAGTCACGACATATGTTGTGTTTTGCAAATAAGAATAGTTCTATTTGAAAGATAGTGTACACTGTACAGTGTTCCAAATTACCAATTTGTCTTACTCACACGTGCTTGCATAAATGGATGAAAGAGTCCATAGATAGATAGATAAATACCAACCCCTTGAATATGACTTTCATTGCTGTCTGAGGCCCCTCCAGCTCTCACTCCTTTCATGGCTTTTGTGACCCAGCACTCTGCTTTGGTAATGCTGCATTTGTCCTCCCATTTTAATTTTTTTTAAGAAAAAAAAATCTGTCTCATATAATTTAAAATTTAATCATTACAATATTAATTTTTTTAATTTTAAATTATTATTTTTAATTTTATAAACTTAACCATCTTGGTATCCAAAATTGAACTTATATATATAAATATATATATATATATATAAGGATATTCCCAATGGAGATTTGAAGGTCCAGGCCAATAATAACAAAAATTTTATGTCCAGTTATATGTGTATTTTTTATGCAATCTACTAATATGATTGGTTGTGTCATTTTTTTAAATATAAAATAACTATTTTGATTAATCACATTAATAGAATACGTAAAGAATATATAAAAATAACTGTATATAACAAATCTCTAATAATAATGAGGCCTGTTTTTCTCCCGACACCACTTGTTTTTATCATTAATGTTGGTTCCCTCTAATCCACAAATCAAGGATGGACATTAATCTAATTTGGATTGATTAATGTGCAACCAAACCCAACCCAAGCAATTTGGACTCATCTTATAAATGCAAGGTTTTGGTCCCCACAAAGGAAAGCATGTGACACCATTGGATTTGATGCTGATGATTCTCAATTCAATTATCAATGATAATTTTGAATCAGTTAGCAAATGCATCTAAGTCACAATTACTATATCATTGGAAAAAAATAATATAATTCAGCTTCTAAGCCTAATGAATTAATTGCAAATACTAAGCATTCGCATGCTAAATTTGTTGACTTTTTTTGGATACGAACATTAATTATATGTACATGTACATGTACATGCATGTGCACACCTGGCTAAGAAATTAACTTGCTCGTGTCTGATGACTCATTAATGTTTTGTAAAAATAAAAATATAAACAAACAAATAAATAAATAATAACTGAAACAGAATGTAGGCCAGCTCTGCCGATCAATCTGCACCCTATTGTCGTGACTCTATGATTCGTAACTATTTGCTTTTGATTGCTTTGACCATAAAGTGTATATATATATATATATTTTAAATGATAGTTAGGTAAATATTGTATAATTATTTTTAAAAAAATAAATAAATATAATATTCATATAAAAAGAAATTTATTTTTTAATAATGAATCGTACTATTTTTTAAATTGACTATATGGTACTTACGTACTTTATAACTATATTTAATATTATTTAAAAAAATAAGAAAAATGATTAATTGAATTGATATTTGTGAAAATATAAACCAAAAGAACGTTGTTTTCCTTTGAAATGATTATTATGGGAGCGTGATGTTGTTTTGTTATCGTCGAATGCATAAACACGTCTTTAATTATTAATTATTATAATAATTATAATCTTTTATGAAAGTATTTTTTTTTTTTTCACTTAAATTGTGATATAAGGAGGCATGAGTTACTCAAATCTTCGATTCTTCATAATATATATAGTCGGGTATTGCTACATCTCTCGGGAGATGTATTCCGAATACTCACTGAAGAAAATAAATTATTATTATTATTTTTAAATTCATAATATCATAAAAAATATTTCTTTAATTGTAGTAACTTGTAAATAAAATAGGCTGATTTTTTAGGGGGTGACTCACGGGAAGAATAGTAAAAAAAAAAAAAAAGACACCGTTCTTCTGAATTAAATGCAGTGGCACTGCAGTAATTTGGACACCTCTTCAATGGTAATGGCGCCCAACCCCACGTGTCACGAACTTCTATCTAAGCTCTTGTTTGTAACGAAAAATATTAAAATGAGAGTTTAAAATATTGTTAAAATATTATTTTAAAATTTAAAATAATTAAATAATTAATATATTTTATGTAAAATTAAAAGAAAATTATAATAATTAAATGAAATAAAATATTTTTTATATTTAAATGGAGAGAATTTTTTTTATTAACATGTGTCAGTGTTTTATTGGTACTAATATAATGTTTTTATTGAATTTGACTTGACGCAAGTGGCAGAAATATTAAAATAATTAAAATTCAAAAAACATATAATGTAAAAAAATATTCAAAACAAGAGTACATATGCCTATATATTTAAAAATCAAATCAAATCCAACGGTTTTATACCTAAAATTGTGTTTAGTTGTTAGAGTCTTCTAACTTATCTTAAATTAATTATTAATGGGACTCGTTACTTCGTCAACTTTGCATAAAAAAATTTAAACTCATTTCAACATATTTCATGTATTTAATCACATCTTAATCTATTTACATTCAAACATATTTCAATAGAATTTATAAAATACTATTATTAATATTCACATGTCAACACAAATCACTTGAGATTGCATTAGCATCCGAAGGAAGCCTAAGCCCTTCATTCATCCAATGCCAAAGTTTAAAAAAAAAAAAAAAAAAAAAAAAAGCCTAGTGAGACTTCACTGAGCTTACAGCATTGGCTTTTCATTAGAGCAATAATATATACTTTTTTTTTTCTATTTAGTTTTGAAAAATATATATGTTTTATTTTATGAAGAGTTGGCTCTCTTCTCTTCAATTACTTCAGGATATTCAAGCTCCTCAAATTGAAATTTTAGCCAAAATTTGGCAAAAATATTTTCTCCTGCCTTTTATATTCAATTTCTTACATTCAAGAATCTATATCCTAGCCCAAAAAAGTACTAAAGACACATTTTTAAAAACATGACCCTTGGGAAAAAAAAAAAAAGGAAAAGAAAAGAAAAGAAAAGAAAAGAAAGTTTTAAAATATGATTGTATAAATAAAGTACTGAAAGTAGAGAATTACATATGCATGTTTTGAAAAGATAAGTAACTAAAATATTACAAAAAAGACTTTTGAATTAAAGTTTAGTGGGTGAATCTATGTTAATGCTCAGACAAATCTCTAAACTATGACTCTACTTTATAGCAACTTTAACATTAATCATATTTTAAAACTTGGACGAGGGAGTGAATGTAAAAGGGAAGATCCATTCAATATAATCCTCTTAGGACAAAGATCCAATTGTCAAGAGACGAGTATTTCAAGCAAATTCATAGTGTAATTCAAGAGTTACATCTGTGTGTTTTTTCTTCTTGTTTTGATCTCCTTTTGTTTTCTCGATGATAGCAAGAGTAAAAATATGCACCCGAAGTCCACCATTCCAAAGATTGGTTCGGTCTTTCCGCCAAAAGAAGGGGCATGGCTGTTACAGATTGTGATCATTTTCAGCTAAACGTTATCTTTGGCCGTAATGACTCCAACTTTAGTAAATACTACAATTTCTTTCTGACCTGACTCATCTGAAGCTGCCTGCTAGTTGTTTGAACAACCCAATTCAATTGAGAATTTGAGAGGGTCCATTCAGCTTTTCAGTGTCTCTTTCTAAAATCTTTTACCGCTTGCCTTCATCCGTAACTAGCATTTATTGGTGTCACTGAGCAAGGTTTTCGTTAGCTGGTTGTCATTTTCCCCAAGAGCCAGAGATTCTCTATTTCTTGTATTTCTGCAACTTAAATTAAATAAATGGGTACCTCGGTTTTGTCTCACTTTCTTCCTCCTTCATGGCCTCATGGGCATCCATGTTTTCCTAGTTTCTAATGGTTCATTGGCTTTCAGAAAGCATTCCAGAAAACATCATGGTACTTGAAAATTTCGGAACTTTCATTCGGGCTGTTGCATGAATATATATATATATATATGGTTTTGTTTCTTCTCAGGTACAATTCTTTAGTTTTTTGTTCGGTCGGTGAGTACTGAGTAGTTAGTTTCTGGAAATGGGAATGAGATTTCCGCCAAGTGGGTACTGTGCCTAAAGTAGAAAGTTATTGCAGAAGAAGTGTTGGTATTAGCTTTTTTTCTTTTCGGCTTTTCATGGTGGAAAATGGCAACAGAAAGTGATATGCTTTTGAGAATGTTGGTGCAGAGTAGAAAAGACACCAAGGGATGCGAAGCTTTGTAGCTTAATTAATTAAAAAGGAGAAGGAAGGAAAATATGCCAACAGTTTGGTTCTCTCTAAAGAGATCTCTACACTGCAAATCAGAGCCATCGGATGTTCATGACCCAAAATCAAGGAAGCAATTGAGCACAATCTTGACTAGAAGAGCTGGAAGGTCAGGGTGTTCCAGGTCTATAGCAAATCTTAAAGATGTAATCCATGGAAGTAAGAGACATTCGGACAAGCCACCAAGTTGCAGTCCTAGATCTATTGGGAGCAGTGAGTTCCTGAATCCAATAACCCATGAAGTGATCTTAAGTAACTCAAGGTGTGAGCTCAAAATCACTGGTTTTGGTGGTTTCCAAGAAGGGGCTTGTGTTGGAGGCGGCGGCGGCGGTCTTAGCGGTAACAACGGTAGTGGCGGTGGCGGTTCAACATTTGTGGGCACTTTAAGGCCTGGGACACCTGGCCCTGGAGGGCACCCTACAATGCACTATTTTAATCAATCTGTTAGGACATCATCAACTCCTTCAAGGAAGTCTCCTTTTACTGTATCAGGTAGAGACGGGTCTGGGTTAGGGAGTTCTGCTGTTTTTGGTTCCGGCGGTGCCGGAGTTCATTCAAGCAATAGGGTCTATCTTGAGACACAGCCTAATGGCTTTTCATCGGTGACGTGTCATAAATGTGGCGAACAGTTTAGCAAATGGGAAGCTGCTGAAGCTCATCATCTCTCCAAGCATGCTGGTAAGAATCAATCTCTTGGATTTTCGCTCGAGTAATTCTATTGCTGCTCTTAATTGTGGTTCATCCGTGCCTTAATATTTTTAGTTTTTTAATTTAAGTGAAGTATCTTCCTCGGTTTGTTTTGCCTCCACTGTCTCATATCCTCATGGCGCCTTATAACGTATATTCTCCCGGCCACAAAAGTCTCTATCTCTCTGCATACGAAATCCTTTATAATTCTTTGTCATGTTGAGGAATCTTTTGCAAACTTGAGAGAATTCTCAGATTTATGTCCACTGAACCCTTTGCATTGTTTTTCTCCTTTTCTTTTTCTTTTTTTTTTTTTTTTTGGAACCAGATTCTGGATTCACCTGCAATGTTATCTTTGGTAACTTTACAATACTTGCTCCTTTTTCTCCCCGTTGAAAGAAGCCTTTCGAATATTTGCACTTTTATGGCTATTCCAAAATATCTCACCCAAAAGTCAGTACTTGCTCGATTGTGAGGGTTTGTTTTAATGTTCCCACATTCTTCAATCCATCTCTTCAGTTGAAGTAATCTCCTTGAGAGTTTGGAATAGCTTAGTCAGTCAGTTAGCAGCTCACCATATTTTTCTGCTTAACAGTTACTGAACTTGTGGAAGGCGACTCATCAAGGAAAATTGTTGAAATTATATGCCGGACAAGCTGGTTGAAGTCTGAGAACCATTTTGGCAGGATTGAGAGAGTTTTGAAAGTTCATAATATGCAAAAAACTCTAGCTCGATTTGAAGAATATAGGGAGATGGTGAAAATCAAAGCCAGCAAACTTGCAAAGAAACACCCTCGGTGCCTCGCCGACGGTAACGAACTTTTGAGGTTCTATGGTACAACCGTGTCATGCCATCTTGGTCTAAATGGTGCCTCCAGTCTTTGTGCATCAGAAAAATGCTGTGTGTGTAGGATTATAAAAAATGGGTTCTCTGCCAAGAAGGAGCTCAAGGGTGGAATAGGAGTTTTTACAACCTCCACGAGTGGAAGAGCTTTTGAATCTATTGAAATTCTTGAGGGAGACCCAGGTATTAGGAAAGCCTTAATTGTCTGCAGAGTAATTGCTGGGAGGGTTCATAGGCCTTTGGAGAACATACAAGAAATGGCTGGACAAACAGGATTTGATTCATTGGCTGGCAGAGTGGGTCTTTATTCAAATATCGAGGAGCTTTATTTACTCAATCCTAGAGCTCTCCTTCCATGCTTTGTGGTAATCTGCAAACCCTGAAGAAAGAAAGATGAAAGATGTCATATGTGAATCCGTTTTGGGTTTTTCGAATGTTTTCTTCCATAGGTTTTTCCATTTTTGTTGTTGTGGAAGGTCTTTGATTTTTCCTTCTTCAAGCCTCTACTCATTTGCCAATATTTTGAAGACATGTATTTCTCTGCGTTTAATATTGCAGCATCCTCTTCCTTCATTTGCATTTAACATGCGATTAGACCACCATCCTTCCACTTCATTTGTTAGCGTTGGGGGTTTGGCTACAAAGTCTAACGACATTAAATGGGTAGTGAAACGGTTGAGGATGGAAAATTGAATATTTAAGCATGGCAGATCACGACATGACATAAAGGGAACGTACCTTTATTAAGAATGATTCGAAATCATCAATTGTTAATTTTATGAGTATTTGATCATGATACTCATTGAATTATTCAGATCTACATGGCCATTGAATTTATCTTGTCGTGTAATATTACGTGAAACCTTTTAAGTTTTGAAAAGAATGTCAGCTTGAACTTGATGCACCAAAATGCAAGATGGAACAAAACCATTTGTATTGCTCATAGTCCCATTGCCAAAAGTCAAATCAATTAATAAATTCCATTATATTTATGGATAGAAAATATGAGGATCATGGTGCCATCGTGATCAAGGAATTGATTATGGCTTTAAGAAAATAAGGCTCTTCTTGACATGTTTGTATGTTCCATTATACATACTTCCAAAGCTAAAAATAATATTAATGCCGACTAGCATGCGTATTCACTGTGAAAAAGGGCATGTGGCCCTCGTTGGAGGGTTATGCTTCAAACAAAAAGGTTATTCCAAACCGGAGGACAAAACTCAAGGGTTAAATGCTAACTGTCTGGACATATATTTTGTCTCTTCTATATTCCCAATCTATGGTTTATTTTGTCCTGTAAATATTCTGTTACTCTTTAATTGCCAGGTTTACCTTTATCTGAAACTCTTACGGATCCATTGGTGTGTAGGAGGTGCAGCTGAAATTTAGGATAAGGCCTGGGACCCATCTCTCTCTCTTCCTCTCGAATTTCAAAATGGCAAAGTTTATTTCCCACTTAAGAGTCCTCAGTCCATTGTAAGGGTGGGTATCTGACTGCTTATGGGTTAGTCACTTCCTTTCGTTGCTGCAATATCTGCACTGCCTTTAAAGCTCTCTGACACGTACCTCATAAATGTATCAACCCACCCCCGTAACACTTTCAAAAATTTTGAATCGACAGACTTGAATTTGTTAGTCATCATTTTCAGTCATGAATGTCTGGTTGGGGTAGTTTTGTTGCAGATCAACACACGACTCCTTGATTGAGACTTTTCATCTGGTGCGCTGCCAATCGCTGCAATATATACAACTTTATTGAGGAGATACGCTAAATTTACGCAGTGATCTTAAGAAAATGTAAATTTACACAATGATGATCGATGTGGTTTGATGAAATAGATTGAATTTACTTTACAACATGAAGTATACGTCAAGAAGTAAATTTTTTTCATGGAATAAACTAACCATTTGGTCCATTTTCATGGCCTGTTCACATTTCTAGATGATTTGAATGGCATGTACTTTTTCCTAGCTAGACCTACCAGATAAAACTATCCTTGAGAAAGCTGAGTCACCTAGACTATCCTTGAGATGTGTATCTACTAAAAGCAATGAGAAACAACAGAACTTGTATAGGGAGCCCGAAGGAGCAAACAGATAACACTGTTGACTTGACTAAGGTCAGAGGTAGGTCTTTAAGTAAAGCTTTATAAATAGGCCGAATGAAAGAGTTCTGCAATGATTTTCAACTCGCATAATATTGCTAGATCATGTTGTTAATATCTAATGCTACAAAACATCATCAGCTTTATTTATTATATAGGCCCCATTCTATAATCGAAGTTCTATGCTAGAGAATGTATGTTTTTCGGTGTGGCAAGGTTGGTCTTAATGGTTATTGTTCTACAACTTTAAGACTAGCAATTATTGCACCTAACTGCTGTAGGTTATATAGACCACATATGGCTGCTTTTGGGACGATGTATCTTGTTGCCATTCAATTTTTGCCGTCTAAAACAAGTTTTAAGCTATACAACTGAGGAGCTTTTGCTTTTGGCTACATAGACCACATATGGCTGGCTTTGGCACTTGGAAAGTTGAATCTCGTTGCCATTCAATTGTTGTATCTAGACGTCTAAAACAAGTTAACCCAACTCCCTAAGTTTGTTGGTTCCAATCGGCTATTAGCTACAAGCTAATTGGCTGTCGGAGTCGAAGCCTTCAAAAACCTGTTTATCGCGCAAATCAGCGTTTACACAAGCTTGACATGGGAACACAACTAATCAAATTTCTTGAATATGTACTCGGGTGTTGGAATTTTTCTGAAACAGGTTCTCAAGGAATTTCTCGCCAATTGCCTTTCTGCGACAAGCTTCTGCCAAGGAGAAAGGAAAATAAAGAAAGGGAGGAAGAGAAACCAGCTGCTGTCCAGAAACCAAGTACCCAAAATCAGCTTCTGTGAGTGAGCTTTGCCTTCCTGCGACATGCTTCTGTGTGTGGGTGCGTCTGTGTGGGAGGGGAAATTTTTGAATGCTTTAGATTCGCTTTTATACACATGGCAGCATCTCGTTTAAAACAGGAGCAGACTAGAGGATATGGGAGCTTCCGTACTGGGCAAATGGGAATGAGGGGATTCAAACCCGGATCTCCTATTAACTACATGAGCTACATGTTATACAACTGAAATTTTGACGCTAGCCAATTTACCATAGATGACAGAACTAGTACAGGATGGACAAATCTATAATACTATTAGTTTATATGGATCAACAAAGTGTCAGTAACAAAATAGTTAAATTAATTAAAAAAAAAAAAGAAAAAAGAATGAAAGAAAGAAAAGAAATGCATATAGAGATGCAAAAGCTACATTTTAAGGATGAAGTCATGGATAGGATCCCTAAGAAGCAGCAGCTACTTCAGTTTTCTTTTTGTCTTCCTTCAGTCTCTTCCAGTTCTCTGCAGTATCAATTATTTCCCCAGTTTTTATAAGATAACGGACTCGTTTACCATCTTCAAGGATTTTGTGACCCACCCGGCTTGCTACATTCTGTTCTTTTGAGTAGAGCATCACATTCGAGCTGTGTACAGGTGCTTCAATCTAAAATATCACATCAAACATATATTTGTAATTAGGAGTAGTAAATATGAACCTATATGAATAAAATACAAACGCATATCAACTTAAGCCATGAAAGTATTCCAAGCACAATGGGAAATCCAGAAACCTATTTTAACGAAGATCACTAGACAGCCAGGTTTTTTTAATTATTTTTTTAAAAGAGACTAGATAACCAGTTTCTACTTATCACATCACCACAACATCAGATATAACAATTGGATGGGAGGAATGGTAGCATATCAGTGTTTCCTACATTCAAATCTTTTCCTATTGTTCATTTTTGGACGCTAGTGGTACATTTGAAGCACATTTATAGGGAGTCAAATCAGCGTGCTGATTTTCTAGCCAAGCAAGGAGTAAGAGGCGTTTCTAAGGAGTTCCAGGCTTTTAATGAGCCTCCAAGAGAGATCAAATGGTGCTTGGTGGTTTGACTCTTCTTGGTAACCATACTTGATATGTAAATAAATTGCTTTATAGGTTGTAGGAGTAAAAATGTTTCATTCGTCTTTTTGGTTGTGAACTGTGCTATGGTGTTTACTCCCACCTAAAAGAGATTGTTGCAATGATAATGCCTGTTTGATCAAAACAATATATATTGATAACTGATTAGATTAAAACTGATTATTTCATATTTTCACTAGAGGCTAAAAAAAACCTTGAGAATCTGGCCTGGTTCATCCTCTCCTCTGCTCTTCACATGCTTTGTCTTCAAGTTTATATCTTTTACTACTACAGAGCTGTTATGCCTGAAGACCTTAGTAATCTCTCCAATTTTGCCCTTATCACGTCCAGATATTACTTTCACTGTGTCTCCCAACTTAACATGCATTTTGTGCAGGACTGGAAGGCTGTTTGGCTTACATTCCTTACGCTCCCATCGCTTAAGCTGCCAGATGAATAAAGAGGACAAATAAGAGCATGAAATGACAACTCAATCCTGTAACACAATAAAATATTATAAGGAAACACTATATTCACAATAAGCCCTTAACCTCAGCAGGAGGCCAAAAATAAATTGAACCCACCCCATGTAAAAAAGACGCCAAGCTTTCTCTCTTGGTTTCTCCAAAATAAAATTTTATTTTTGGCATCTCCTTCCCCACTCATTAATTGGTTGCAGTCAAATAACTACCCCTAAATACCGCGTGTCACTAATAATGGACATAATGAAGTGTTCCAAACAATTATGTGCTCTACCCACTCGGCGGGTCAACAATTTCGTTAATCATACTTGTTTTCATTCTAAACGGCGAAAAACCTACATCATATTCTCCTTGAACAAAAGGGACAGTTCATCAACATGAACATGAGCATAGGAACCGTATTACTAACCTTCGCTACAATGAGACATGGCTTCTCTGATGGCTTGGCCTGCGTGTGAAACAAATAGAAACGATGTTAGCAAGTTAAATCATTTTTGGTGGGTATAGTGATTCGGATTCAAACTACAAGATGAATGACAGAAAAATAATCCTATGCCAAACAAGTTAATTTTAAGTTTGAGATGGCAATGATAATAGGATTAGTCACAAAAGATGCATCATCTTTTTGTAGGAAGGGGTGTTGCAGGAAAGAGGGGATAAGTGAATATTGTTGTTAATCACAATTTATTTCACTTCACATAAAAATACCTTTAATATGTGAAATATCAAACTAAGTCATCTATACATGGAATAAATTTCAGTCATAGATTCAAGTGTCCTTTTTCCTTTTTTTTTTTTTTTTTTTTTCTTAAATATCTGTGGGTGTCCGGGCCAGCTTGCGCGCATTTCGACTAATCCTACGGGGCTTTGAAGTTAATGGCTAGGTAAATCTCCAGTGGAGTGGCCCTGAGAGAACTCGAACTGGTGACCATTAGGGAGCAAACCCAAGGCCTGTCCAAACTTCTAGGCAAGAAAAAAACAACTAAGTAATGAAACTTGGCTGTTCAGATTGCCGGGTTGCATTTGTCTTCCAATATTCTAATCATCACTCTCTCTTATCCCCTGGAGGCATTGTAATACATACATACATACTTCTCTGTCAGTAAGCTAAGTTTGTAGAAGAAAAAAATCATGCGGCGAGAAAGATTTGAGTCCAAAAGCTATTAACAAGAGATTTCTCAAACCAGTACATCTCTTTATCCTTTTTTATCATTAAATAATTCAAGTTTTCTTGACTTCCATCTAGCCAAGAAGTTCCATCACCCAAAAAATATCATAAACATGAGCCCAAAACCTTGTTTAAGTACTGATGACAATATTGGATGGCAGGGTTATGGTGTGTACTTGAAAATGCGCACAAAACAATTTATGAAGCAATTATTTCCGCATACATTGGAATAAGCACTAAAGAAAACCAGCAAAGGGCTAAACATTTACCAGTTTAATAAAGCATGGACTTCTATTTGCTAAACAGGTCTATACACAATACATCCACATCAACAGAGGAGACATTTTTTATCGTCAAAATTTGGGCAAGGATCAATTTAATCCCAGGAAAGCAAACTGGGAATCTACCGCATATACTAAATCATGGCACCTTGTCTATAGGGGCTCAGCATATTGGAACTTTCCTTCATTCCCTTTTGATTGTTTAGATTTGAACCAACAGCATATTCAAGCTCCACCCACCCATTTAACACCTTCGGCCAAGGCCAAAGCAAATTGACATTGACATGCCCAATGCCCCAACTATGAAAAATAATGCCTAAAGATTAAAACCTACTTTGAAACCCCCTAAATCGTTTAGAATATACTACCGGGTTTCTTCCTCCTTTTAAGACCTTCCAGTTTGTTCCTAAATAACAGCTTTCAAATTTCTTTTACTAACATATAATTTGGTTTTTGCTTTGAGAGGTAACATATAATTCGAATTCTTAAATATTAACTAAACACAGCATGTTTGAATTTTTTCAAGTTTTAAGTTATTAAAAGATTTTTTTTTTTTTTTTCTTGATAAGTAAGGAAATTATTATGGGAAATTAAAAGCCTCAAAGGACAATAAGCTCCAATTTAAAATCGCACATTACAATATTACCAATAGGCAATAAGAATCAAAACATGAGAAAAATCATGATGGCAACCCACACAACGAGTAAGCATCTACGTAGCCCCAGAAATTTGAGAAAAAACTCTAACCTCGAAACTCCCATTATAATATTACCAAAAAAGAACGATAATTTGAGGGGAGAAAAGGGATTTCGAACACAAACCCACATGAGTTTAGAAGGTACAAAACAAGAAATATAGGAAGAGACGAGGAGGAAAAGTAATATATAAGGTACCGGCACAGCGTAGAGAGTGGACGGTGAGAGGCGCTGGCCCAAGAAGGAGTTGGAGGAGAGGGAAAGAGAGGTCATGGAGCTCTGAAGTGCAGCCATGGTTGCCATTTTCGATGCTGCTGCCTCGACCCTGTGGCTTTCGCTGTGAGCTCTATCCAGACAATGGTATAAGGATAGGATAATAATGCACATTGCACAGGGCTCTACTTCTACCTGTAACTAAATCAAGATGGTTACCGAAACGACGACGTATCTGGAGGCAGATTGGGTTTCAACTTTCAACTTTCCAGCGGGTATTTGGGCTCCAGATTGGGCCCCATTGATCTCTCTCTCACAACAAATTTTTTTTTTGGGAGAAACATACGTTATTTATTCATGAAAGGGAAGTTATATTTTTAACTTAATACACACATAAAAATTTCAAATTATAAGTTAATTATTACTTTTAGAGTTTTTAAATATATAAATTTATTTATAACTGACATGATCTTAACAACTATTGTATCTCCCTATAGATAAACCGTTTGAGAGACAGCACTCTATCTAAAACAGATATTCCAAACCTTATCTTTTATAGGAGGAGAGGACTTACACTCTATAGACATAATGTCTAAGAGACTATTTTATTTTTATTTTACATAAACAAAAAGAAATACCAATAAGTATAAATATAGATGTGAAAATAATAAATTACAAACTTAAATCTCTCACAACAATTTGGTAAGAGGAAATAATAATGGGTGAAGGGAACTAATATTTTCTCTTCTTGTAGGACATAATATGGCGAACTGTTTTTTGTTTTTTTTACCAGAGAAATATTATGATCATTAGGTGTTAGATATAAGTTCAAAATTAATGTTTTATTGAGGACTCTTCTATGCAAAACAAGACAAGAACCGTCATTTCTGTATTGCCATAATGTCCCGTTATTGTCCTAGTGATTGAAGTTCAGCAAGAGTACATGCCACATCTAATTGGCATGAGACAATCCAAGGGTTAAAACCTTTCATTCAACTCCGAAATAAATTAGCAAATACTAGATTTACAGAAAATGGTGATTTTCCTTTCGTTTTCATTTCTTAAGCATTTAATTTACAGACAAACAGATAGGTGATATTCCCAAAGTGAAAGAAAACAAAAATAAAAGGTGAAAAGGAAGAAAAAAGAGGACTGAACCATGCTGCGTAGAATTTGCAAAGGAACACTGACTCGAATCCTAAAGGCACTCGATCAGAAATTGTAACTACAACAGAAGATCTGCTAGCCTTGAAAACTCCTTCCATACTGCATATGCCATATACAGGAGAAAGCAAAACCAAAAAACCAAGAAACAAAACAAATGAACAAATGAAAAAACCATCATCTATGTTTCATAGGTGTCAGCTGTGCTGCTATCCATTGATTCATCCCTCCTGTGTTCAGAGATTGGAGTCTTGGTTTCTGATTGGTCGACATCTATAGTAACTTCCTCTGCTGTGGCAGATAAGGACTTTTTGTGATGGTTTCTGTTGTATCTCAACTTAAGGATCCGTGACAATACTTGCACGATATCCCTCATGGAAGGCCTCTTTCTTGGGATACGGTTGATGCATTTGTATGCAAGAGCAGCCACTTCGTTGAGCTCTTGCACATCAAATTTCCCTTCAAGACGAGAATCCACAATTTCCTCCCACCCAACTTTTCCTTCAGTACTCATGGCTGCCTATTCACCACAAAAGCCAAAAGGAATTAAATTCACAAGAAACACAAGCCTTAATGCAACTAGAGCTTGAAAGACAAGCCTTATTGTCTAAATATATTCTCCATTTTGAAAAGTCGATGGATAAGTTTTTAACTTGCAAACTTACCATCTAATTTAGAAAGTCACTACCCTCTTGAATTTGTTTTATTTGAGTTCAAATTAAAGAGAATAGTTTTAAAAAATTAGGAAAACCACATTTTATAACACCAAACTATCACTGTTTTTTCAGTACATTCTAAAGTACCAAAACTAACACATTGCATCTTTCAACCACCAAAAGCTGGTAAATCACACCCTCTAGTAGTTTATTATATAACAAACACATAGAAGAATTATCATTATCATTCAAACCTTTCGTGTTCATGACCAGTGCACTTCCAGTGATAGGTTCCTATACTTTGTTTTGGTTTTTGTTTTCTATTATATAACAAGAGAGAGAGAGAGATCTTACAAGCTCAACATATTCCATGAGACCCTGTTGAGGATTTCTGCCGGCTATAAGTTCAAAGAGCAAGACTCCAAAGCTGTAAACATCACTTTTCTTGGTGAAAGCCTTCGTCGATATATA
This sequence comes from Carya illinoinensis, assembly GCF_018687715.1. Taxonomy (NCBI): domain Eukaryota; kingdom Viridiplantae; phylum Streptophyta; class Magnoliopsida; order Fagales; family Juglandaceae; genus Carya; species Carya illinoinensis. The sequence continues at coordinate 42,664,263 of NC_056762.1, read as the reverse complement.
CTCAGGATCTAGATACCCAAAAGTACCCCGTATATTAACTGCCTGTTTGTCCACCATCTCTTCTCTTGAAAGCCCAAAATCAGCAACCTGCTTGATCCAACATAACCAGCTACAACAGTATAAGAGGCAGCCTAACCAATTACCGATTAAGGTACGTAGACTCGTATCTTCAGAAAATATATATAAATTTTCATAAGATCCAGAACTCAAAAAAGTCCATCAAAGGCAAGGTTTAAATATAAAGGTCCTCTTCACAATGCAAAATAACTTGTCTTCGAGACAAATATAATCAAAACCAAGGAAAGAGACATACCCTGGCTCTCATGGCCTGGTCCAGCAAAATATTGGAAGATTTAATATCGCGGTGTATTACGGGAGGAACTGCCTGAAGTGATATTAAAGAAAAACCAACAATTAAGAACCTTTAAAAAACTAGATACATGTCCAGGTCCACACAAAGAATGTAGAGTTACCCCGTCATGAAGATACTCCAAGCCCCTTGCAACATCTAAAGCTATATGAACCCTTATATCCCAGCTCAATGGCTCATTATTTTCACCTACATAAAAAGAAAGTGATAATATTTATCACATAGCATATGAATAAAACAACAAGAAGAAGAGAGTATCAACCTTCTCTTTTTTCTTTTCTGACAAATGTATCAACCTGCTCTTGCTAACCTAATTTTAGTCATTCTTTCTGATACAAGGTTATTTTGATGAAACAAGACATTATAAATTCACAATAGGAACGTGATTATGTGATTGAACTATTAATGCTGGTCCAGATTGTACACATGCCACTATTCTTTATAGGATATGGCTGCATAAACATCTGAGTGGGTGTATTTTGTGTGTTTTTTTTGTTTTTGTTTTTTTTGTGTTTGGGGGGGGGGGGGGGGGGGGGGGGGGGGGGGGGGGGGTGTTGCGCATGCCAGAGATATGCAATTGATTCATTTGTAGAGACCCTGATATAATCAAATGATATCAATTAACAAACAATAAATGATATGCATGTTTCATCAAATATTGCTGTAAGATACTTCACAAGTCCTATGACCTATTCATATATATTGAAAGACAGCTTACTGTATAGATGAGAAGCCAAGCTGCCTTTGCTCATATAGACATATATGAGCATATGCTGGCCTTTTTCTGCACAATATCCAATCAAATTCACAAGATTTCTGTGATGTAACCTTCCCAATAACATTACCTGATAATGATTAAAATGAGGTGAAACGTTAAAATGCAGTTCTATGTTTCTCATATAAAAAAAATACAGATTATATTAAAAAAAACAGTTAAGGACAGATTTTGAATAAAGAATAAGACATCCAAATTGGTGATTGCATACATAAACGCAAAATGATTTTTTTTTTTTTAAGAATGGAAAAAGTTTCTCATTCATATTTGTAATCTGCTACTTTCAAGTTATAGAAACAATTTTATCTGACTTAGACTTCCCTGACAATTTGCTTACACGATCTCACTTCCCTAAATTTCATTAAGTTCCAATAGTTACTACCCAACTTTCCCAATAAATTTGTTTTGTACATCGATATTTTATTTTTGGGTACCCAAGATAAAAAATAATAAAAAAATATCCATTAACCATCACTACCTCTGTCTGGAACTCTTTCTCCCCTTGCTTAGAATCAGTTGCAAGAACCTTAACAGCAACGGTCTCGCCAGTGGACATCTGAGCCCTGTAAACAGGACCAAATGCACCTTGTCCTATCAAAGTTGTAAAATTATAGGTTGCTTTCTGCAGATCCCTGCAAGGATACCATTAAGCCAAGATTAATTAAGAAGTGAAGAAAGAGACGGTCGAGTAAAGGTGTGCAGAACAACTACTACTTTTTTATAAGTCAAATGATTGTAAATTCTATTGGTTGCAACAAAAAGTGTGAGAAACAGTAGCACATCTCAAAATAACAAAAATCTAATCTTTGTTGCAAACATAGATAGCATAACAGAGCTAATCTAAACTCTGAAAAACAACCAAAAAATGATTGTTGATTGATACTTATCAAAAAATGATTGTTGATTGGATTATCATCATATCATGAACATCTCAACTAAGGAAAATTTGCTATTGGTTATTCTTAAAAATATGAAGACGTATATAGAGCAGAATATCAAAAAAAGCATACTTGTAAGAATACTCGAGTATTCCAGATGCAGAGACCACATTACTCCTCCTAAATCCGTCAAACCAAACGGACATGCCATTACGGGCAGACTTTACAGGTGAGTCTGGACCAATGGTTGAGTCAGATAATATGGTACAAGCATCGGCACCATTTGTACGGATAGGGATGGTCGCTGCCCTACGAGAACTGCTATTCCCTATTTGAGAGCGCTTCCTGTGGTACCTAATACAAAGCAGTGCTAAAATAGCCAAAAGCACTCCAATCACCACCCCTATGGAAATCCCAATGATCAAACCAGATGACTCCCCCTTCATCTCCTCTTACATGCTTCACCACCCCCTATTCAATCATCCAATCCATTGACCAACCTGCAAATTAGCCCTTCAATCTTTCAATAAGCAAGGAATAGAAAACACCGGGCCACTCTTATTCGTTCCAAATTTTCAACCCACTAAGCGAAAAATAAAGAAGTCAATTTGTTTGAAATTTCCTAGCCATCCAAGAAGTCAAATAGAGACGTCGATTAAAAACAAATACGTAAGCATGCCAAAAGGGCGTTCTAATAATCATTCAGAAAAGTCTTATTGCAGTATTCAAGAAAAGACACGCAATGACTATTACAAAGACGCAATGGCAATTAGATAAAGACTAACTTCAAAACCCCAAAACTATCATTCAGAGTTCAAACGGGTTTCACAGTGACTTCATTAGCATAAACGATATCTTAACAAAAATGAAAGGGGACCTAAATAATTAGAAAAATTAAGCATTATGCGGCTTGAAAACCATATCTACGTATTTTTTAGCTTTGCATAAATCAAGTCTTACTAGAATGAGAGACACCGTCTGTTACTGACAGGTTTTTGTAAAGTTTTTCATTCTGATGCACAATCTTTCTATCTCCGCAACTTAACTGCAACTGATTTAGCCCAGAGGACCAAGATCGACATCAAGAAAAACGGGTAAACATTGAAAAATAAAATTATTTCCAGATTACTTACTTTGGGAAAGAGAATAAGCAAACAAAAAAGAATCGCCTCGCAGTCGCTGATACTAATAGAAACCAGTGACAAAGTTCGGGCACTTTTTTTTTTCCCCCCTTTTGCCTTTATTTTCTTTTACCCTGCGTTTTCTTTTTAACAACAGCAACCAAACAGAGACCACGAAAAACAACAGATCAATGTATAATAAAACAACGAATCAACGCCAAAAAAAAAAGGGATCAAGAGCAAAAAATAATAATTTTAAAAACGAAAACATATTTTGAGAAACGCACTTGGTAGAAACTGTAACGCATTTCTAGAAACGATTCGAACTCGAGATTACCTGTTCATACGACAGAGTTGGTGGCAATTTACATGCTTTCGTAAAACAGAAACACGAACCCAAAAGAATTCGGAGGCGAAGCAGGAAGAAGAAGAAGAAGAGGTCGCGGTGGAGTTCGAGTTCTAGTTCTTGGAAGAGAGATTCGAAGGGTTAGAATAGGAGAAAGGAATAATAATGGTGAATGAGCGAAGAGTCTTGAGAAGCAAACCAGTACACCAGGTAGATACGATCTATTCCGTAGCCGAAAGAGAAATGAATGCTTCAAGAAAACAATAAATAGCATCGGCCCCCCATGTGTTTTTCTCTGCTTCCTTCAATTTTCTTTTAAAAACAGAACGCGCCTCAGCCCGTGCTGTGTGAATATTCCTTCTCTCTTCCTAAAATGTCCTCACATTTGTTTAATTTTAATGACATTTATAGATTAATAATTACAATATAATTAAGAGATTGTTTAGATAGTGAGATGAAACGATATGATTTTAAATAAAAGATCAATTTTAAATAAAATATTATTTTTTAATATTATTATTATTTTTAAATTTAAAAGATTGAATTGTTTATTATATTTTGTATGAAAATTTAAAAAAATTATAATAATGAGATAAAACACTTTACGAATCCAAACTAGACCCAAGTATATACACTTATTTAAGGCGAGTGGTCCTTTTTTTTTTTATAGGCAAGTGGTCCAATAGCATAATACTAATTGGTGTAGACTAATTACCCTTGAGATAAATTATCCATCAACACTTATTCATTCACTAGTCATATTGATGAGAAATGCTTTAGTTATAAAGATATTTTAAAAAATAAATTAAAAAATTAAAGCAACTTGATATAATACATTATATTATAAAATTAATTTTATTATAAAATAAATTTAATGTATCATATGAACCCATATAAACTTATAAATTTATAAAATTTTTTTATGACCGTAACACATTTTAATTTAACAAGTGTCCGTTAATATGTATAGGTATTAGGCTAATTTATTTTTGCCAAGTAAATTTAAGATTAGAGTGTATAATGTTTTTATTTAGTGGCTATCTCTATGCATGCAATTAAAACAAGTTAATAGGTATGATCTATACGAGTACAAAATTATGATACCAAATGAGTAACGCGTGTTTCGCCATTCATCATCAAGGATTCTCTTTGTAGGGACTCAAGAAAAATTGGAATCATATTTGAATTTTATTAATCCAAAAAGTAATCATCATCATCATCATCAAGATTATAAAAGCTAATTAATCCGAAATAATGTCCCGAGTGTGTGTCCTGATTCTTTTTTTTTTTTCACTTAATAATTAAGAAAAAAATTTAAAATAATGTTGCATTTAAAAAAAATGTTTATGATGATTAAAAAAAAGTATAAAAAAAATGAAATACATAGTTCGAGATGTATTTTCGAGAGATGTTTTAATAATTCTAGAAGGACTCATAGCATTTGTTGGTATGAAAATTGATCAGTGAATCAAAACAGGAATTATTTGGAGACCCACATGATCTCATGTGAAACTCATGAAAGTATTGAATTTTCATAAACAAATAAATAAATAAAAATCACATACTCATAACTTGTGAAGAAAAAAGTAATGAAAGAGATGTTTTTGTTGGATTGATGAGATTATTTTCTGATCTGATGCAATGGTTGTTGATATGAGGCGGTTAATAGGTATGAAGTTTTGAGAACGGTAGTGAGCAACTGTCAACCAAAGTACCAAACACACCTAATCTTTTTCATTTTTCTTTTCTTTATTATTATTATTATTTTTTTCCTCTCCAAGAAAAAACACACACCTAATCTGATGGATCAAAAGTCAATTTTAAAAAAAGAATAAAAGAAAAAGAGAGAGAGAGAGAGAGAGAGAGAGAGCATAATCTGTTGGAAAGTGAACCCCACATGTGACCTCCATATAAAACGACTGCGAACCTTGTCTTTTTCAAAATTAAAAAATAATGAATTATTATCTTGGATTGAGTCCCATCAGCCTACGCTGTCCACCTCAGGTATTTTACTTGCAATGATTCACATTGAGGGAGTAGTTTTATATATGAGAAATCCTGCTTGACTCTGTTAAATCTAGAAGAGAAGCCCTCTAATGGGCTTGTGCCAGGTAAGACGTTTATTATAATTAATCTCTATCTATATACACTTCATTAGAGACTCTATCCTCCCTCTTTCCTTCGTATTCCATTTGTCTCCCACTTCTTTCATTCCATCTCCGACAAACAAAGATCTCGACCCCCTCATCCCGCACGACGCTCGACCTAGACAATGTTACGCCTCCGGCTGCTCAGAAATCATACTCACAATAGATAGAGACAATATTTAAGTGGTTCGGCAACTGCCTACGTCCACTGAAGCGAAAATTCGATTTTTCAATATATTTGTACAATTTTACAAACACTCACAACATCTCTCTATCTCTCTCAAATGGCCTCCGTTCTGGGTTTCCCCAGAACCCAAATTTCACCCCAAGCCTCTGCCCGATCTCTCACCTCATGTGAGGATGATCTTTCTGCAACTGAACTCTCTCCTATTTATAGGAGGAGTTCTCCTCAAACGGTTGCCAAATTCGGTGCAGCAAATTGCTGCTAAAATTATGGGATGGGTTGTCTGTGGGAGGCGCCTAACATTGTCAAGGGAGAATGGGTGGCCTAATAAGCCAAAGCACCTTACGGTGCATGTGCAAATTAGACCACTTGGGTGGCTCTCAACAATCACCCCCTCCACCCAAGTGTACCATACCAGGCTGCTTGCAAACTGATTCATTCTTCAAATGAATACATCTTTTTCTTTGACATGAGAGACTTCTGCTATCGAATACGCTCCAATGCATCTGCAGGTACGTCTTCAAATGGATGTCCAAATGCTTTTCCAAATGCATCTTCAAATGCATCAACATCGTCTACATCTACGGAGCTTGCAAGGGATTTTCTTCAGAGGAGATTTACCAGTGCTCAATTGCATAATCTCAACTCTCTAGGATTCTTCTTTTGCTCGAGTCCATGAGTCCGCACTCATGTACACCTTGAGCAAACTGAGCTTCGCTCTAGGCTCATCCAAGCGAACAATCTGCTTCGCTCTAGCCACATCCGAGCGAACAATCTGAGTAAACTGAGCTTCGCTCTAGGCTCATCCGAGCGAACAATCTGCTTCGCTCTAGCCACATCCGAGCGAACAATCTGCTTGGTGCCTTTACAGCTTTCAAACCAGGCTCCATAATCCTACAATCACACCAATCTCCAACTTGGAGACTGGTTCTCAACATGCCGAGCTCTATCTCCAGCATGATCCCTTATACAATTTTACAGCTCATGTCTTCAACTTAGAAGACTAACTAAAGTGATGCATAACTTTAGTTCATCACGTACAATGCCCTTAATCAACACATCTATATAGGGCAACACATCTCCCACTGCACTGGGAATCAATGGTCTCGCAGAGACCTTGACACATATCAGAGAACCTGTTGCTGAGGTCTCATCTCTGATCTGGGTGACTGACCCTTCATCCTGCTGCTATCTTCATCCTTGCATAATCTCCCTTCTTGCAAGATTTTTCTTCATACCGTAGTTCACTACCTTCATTCAGCAGGATACATTTTAAGGTAGTAACCACCATGGAGGTCTGATCGTCTTGGCAGTTCTTTAGGTGTAGATATCCCTAGAACATCTGACGTTTTGTTCCCATCTCTCACACCTGCACTTCATGTCGTGGTCTAGGGAGATTTCTTTAGAAAAGTAAAACTGGATTCCTTTTACTTTCTCATCTAATTCACACGACAATTACCACGAGCCAAGACCAATTAATCATTCGTGACCTTCCAACACCAAATGCTATTGGCAACAATAGCAACAATCTCCACCTTGTGACTTTGACTGGTCCCACAGCCAAGCTCCACCTCAATGAAGATCTTCATAGCTCCCGCTATCATGCTTCACCATAAAAGCATATCCACTCAGAATAAACTAATTCCAAGCATTTCACTTCGGCCCATGTCGAAAATAACCTTGTTGAAAACTATGGTGTAACTTCCACATTTGGCTCTCCTGGAAGTTCATCAGCCATCGACATGAATTTCCACCACACACCCTGCATTAATGCCAAACCAATGCATGTGTGTAAACTTGTGGACCTGCTAACATTAACACATCCTCTATCATGGCAACTCATGCCATGAGGATATACATGTCTCTTTTTTCATGGAGAGAGACACAACATTAGCATCAATACCAGTATCTCCATTTACTGACTTGGAGCCATTTGCCGAAACTGCTCCTTGTACTAGCCGTTTCACCAGTCGCTAGTATCACTGTTGGCTTCAGGGATTGATTTGCCCTTCAACGCCTTTGAGAAAACACTACTGAATGACTGCTGTCTTCAAGCTATCTTTAATAGCATTGTGTACTGCAAGAAATGCAACGCCATGTATTTCTTCAGTCATCATATTCACAGCATCATTCTCAATTTTCTCCTGATTTTAGCAGTCTCTTGTGGTCTGTCTTGCCACAATTTCTAGCGAGTCATCTGTTGTCCAGATCTTGACTTGCCTCTGTCCTTACAATCAACATTCAGGACCAACAACTCGAGATCTTGCCAGAATCTCTTCTACGCACCTCCTCATCCAGGATAAAATCTCTTACATTGAGAAACTTCAACTTTGACTTCTTTTCAGAATTACTCATAGCCATTCTCATGACCTCCCAACCTTTTGACCACAACGCCAAATGCTATTGGGCAACAATAGTACCTTCTGCCTTATCTGAAATTGAACCGTTTCTTCACCTCAAATCTGACAAAATTTGAAGCCTTACTTCCTGACACTGCTTTAATGAATTTACCGTAGAAATGAATAGTACCTCACTAAGTCAGTTCCCAGGAAAGATTGGAGGGTCACAATGGACACACTTAAAATTTCCAATCTCCTAGACAGAACCTCCTTAGACTGTACGTATCCACACTACCACACCAAAGCTTCATCTGCACTTTGTTACTTGCAACTGGCTTTTCAAAGAAAGCCACAACGAGATCCGATGCGGTTCTTCTCTTAATAACAATATGCTCCATGAGTTGTATGACTGCCAAAACCTGCTGATATAACAAGTTAATCAGCATCGTCCAATGATCTGAAATTTGCTCCATCAAATTTCACGATCCCAACTGGCTTAAATTAAGCCCAAAACCAATGAGTCCATCATGACTCCAACTGGCTACGATCAAGCCCACAACTGATCTGCAACACGTGGACGGTTCAGATCAAATGTACCGATGGTGAATCTCAACATTCCCACCGTACCGATGAGTCCAAAATGATCCAAATAGTTTGCCACCACTATTTGATCATCGCGATGGAACTCCAACTAGCTACGATCAAGCCCAAAATGATCTGCAACACCTCGACAGTTCAGATCGACTGTACCGATGGCGAATCTCAACATTCCCACCGTACAGATGAGTCCGGAATGATCCAAATAGTTTGCCATCACTATTTGATCATCGCGATGAAACTCCAACTGGCTACGATCAAGCCCAAAATGATCTGCAACACCTCGACAGTTTAGATCGACTGTACCGATGGCGAATCTCAACATTCCCACCGTACGGATGGGTCCGGAATGATCCAAATAGTTTGCCACCACTATTTGATCATCGCGACGGAACTCCAACTGGCTACGATCAAGCCCAACATGATCTGCAACACCTCGACAGTTTAGATCGATAGTACCGATGGCGAATTTCCACATTTCCACCGTACAGATGAGTTCGAAATGATCCAAATAGTTTGTCAACACTATTTGATCATCACAATTGAACTCCAACCGGCGTAGATCTAGTCCAAAATGATCTGCAACACATCGACAGTTCAGATAGACAGTACTGATGGCGAATCTCAACATTCCCACCGTACGGATGAGTCCAGAATAATCCAAATAGTTGGAAAGTACTATTTGATCGTTGAAATCGGACTCCGGATGGCTTAGATCTAGCCCAACAAAGATCTGAAAATCGGACGGTCCAGATCTCTTTGGCGCGTGTACCACACGCGCCGCAGTAGGGCGTCTGAGGCGCGTCTCGCGCGTGGACACCACGCGCCACAGTAGCTTGTGCACGTGGGGAGCGCATGAGGCGCGTGGCAGTTACGCGCCGAGCCTCTGTAGGGTGCGTGGGGGCGCGTGAGCGCGTGCCCTGCACGCGTCTTCAACCCCAGCCGCGCGTGAGGGCACGTGGACGCGTGTCCCTCACGCGTCTTCATCATCTGTCGCGCGTGGGGGCGCGTGAGGTCGTGTGTTCCACGCGTCTTCTTCCTCCAGCCGCGCGTGGGGGCGCGTGGCGCGTGTATCCCACTTCGTCTTCTTCCTCCAGTGCGGCTGAGGCGCGTGCATCGCACTCTCCGACTTCCAGGGGCGCGTACGGGCTCCTCCGACATCCGTTTTCGACGCCGTTTGCGGCTACGGATCCGTCTTGACGAGAGGAACATTGTGGTGTAATCAAAAGTTAATTTTGATCAACTGTAATTTTCTAGGTAGCACGAACCGAAGCTCTGATACCATTTGTAGCGCCTCTGGCCGCCCAGAAATCACACCCACAATAGATAGAGACAATATTTAAGTGGTTCGTCCACTGAAGCGGAAATTCAATTTTTCAATATGTTTGTACAATTTTACAAACACTCACAACATCTCTCTATCTCTCTCAAATGGCCTCCGTTCTGGGTTTCCCCAGAACCCAAATTTCGCCCCAAGCCTCTGTCCGATCTCTCACCTCAGTGAGGATGATCTTTCTGCAACTGAACTCTCTCCTATTTATAGGAGGAGTTCTCCTCAAACGGTTGCCAAATTCGGTGCAGCAAATTGCTGCTAAAATTATGGGATGAGTTGTCTGTGGGAGGCGCCTAACATTGTCAAGGGAGAATGGGTGGCCTAATAAGCCAAAGCACCTTACGGTGCATGTGCAAATTAGACCACTTGGGTGGCTCTCAACAGACAATGGTAGAGCTCGATTCAAAAGTTGATGAAGACCCAAACAATAATCTCTCTCTGTCCTTAAAATTTCTTTATTGACGTTCATTTTTGTTATCTTTCTCTCTTAATGATTTTGTTATCTTCTTTTTACCAATTATTTCTTTTCTTAATTTTGTGTCAATGAGTTCGAGTTATTAATTTTGGGGATTGACGGGAAGTCCTAATTAGTATGCACATTAATTTTCTAATCTCATCTTGTGTTTTTTGGAGTCTTTTCAAAACAACTCTTGTAAAACAACTGTGGAGTTTCTTACCAAATTAAAAGAATTAAAAAAAAAAAAACACTCTTGATCCTTTTCTCTTGGATAATAACGATGTATTCTAGTCTTTAGTCAATAGGATAATGACAGTGGAAAATAACTGAGTATTTGACAATAGTTTGTTGAGAACAATTTAGTAGTTCATTCGGGAATTCTTTATCTGAAATTTCTTTTGTATTTGATTGCTTACTATTTCTCACTTTGATGGACTCTAAATTGAAGGTGCTAATGCTTAAGAAGTTCTAGATTATAGCTTTATCTTAAGCTTCTTTTGGTGAGATTTTTATTGTCGGGGTCATGGCAGAACGCGACTTTTGTAGTTTTTATACTTGGTTGTGGCGTGGAAAGTAATGTCGTATTGGGCGCAAGGATTGATGGTGGTGCAAAGAGATGCCTGAGAGCTTGGAAATGAAGATGGAATGAACCCGAGAGAATGGAGATACCGATTTCTATGTAGTGCTTGTGGTGATCCTGTGTGGTGAGGTGTAACATATTTATTATGTTTCAGTCTACGTGTCACCTAATGGAGGGCTGTTATTCAGACTTTACTAGACAGACCACTCCACAACGGAATTGCTTATATATACATATAATTTTATGCATAATATTGTATGAACTTGGAGTCAATCTTATTTTTTAATTAAAATTTTTGTGATTTTAATAGTTAATACGACAACATGTATACTGGGGATGAAAATCGATGTCGTCAGTGCGATTTTGATTCAAAACCGACGTTGTATTGACGACTTTTGGAGAGGCTCAGAATTGACCAAACCAATCGATTAAGGGGAAGAAAATTAACAGCCTCCGTCTCAACGTGAGTTGATGCGGTTCATTGATCTGCCATCGATATCTCTATGAAAGAGGAGGGGAGCAATAGAATGTGCAGTTGGACCTACAGAGGGAATAAGAAGAATGAGAGTTTATTAATTTTTAAGCCAAACAAAGCCGTTTCACATCTTTTTATTTTTATTTTTATAAAACTCATAACTAAAACAATGCACCGTTTATATATGTATAATATATATATATAATCGACTGGTTTGGCAATTTAGGTTTGGTTCATACCGAAACCAAACCTGCTAGCATCGGTATTTTTAATTTTATACTGTCGGCCGATCGGTTCTTTGTCGATTTCAGCCAGCTCATGATTTCGATGATCAGTCCGCATTGGCAACGATCCATCCCGTCGATTTCTATACAGCCCTAATGTATAATTATGTGCATAAAATTATAAGTATAAATATTGTTTTTCTTGTTGAAGTACCAATGTATCTCCTCTGGCCTTATTTATTTTATCTTGGGTGTGGATAAGATGATAATATTAAAAACCTGTTAAAATCTATCAGAACGCATGTTTTCATTGATGGGGAGATCACGACGGATTGCAAACTTTCGTTAAAAACTGATGCATTCTAATTACACGTAATGATTACACGTAACGATAAGTATCTATCAGAATGCATATATTATTTTTTTTTCTTGGAGTTGGAGGTACGGTGTCGCATTCTAATTACACGCGAGGATATCAGCACTATATATTCTATTTAATCTTGCCGACCGGAGAAAACGATGTTTTTTGGGTTGGGAAATCATCTGTTTATTTCATTGAAAATGCAAGCATAACTTTAATATATAATTGGCTAAAAATAAGTACGTTTTTAGCCTTTTTATTATTATTTATTTTTATAAGGTACGTACGCTTGGCTTGTTCTAAATAGATGCTATTGTCAAAGAGCAGATCATGAAGATACCCACCTGCCCCAAAATCCATGGTCACTACGTCGTGGAGGTCAAGTCGGATTGAATAATACAAAACAACAAATATATAAAGTAAAGTAATGGATTAAAAAAAAAAAAAAAAATCTGAAAGCATATGGAGGGTCTTGAAAGAAGGTAAAGGCAGAATGTTTGACGGGAAAACCAAAGAAAGGTTCGAGAAATCTCAAATCACAACCAAATGCTTAAATTCAAGCATCTGGCCGCCTTCAATGCAAAAAGTAAACGCCGTATATACAGGCCCGGAAAATGTTTTGGTGATGGTTTGCCTTTGAAAATGATAAAAATAAAAATAAATGTTGGGATCATCAAACACTTTCACTTTACCAAAACAGAGGCATAAAAAGCAGGGAAACCTTTGATTAATCAAATTGCTAGAACAGTCAAAGTGAGCCCAAACTAAAGCTTGAAAAGTGCCTTTGGATGCCTAGAAAACGGTAGTGTCTGTCCCCACTCCCAGCCTACGACGATTGGAAATAAAAGCATGAAATTTTCCACCCACTTGGGGTCTGTTTTGGTTTTACTAATCAATCACCAATGCCTAGGCTTGAGAGAGTGGGTGAGCTTTTTTACTCTTGTCTATCTCATGTTTATCCACTGCTTTTTCTGTTGCCCCCAAAACCACGGTACCCACCACTTGCATTTATATATAGTATTGCTACTCGTACCTTCTGGTTTATAACATTATTGTGGCACATAGTATATTTAATCTCAAACGTGCTTCTAGCGTGCAAGGCATGGATCAGTGGATTGCCATGAATAAGGTACCATTCTCCAACTTTGAGATCATGCATCAGAAATTTTACTCCATCTCATTCATATATATATATATGGGCCATTGAATGTGCTCATGTTTATCTTGGATGCAAAGATAGTATGAATGATGGCATGAGGTTGAAGCAAGCTGCTGCCTCGCCTCTTTCCCCGCCACCGGGTCCATGCATGTGATCATGTACACATGCTGGAGCATGTGCATTTGTTCTCTGGACACATTCATCCCAACTCGGGGGATCATGATTCTATATATAGGGTATATATCCACCTCCCAGCCCCAACGATTGTGGGGGGACTGATTAAAGAAGAGTTATAAGTCATCAATTGGTTGTATTTATGCTTATAAAAAGTAGGTAGAACATGTAACGTCGAGAGTTCGTGTTTTGACTAAAAGAAAGATTAATACCTTAAGTAGTGGACATTGAGATCGATCTCATCAATATATCGTGGGTGTATCAAAATAGAAAAATCCATGGCAAGGGAAAACAAATTAATATGTTAAATATTTCAATTCCATATCAATTATAACAAAAACTATGCTATATAACGTGAAAAAAAAAAATATAACAAAATGCTAGTCTTTAATTAGTGTGTAAACACGTTATTTACACACTAATTAATGAGTACGTACCATTAAAAATTAAAACATAAATAAAATTTATTTATTTATTTATTAAAGGATGCGACAGACTTTTATATAATTGTGCGTTTATTATATTAGTAAATGAAAAATAATAGATACTTTCTAATAAAAATCACGTGTGTTTGAAGGGCTGGCTGGCTGGCCGGCATGGATCTGGTCCTAAGCCCCAATCAAATTGTTGTGGGCTTAAAAATAGTAAATACAGTGGTGGGCTTGGGTTTTGATATTATTAACTATTAAGAGAACAGAGTAGTAGGCCCAGTAATATCAAAAAGCGGACTAAAAAACAAAACATAAAAAGTCTCCTCTGACTCAGCAGTCAGCATTATCTTAATTAAGAATATTACTGGGCCATTGCCTTGGATGCTCCGGAGATTGCTGGTCGTAATCTCTCCTTCGGATTTATACTAAAAGTTGTAAAAATAATATCCGAAATCCAAATCCAGGTCCGAATTCAATGTAATAATATTAAATCAACTTCAACGGACATCCTTTGACCTCATGAATCATGAGTGCACTCTCAGCCTCAGGAACTGACCGTGAGGCACAATTTTGTTTACTCAAGACCAAGTTGCATTCTCTTTCTCTATACGACCAAATGTTGAATTCCAAACCGATTAAATTACTCCACAACATCTACGTCACGCATGATCGAGCTAGCCTGGTCAAAGGAATTATGTGCATTTTGTCAGGGTCAAAGGCCCTTGTCTGATTCCATCCTCATGACCTCCCCTCTGAGTCTCAGGTTGTCTGGTTGCGCGCAGAGGGACCCATCACGTAAATAATGTTAATTAATCGATCTGGTTCACACAGTATCATATAGGATCGTGAACGGAAAATTTTATATATTATATTATTATTTTATTTATATTTTATTAAGTAAAATATAACATATTTATTATTATTAAATAATTATTTATTATATACTTATTTATTATTAAATAATAATAAATACATTACATTATATATAATAAAATATAAATTAAATAATAATATGATATTTAATATTACTCATAATGAATATATAACGTTAACTGTGCATGATGAGTTTTTTAAAATCACGTGCGGATTATCCTAGGATCAGAAATTGATCAGATTGGATGGACATGACACACGATGCATTGATGATCATATGGATCGCCGTTGTTAAATAGCCTTTTGTCATGCACGTACCTTGCATTCCCACGTGACAATTGGGAATTGTTGTTTTCCCTCATGTCGACCAAAGCGCACGTGGATTTCTCAGGAACACGCTGTACATGTTACTCCTAATAACTTAGGACGGTGCTTGGTGGCTCCCGCTGGGAGTCAGGTAAAAAAATTTTTTAACTTTTTTGATTTTTTTTTAAAATTATTTTTTAATACTTTTAAACATTTTAAAAAAAATATAAAAAAATTATAATAATATTATAAAAAAATTACTTAATCATTAAAAAAAAATTAAAAAAAAATAAAATAAGATCAGCGGTGGCCCCCAACCACCAGCGGTGACCCTATCATTTTTCAATAACTTATAATAATATGAAGTACGTACGTACGCACGCATTCAAATGAAATCGCTGCGTCTAGTTGACCGTTAAGTTTCTATATATTGACTATTTATATAATTCTTGTTGAGAATTTATTAAAACAAGTGAGCTGATCAGATTAATTAGTCCTGTTATCTTAGACCAAAGAAAATTCACTTGGACGACTCAAGAGAAATAGAGAGGAGAAAAAATATATATCCAAAGTTATAAAAGAGCCATTATAAAATTGTACTATCTCTTAAATTTCAATTTTTAAAAATCTATCATCCAAATTAGATGTGGTTGTAAAGTTATTAACGTTTGTAATTTATTTATTTTTAAGTCAATTTTATATATCTTATTTTAATTAATGGAGTTTAATCTGTTATTATAAAAAAAATTAATCGATCCAATTCGATAAACTATATAATATATATATATATTTATTTAAGGTACATTAATCATACGTGTAGGCTTCATTTGCGTCCGAGAGTGATTTTTTTTTTATTCTTTTTTATAATTGAGGTTACATTTTTTCTTTGTGCATTAACTTCGTTCATATATATCAGCAATACCGTATATATTTTTTTTCTTTTTTAAATAGACTTTGCTGTTTATGGTATCTTTTGCAGATGTGATGGAGATGGGATTGAAAAAGGGGTACGTATATAGCGACTTGTCATGATCAGCTGGTGGGAGCGCGACTTTAAGGTTATAGCTGGATTCAATCGAGATGGCCTTGTGAATGAGGAAAGTTCATGGAAGTTCATGAATTGGAATTAAGCAATCGCGTATATATATAAACTGTACCACTTTATTTCATGAGATATGGTCATAAGCTTTATGCATGCTTAATTTGCATAATATCCAAAAAGCCAATGATTCGGACATGTTAATGATCTTCTTCTAGATGCGATCAAACATTAATATTCCTAAAGGAGAACCCATTTTCGTATATATTCTAATCTCTAGGGGCGTGTTCTTTAGTTTTCCTTCTCCTAAATATCTACCGGATGATGATGACAAAAGCAAATAAAGAATTTTACACGGTACCATTCAACGCTTTTTTTTTTTTTTTTTTCTCGCAATTAATGATTAGAGAAAGGAAACATTAATGGAGTACTATTAATTATATATAGTAAGATTATTCTTACTAGGGTCTGCATTAATTTCATCGTTTAAGACGCGGCAAAGACTAATCATTTTATTGATATTTTCCTCGAATATATATATATATATATATATAGGAAATAATCATGAAGAAAGACTCCCACGATTTGGTTCACTCGATTTGATAGTTGCAACTTGAATTTTGTATTATTATCACGCTTTGCTTGGTCTTATATTTCCAAATTGCAAACGCCAGCTCGAATGATGGATCTAGTCCATATTGGATGATTATAGCTACAATATAAGTTTGAAAAACCTTATTTATATAGTTTTAGTATACGTCAGTCCCACGCACAGCTTTTTAAAAAAGTAAATAAAATTGAGATGTAATTCCGAATTGAAGTTTCATTGCCAAAGACCCAAAAAATTAAAAAAAAAAAGTGTGACGATAGGGATGACGTTGGAGATCATGAATTTTTGTTTGGAGTAAGAGTAAAGTCTAAATAATAATGTTAGTCTTTAGATATCAACACCAAAGTCAAGTCCCGTTCGATGGTACATTAATGGCGCTGTTCGTATTGCGGTGGAGAACATCTTGGTAATGCCGGTTCTGTTGGCCGGGATCTGGCCGTGTTCATATCAGGGTTCACCCCTTAATTTGTTGCCCACTTTTCCTTTTTGTTTTGGGATATCGTGTATTCCTGATCATCCCCTCATCTAAATTATAAATCCTGTTACTATTTGGCTGTCAAATCTCCCTTCTTCATATAATTTATATATATATATATATATTACTTAAAGAATAAGAAAATAATTTTAAATGTATTGATATATATTTTTTATGATTAAGAAACTGACTAAAAAAATGTAGAAAAAAAAAATTGGGTAATACACCCAGTGGTATGATGCAGGCGATATAGTAGTCACTTCTTATATTTTATAAATACAAAGAGATTATATAAAATAAATTTAATGATGTGGCTTCATAAAATTCGTTAAATATAAAAATAACTTTATAATCTGATATATCACATCAAATTATATCAATATGTGAATTTATTTTTATATAATTTTTTTATAACTAAAATATTTTCTATTTCTAAATCTCGTATTTTTTATATGTTGAGATGGGCACTCAATTATTTTGTTTAATCATAATTTCTCTCGGAATTTTAGTACATGAAGTGAAATATTTAATTTAAATAGGAAGTGAAGGGTAGGGTTAAGATCGAATAATTTCAAAATAAGTTTTAAAATTTGTTAATTAATTATTTAATAAATTAAAATTTTCTATTAAATAGTTTTTATAGCTAAATCTTCATTATTATAGTATAACTTGTCTTTTTAAAAAATATTGTGTACTTTACGTTTTCCTAATTTTTTTTTTTGAAAAGAAGAATTCATATTGATATTCATCTTAAAGCATTGAAGCTTGGATACAAGAAGGGATTCCTCCCATTACAATGCTCTCCTCAGAGAGTTTGAGTGCATCCTTAGCTAGTATATGAGCTACTGAATTGATGTTCCTTGGTATAAACTGCACAGACCACTCCCCCATCGAGTTGAGCTTGTGCTTGATGTCTTGAATGATCATTCCACCCGTGTTCCACTTGACTGTATCACAATTTATATCATCTATCACTACTTTAGCATCCCCCTCGAGAATGACTCTATCAATAAGCAATTGTTGGCACAAAGACACTGCTTTTAAAGCACCTAGAGCCTCTGCTACAACCGGGTCTGGAAAGGATTTCCTTTGATGTCTGAGAGTAGCTACCATCCCTCCTTTCCAATCTCTAATAATCACCCCAATACCAATTCTACTATTGGCCTTATCCACTGAGGCATCCCAGTTAGCTTTATAACATTGATCTGGAGGAGCAGACCAATTGGATTGAGATAAGGTAGTGGCCTCCTTTTTACCCCCTGATGTCTGGTTTGCTTCCTGGTAGTCCTTCACTTTTTGGTTGGCAGCCTTTACCAGCTCATTCGGGTCCATGAACCTGTTTTCAAACACAAAACTGTTCCTCCTCCTCCAAATCATATAAACTGTTTCAGCAAATACAGCAATACTGTGGTCATCCAGAACCTCAAACATGTCTTTACACAACTCTTTGAAAGGCACTTCCCTCACTTTCAGCTTCTGAAAGCAGAGAAGGTTATGGCCCCATATATCTTGGGCAGCACAGCAAGACCAGAGGGCATGAGTAACAGATTCTGATTCTGTCTCACAGATAGGACACAAGGGGGACTCTATGATTTTCCTCTGCACAAGCTTCTGATTAGTAGGCAAAGAGTCATGGCATGCCCTCCATAAGAGCATTCGAGTAGCACTTGGTACCATTATCTTCCAAAGCTTAGTCCAAAGTTCAGACTTCTGCCTAACTTGAGAGGTTTGCCCATTCTGTTCAGCTGACATCTCCCCTGCCAAGTAGTAAGCACTCCTGACCGTGAACCTTCCATCTTTTGCACACCTCCATATCATCTTGTCTTGGCTATTACTCACACTTACTGGTATTCTGCACACTACTTCCACACGTTTTCCTAATTATAGATTCAAAATTGTTGGATGATATTTCCCCATCAGTTGAATTCTATTTCTACCCTAAAATCATTCACATGACTCACACGCATGCCCTCCAAACTAGATTATTAAAAGAATAAAAAAATATATTTAAAATAAAATGACGATCGAAAATATAAAAAAAATGAGAACTAAAATTCTAAATTCATTCTATTTTTCTTTCTAAAAATTTATTTATATTTTTAATTTTTTAATAAGTCATGTAGTATTATATTGTGATACCATATGAATAAAAATAAATGAATGGTACAAAATAGGGGGTATAGTAGTATTTCTCTTTTCAAGAAATACTATAGTTAGATGATATCATGATATAAAAATAAATTCATAAATTGATATGATTTTATATGATAAATTATATTTATTTTATAATATAACATAATGTATTAATTTATAAATATACTTTTATAAAAAGAATTTGTAACTTAAATATTTTTCCACTTAATAATATTTCTTTTGATCGAAATGGCCTGGTCAAAGGAATCAAAAGGAGCAGAATTCTTATCTCCACGTGTCAGTGTATTAGGCCCAGTAGTGTCACTGCCGACTTATTATATTTGAAAAAAAAAAAACCCCATCTAGATTACTGTCTTGACTCATTAAGAGTCGGTGGTTTTTCTTATGGAAAAACATAAAAAAAATGTGAGTGATTTTTACCCATTATTAGCGGGTGAGTGGATAAAAATCACTCATATTATAATTGTAAAAACATAAGCATAATATTATATGTTTATATAGATTCATATTATTAAAAAAATACTCATATTATATTTGTTCAGATAGTTGAAGATGATATTTATATTTATATGCTTAAAAATTAGATGGATTTTAGAGAGAGACATGTTGTATGAGTCCAAAGCGTTTGATAATGTCACAAATATCACATGAATAAAATAAATACTATTTTAAATGTTGCATAGCTCAACATATACGTGTCTCTTTCCGAACTTCACCTAAAATTTCAACAAAAAATATCTAAAGATCTCAATCTATAAATTTAAAAGAATAGCCATATATATAAATGTAAATATATATATATATATATATATTGTGGGAGTGAAATCAACAGCCTATAATTTAGTTAAAAGATAAAATCAAAAATTAAGTTACGAGATAAAATAAAAAAGAGATAAAACAAGTTAACTTAGATTCTTAAGAGGAAAAACACATATTTCTAAAATGAAAGAGACTCAGACTTCTAAAAAGAAAAATCTTCATAAGATAAGATAGATTCAATCATTTCAAATAAATAAACTTCTATATAATAAAGAGATCCCTCGCAAATCGAATGAACTCTCTATAAACTCTTTAGGGAGACTCTCCATATAAACTTCTTACATTCAAACTCCACCACATATAGCAATTCTAAAGAATATTTTCTAAATTATTTCATTGTATTGTGTGATGTTTGAGTTATGAGAAATTGTAAAATTACCAATTATAATAAATTTCACCCTTAAACAACCCATGGACATAAGCGTTATGCCAACTCACGTAAATTCTTGTGTCTTTATTTATTTATTTTATTTGTTTATTTATTATGTATTTTATTGATGAATGTAAAGAACACAATATCGAAACTTAAATCATCATCATGACCAAGAATGATTATTTTATCCCTTCTGGTCTGTTGTGTAAATTAAGACATTAACATATATGTTCTTTGTTTGTACTCTCTTTGCCATTATAATTATGACCAAATACTAGAGTTTTTTAACTTTAACTTTTAGTTTATTATGACATTATTTAATATGATATTGTTGAGTTAAACTTGAATTTGAATAATTAATGACTTTAAATATGCTCCATATTTTACATGAAGAAATGATCAAATGAACATATTTGTTCAAATTAAATTATTGAGGTTTTAAAATGAATATTTATAATTCTTACCAACATAGTATTTATCCATTTATAAAATTTAGAAAGTTATTAATTTTTTTTTTTTAATTTCAATGTCTACTTCCTTAAATAATAATCGAAATTTAAAGAAAATTGTTTACCAAGAGTCAATACAGTTTGAAAATTTTAGAGAACCTTCGTCATTCTAGAGCACGAATCAGATTATATGATTTATTTATTAGCGCAAAACTAATTGTACATGATTTTAATATGGATATTAATATAACTTAAAAATGTATATATATATTTTATGGGATTTACAATTATTTTTTAACATTTTAAAATATTTAATATATTTTTAAAAAATTATAATATTATTAAAAAATATTTAATTAATTATTAAATAAAAAAAAGCACCCAGCATTTTCCTATTTTTAATTATTTTTACCAAAGCTCATCTTCCACGCACTTCAGAGAACCGCGTTTGATACCAACTAACAATATTTTAATGATAATAATAATAATAAATGCTGGGGAAAAGCGACGAATGTTCGACCCAGTCCTTGGGTGGAATTAACGTGTGGTCGGCGGGTTCAGCCGTTTACACCACGTGCGCCGGCTCCATCAGCGCGCGCCATACAATAAAGACCTGTAGGCTCTACTCGGTCCCTTGGGTCTCTCCGTTATCGTCAAGGTTCCCATTCAACGCATAACGTCAACTCCCTCTTGGCTTCCCTTCCTATAAATAGCATCCTTCCCTTCCGAAAACCAAACCTCGACTCCCAAGAACAATCGCCTGGGGAACTTCTAGCTTCACCAAAGCACAAGCGAACACCACCCAGATAATCGCTACTCTCTCGCACAAAGGAGTTTCAAGTAATTTACCAAATTTTGTATGTCTCGTGTCTTATGCTTTGTCTTTTTTCTGTTGTTATTGGTGTTGTTTTATTATATTATTATTTTCTGAGCATTGTTGTTGTTGTATTTGTTTGTAAAATGTTATGATTTTCTTTGGGCTGTGGGCGAAATGAACAAACTTGAGCCTGGTTTCTAGAGGGTGTGGGTACTATCTTTGATCGGTTCTAAAAACGCAAGGATAGTTGCATGTGGTGGATCTGTTTTAATACTGATTTCGAACACTTTATTGGCAAACAACCAAGGGGCTGGCAACTTTTTTGGTGTATTTGGTATGGTTTGGTGGTAAGATGAGAATTCTCATATTTTAGAGTGTTTGAGAGTTGGAATTAGAGTCTCAGTATAAAACCCCGTTTGATTAGATTCGGGGTTGATTGAATGAGTTGGCGGAAAATGCATAGCAATTTTAATTTTTTTTTAATGGGCTTTATGTTGAAATTAAATTATGGCTTCTATTTGTATTCTTCATTTATTTTTAATTATCTTTCGTTTCCCATCATGCAATTATCAGTTCACCCTGCTGACCCAGAAAAGCGTTTATGTCTGTTTCTGTGACCGTGTTTTAGGTTGAATCTGATTTTTAACTTGCTGTAAACACCATACAGTGAAGTTTGATACGAAATTCACCGCTGAAATTGTAACTTCAAAATATGATCATGATCTTGTAATTTTTGCGACCGGACGTTTCACCTTTTGTGGGGAATTAATTAATCAACTATTGAAGCTGTGCAGCAAAACTCTTCACGTATAGGGGAGTATGTCTGTTCTATTCATCGAATAACCTTTCCCGATCGAATCTTTTTGGTGGTCTTGGACTTTTAGTACATGATAATTCTTTGCTTCTTCCTGATCTGGGAGGTTCAATTTGTTTGTTTGTTTGTTTCTTTTATTTTTTATTTTTTATTTTTATTTTATTTTTTTATTGGCACTGGGTGACTAGGAATAGGGTCCTGAATAATCCTGGGGGTGCAGGCCATTGGTAAGGAGTTTCCCGCAAGTGCACCTTGGGTAATTCAAGGGGAAAATCCCCCATTCCGATGGCCTATAAAGGTTGTTTGCTCACAAGGAGATTTGAATTTTAGACCTGAGGAGAGCATACCCCAAGCCCAATGCCTTTACCACTTGAGTCAATCCTTAGGGGTTGGGAGGTTCAATTTGTTGGGGGCAGCTCCTTGTTGTTTTACAACTATATGTGTCATGACATCCCATAACTAATCATTCACTGCCGAGAACGTATTACAATGATAACTCTATTTTTGCAGCAGTTTAGCTTTGTTGTATATTATAATCTCTCTCTATCTCTCTGCGTGTGTCTTTCCCCCTGATTGCTCTCATGTGTAAACCCTCTTAAATTTGATTATGGTATGGGACTTTGTAGACTGATTGATTTTGATTTGGAAGGTAACTTCTATTTTGCTTTTTTAAAGATAAAATAAGACAATAACTTATCTGTTTTTCTTTGTTTGTTGTTTCAGTTTGATTATAATCTATAATCTTGAAGGTAAAAGACTTTGGGTCCTAAGTTGTTACGTGCTGATTGTAGTTCTTTGGAGAAGGGCCAAGGCTGATTCATTTCTGATCCACCAATTGGCAGTGAGAATTCTTATTACATAAATCACCTCATGCGAACCTCATAGCATGGACTCGCACCGGTTTTTTGGACTTGGAGTGACTGGTGCCGGCCTATCCTTCACATCATCTTATCCCACTGTTCCATCCGTACCTAATAGACTGCTTGGGTCCTTGAAATTTGATTTAGGGAACTCACCTGATTCACCCTTTTCAACTCAGTTTGACACCGATAGCCTCACAAATTTAAGTGAGAGCCAGGAGCAGCACAGTTCCACAGAAAATCTCTCAGGAGTAAGTGCTTCCTGTAACTCTTCATTAGAAACCAGCAGCTATTATCATCAGTTAAATCCTTCTCTGGACCGTCTTCGAGAAGATCAAAAGCTCTATCCTAGTCCGGCTTCTTTTATACGGGATGCAAATTGCAGCCAGAACATAAGACACGCTTTATTGAAATTAGAGACTGCTTTGATGGGGCCTGATGATGATGAAGCCACTACACAGGAAGTTAGCAGACCAGAGACACCAGACCGAAGATCTAGGTCATGGAGCCAGGAGCCACGGGGGGTACATGCATCTCAGTCTCAACTATCATTCGTATCTGGGCATATGCAGTCAGACAAAGTTGTTCATGGAGAAAAACGTCACAAATCAATGGATGAAGCATCTTTGCCGAGTTTCTCGCCAGGCAGTCTTAAGCAATTGCTGATTGCATCTGCTAAAGCTCTCTCTGAGAACAGGATGGATAATTTTGATAAATTGGTGGAAAAGGCTAGAGGTGCTGTGTCTATCACAGGAGAACCTATCCAGCGTCTTGGTGCTTACATGATAGAAGGGCTTGTGGCAAGAAAGGAAGCATCTGGCACCAACATTTATCGTGCCCTTAGGTGTAGAGAGCCTGAGAGTAAGGACTTGCTTTCATACATGCATATCCTGTATGAAATCTGCCCCTACTTGAAATTTGGTTACATGGCAGCCAATGGGGCCATTGCTGATGCATGTAGAAATGAGGATCACATCCACATCATAGATTTCCAGATTGCTCAAGGAGCCCAGTGGATGACTCTCCTTCAAGCACTTGCAGCGCGGCCCAGAGGGCCTCCCCATGTGCGAATTACTGGGATCGATGACCCTGTTTCCAAATATGCCCGTGGTGATGGGTTGGAGGCTGTAGGGAGACGGTTGGCAGCGATTTCTGAGAAATTTAACATCCCAGTTGAGTTTCATGGAGTGCCAGTTTTTGCTCCAGATGTCACGCCAGAAATACTTAATGTCAGGCCTGGGGAGGCTCTGGCTGTAAACTTTCCCCTGCAGCTCCACCACACTCCTGATGAGAGCGTAGATGTGAACAATCCAAGGGATGAGCTGCTGAGAATGGTAAAGTCACTGTCTCCCAAGGTAGTCACTTTGGTGGAGCAAGAATCAAACACAAACACAACCCCGTTCTTCCATAGGTTTGTAGAAACTCTAGACTTCTACTTGGCAATGTTTGAGTCTATCGATGTCACCCTTCCAAGAAACAGTAAAGACCGGGTAAATGTGGAGCAGCAATGTTTGGCGAGGGATATTGTGAACATAATTGCTTGCGAGGGGAAGGAGAGGGTGGAGCGCCATGAGCTCTTTGGCAAGTGGAAGTCTAGATTGACAATGGCCGGGTTCTGCCAATATCCATTAAGCTCTTATGTAAACTCTGTGATAGGGACCCTGCTGAGGTGTTATTCTGAACATTATACGCTAGTAGAGAGGGATGGGGCGATGCTGTTGGGCTGGAAAGACAGAAACCTGATATCGGCTTCTGCTTGGCAATGATAATAGCAGAGAAAGGTATAAGATGTAGCTGTAGAAAGGAACACTGTACTTTTTCCAGGCTTGTGATGCTGACATTACAGCATGCCGTAGAAGGTGGGGGATGCTATAGCATCAGCGGATGGGTGCGTTGAATAATCTTGTGCATCGTTGTCCAGATTTCCATCACTGTCTTTTGTTATGATATACAGTTTATTTATCATCGAGTTCTTTGATATAGATACTTCCTCACCTGTTTCAGTAGTATATTAGAGTTGTGTATATCCTTGTTGATGGGGGTTGAGAAACTTGTAACACGTGGCAAGCCAAGTTAATTCGTTATTGTTTGGTTAAAGCATAGTTTGTTGTTATGGAACAATGCTCATTTGTGGTGTTTTGTTATGTTAGGAAAATAGGAGTCTCATGCTAGTTATCCAATAAGCCACTGTTGGCTATATAGCTTGTATATGCAGTTCATTGAATGGGTAGCATTAGAATGTAGCTATACTCAGTCTCTTTGTGAGGTGCGACTCCTCTGTTCCTTGAGATGCCACGAGACTCCATTATTGGCAGCCTCTCGATGAAGAAGGCCAAACAGACCCTTTGTTCATAAACTGTAATTCAGGATTTTTCAAAATCTTTTTGGCGTATAAGTTTTGTTATGTCTTTTGCACTATATAATTGGCTGACATTCTTATAATTTACGTTCAAGCTGTTGTAAATATATGGTCTCCGAGCAATCTCTGCTATTTGTCTCTTCACATGTTACTTTTGCATACAAGTTTGAAGTTGCAGATTTTCCCAACTTCTTACCAATTTATTTGAGACGAACATCAAGATGAAAAACGTGCAACATTATTATTTCAATTTGTATGAGCAAAAGATGCAAACAATTCCTGCCAATTCATTTGACATGAAAATTATAAAAGAATTATA
The DNA here is from genome assembly GCF_018687715.1 of Carya illinoinensis. NCBI lineage: Eukaryota > Viridiplantae > Streptophyta > Magnoliopsida > Fagales > Juglandaceae > Carya > Carya illinoinensis. The sequence goes on along the minus strand of NC_056762.1, from coordinate 42,638,045 downwards.
CGTACACCATTGCTCGTTAAATACTTAATATATGTTATATAACGAATCATGAATTTATCACTCTCCCACCAAAAAGCAATGAAACTCCGTGGTTGAAAGACATTTTCCAACCATAAATACCTCTTTGAGAAAAGAAGAATCTCTAAGGGCAAACCCAAAGAAAATTGAAACCGCAAATCCATTAAGAATAAAAATACAAACGAAACCCCGATATTGAGAGTAAATATATTCAATCGATGAATATTTAAGCATGGACAGATTGAATGAGATCTACTTTCTTGGACAAGTAAATGGAACGAACTTATTAGGATGAAATGGGTTCAGCTCAATAATGTGAGATTTTTTTTTTCTTCTTCGCTTGAGGTATTATAGTGTAATGCTACGTATAATAGTGGAGTATATAAATCCTATACAATCATTTTGAAAAAGAATGAGATATACTATTAAAAAATTAATTTTTATTTTTATTTTTATTTTTTATGTAGATCTAGTGGTTGACCCACGTTATATTTACGGGGGGCCATCACTTTTTGAAAACATAAAATACTCCCTAAATATTATACATAATTCTACAAATATATAAAATGACCCTCCAAAAAATTTATAATTTTCACATGCTCTCTAAAATTTTTTAAAATCTCAATATATCTAGTAATGCCTCTTTCCATTTTTTTTTTTTCATATAGTCCCAAAATTTTGTTTAATTTATATATATATATATATATATATTATCTATTTTCAATGATGTAGCCTCTCTAAAATTAAATTTAAAACTAAGTTTAGGAGAAATAATAAACTTATTAATATAGATTTCAAAATTTTTTGTTATACAATATTATGGTTCTTAATATGGAATCTAAAATGAAAATACAAGAAAAATTATTTAAGGTTGATGATCAATATGAAAAATAGTTTGTAGTTATTTTTTATGATTTTTTCATCTCTTTTTAATTTACATAAGATAAATGATATTTGCAGTATTAGAATGTGCAAACCTCGCCTACTCCCTTTAAAAAAAGTAGGTAACTCTAGGTTTCATGAAAAAAAAATCATTTTTAATGGTAGACATGAATCCCAAATTTATTTTTTAAATAGAATACGCAGAGCTTGCACGCCCTAAAATTATATTTAGAATTACTTTTTACATAAATGTGTCAAATAGTAAAAAAATTGGTCCCCTCGACACATTTACTAGTTTCATCATTGTGTAGGTTCTATATTTACTTATTTTTTTAAAGAGATTATGCAATGCTTGTACAGGATATAACTACAAATATAAATTCTCTCGATCTCAAATAGGAGACGGAAAGAAATGGTATTCGATATTTCGGATAGTATTAAGCTAATAATAAATACTGTATAGCTCACGGTATATAAATATCTTTCTTGTAATAAAAACGCTTTGCACCTGTCCATCTGTTTTAAAAGGATTACCAGCCTCCAATAATAATCCACCACATCAGCAATTCCACACAATTCACAGAAGAGTCATCACACTGGATAATAAATATTTCTTCATAAACTCAACAATGGCTTAACCTAGTCGAACGCCGCTCAAACCAGATTTGTCGCTTAGTTCCGTCAGCCACCAAATCAGAATACATCTGAAGATTCGTTGCCCTGTTCCGTCAGCCACCAAACCAGCCTCCAATACATCTGAAAGCCTCTCACAATAGATAAAAGATTAGATCAGAGATGGGTTCATCTGAATATTCAAGTTCTTTGCGCAAATCAGAATCGCAAAACGGCCTGACTTTCCGCAATTCATAATCCACTTCTCTCTCTCTCTCTCTCTCTCTCTCTCTCTCTCTCAGAGTTTAGTAGTTATCTCTAATCGTCCACTGGTAAATGTTGAAGGTGTGAAAATGGTACCAGAACTTCTTGGCCGTCCACCTAGTTAAGTTGATTGATACTGATCAAGGCTCTATAGCAAATCCACACTTTCAGTCAGCATCCAAAAGGTTAAAGGCTATGAACCCGTCTGCACACCGAACAATGCCAACTAGATTAATGTTTATGAACCCATAAATAGAAATAGTCAAAGAATCAGAGTAGAATTAATTGTCTTGAAAAATGAAGTAAACAACACATTTATTGCAAGTTTGCAAAGGAGATGAGGGGCTTGCGAAGGAGATAACTTAGATGAGGTCTGCGACGGGATCTGGAAGTGTAAGGGCTACAAGGCTATCTCCTACAATGCAGTCACATTTGTGTACTAATAGACCACCTACGTGGCACTCATTTATTGGTAGGCTGTTTTTTGATAGAGAACAGACCAACCGGTTATAAGATTATCTCTTAATGAGATTTATTTTGAGACTTTTAGAGATGTTACAACTGATAAAAGTTAAAATCATCTATTTATATTTGACTTTTTTTGTTTTGTTTTTTTCTTTTAATTTTTAATTTTTAATTTATCAAAAAGTAAAAAGTATAAGCCCACTCGAACGACATTCAATGTCTCAAAGTGCTGAACCACTCAAGAATTTTTTTATCTCGAATTATATGTATTTTTTAATCTTAATTAAATAATATATAAATAAATAATAGAATAAAATGTGGGTATGATATTGTTATAATTTTATTAATCATTATTTTTATAAGTTTAGAGTAAGAAAATTTTATTTTTATAGCAAGAAATATATTTTGTTTTTATTTTGTTGTTATTCTTTTACGTGCAGTGAGAGAATTTATGTTTTATTTATATTATCTATTAATAAAGGAATTAATAAATTAATTATTCAATCATTAAAACAACTTTTCAATTATTGGTGAACCCATACCATTTTTAACTTCTCATAAATAGTATTAAACTTATCTTAACATCTAAACATATTTAAAGTCATCTTAGATGAACCTCACATAACTTACTCCAGCATCTCAATTCAGTGTTATTCATAAAGAATTAAGTTCAGCTCAACATCCAATAGCAGCCTAAGTTTTCATTTGATTACATAAATAAAATAAAATAAGATGAGATAAAAGTTAAAATTCAAATAAAATATTATTATAATATAATATTTTAATATAACTTTTATTTTAAAATTTAAAAAATTTAAATTATTTATTATATTTTTTATTGTAATTTAATAAAATTGTAATAATTATATGAAATGAGATGATCGTAGTAACTTATAAACCAGGCTTAAATTCCATTTAAGTGGTTCAAGCTACCCTTGCGAATTAAGTTCAAGCCTTGCATTGAAGTATATTAATAACACTAGGTGAAAGCAATGTGAAATGCACGTTTGCTTAATTTGTATTTAATTTTTTTGTTAAGAATTAATTTTTTATTAATAAAACGTAATGTTTTTGGTTAATTAAATAACAAACTATATAATGTTTATATAATTAATAAATAATTATACGTTATGATACATTATAAAAGAGAATCTATAGTATGATCCAATAAATAAATATCGCCTATAGTTTTATGAAAGTTATTTGAGATAATTTTAATTTTAGGATGACGATCCAGCATTTTCCTCATATTGCATTACTTCAATAGAGAGGACATTAAAATGTCTATATTTTTTCTCCTTTAGTTTATGTGGATCTATATAAACTTGAATCCTCTAAATTTTTTTTGATAATTTCTCTGCAACGCTTTTAACATATGGTCAATGCTCTTATAAAATAAATTTTGAATAGATGATTAATCAATGATAATTTCTACTTATTATTTCTACACACCATACATTTATTTATTTTTTATAATAAATATATAGTGTATAGATGATAAGTAGAACAACTTAATCGTTTAATAAAAATAAAATAAAATAAAAGAAATAATAAAAAATAATATTAAAATATATAAAATATATGATATGAAATGATGAGTAATATTTTTTGTGAATTAAACAAAGAATAACATTACTATTGAGATTATATATATCATTTATAAAATAAAAATAGTAATTAGCGCAAAGTTAAAAAAAAAAAAAAGCAAAAAATCTTTACGAGGCCTGCCTTGAGGGAATACGCAAGGACTTGATAGTAACCACCAGTGCTATTTAATAATTACAAATACTATTCCATAAATCATTGCACCTTTAACGTCTTTCACTAGGCAATATGCAACAATGAAAAATCTAGTTACAAGCATAATTTTATACTAATATGTGCACCAATCAAATATGATTGGTCGAAAAATTGATTTGATTAAAAACAGTGTTAATTTAAATTTTAAATATGAAGGAATCAGTATTAGTACGTAGATTAGTACGCGACTTTGCTTGTATGTAGCAAAATTCATGCAATAATTACGAACCTGACGATTCCGAGCCAAAACATTGGGCTCTCTATGGTGTCTTGGAGGCAGTAAATTTCCCCTGAGACGGTACCTTTCGGGAGTAAACTAACTGTCTCGTTCACTGCAGTTATAACAGGGGCGAGGAAGACCCGAGAGGATGCCTATTGGCGTTTTTAATAACGTCGTTACTGGCGTCGATACCAGCAAATGCCTTGGCTGCCATTTTTATTTTGCTTACACGGTTGTGGGGTTTCATAGGGCCAGGAAGTTGGGTTATGAATGTTTAATCTTCTTAGCAATTTCAGCAGTTGGGTTACGAACCAAACTTGCCAAACTCGTCCCAAAACCTGTCCCAAGCAACGATCCCACCACAATTGACGTGGCGTCCGACATGAAAGCGAAATATTGCCCCTCAAAATCGCCATTTTCATCCATGAAGCTGGCAAACCGGGCCATTGAGTATGACATACCCGTCGTATCTAGTATGTTCACGTACAAGAACGTGACCAGAGCTTGCCAAAAGGAACCTTTTCCGAAACTACTAAAGCTCAATGGCCTCCCGTGTTTTTTATCGCATGCACATCCATTACCTTCTTGAAATACTCGTACACCGCATCCCCCGCCTCCATATTCGAAAACGCCGTTACCTTCGTATTCCTGAACCACGACACCCCCTTTACGAATACTATTCCATAAATCATTGCGCCTTTAACATCTTTCACCAGGCAATATGCAATAATTACGAACCCGACGATTCCGAGCCAAAACATTGGGCTCTCCATGGTGTCTCGAAGGCAGTAAATTCCCCCTAAGATGGTACCTTTTGGGAGTAAACTAACTGTCTAATTCGCTGCAGTTATAACAGGGGTGAGGGCGAGGGAGACCCGAGAGGATGCCTGTTGGCATTTTTCATAACGCCGTTAATGGCATCGATACCAACGTGGGCGGTGGGACCGCCGTTGATACTGGTGGGGGTGTTAATGATGAAATCGGTGGTGGAGATAGATTGGAACGATATGAGGGAGGCAATCCTAGCGTTTTTGACGATGATATTGATGCCTTTAACTTATTCTTCCAACCCATACGACAAGTTCTGTTTCTATACAACAAAAACAGAGCATGGTTTCTTCCATTAAACACGACTCTTCCTCAAACTCCCCAACCACTTGCTGCCCGTGCACCATAGCCCAACTGAGAGATATTGTCCTGGTCGATCACCATTACACCGTAAGCCTTTGTCTCTTCCACTCTCGTTCTCACACTCTCTCCCGCTCATCATTTCTCTCTCTCTCTAAGTACCGTGCATAATTAATTGAATGAAAAGTCTAATATCAATTAAATATAACTGCGTTAACAACTTTAGTTAAAAACAACAATTTCCGTTTGAAAACTTATGTTAAAACAAGAAATTTCGTTTTATATGCATTTTTTATATATAGAAGAATTTTTGTCTCATTCTATCCCATGTCATTTTATTTTATTTTCTTTTCAAATATCATTTAAACACAAATATTTTTAAACTAATTATTATAACTTTTCCAAACTAATCATTACAATTCTTATTATTGCCCAGATGACTAACACAAGAGGGGGGGGTGAATTGAGTTGTATTAAAAAAAATAACAATTATAAATCAAATATACAATATAAAATATAAACAAAATACGAAATAACAATAAATATAAAGAGTAAGGATAAGAGAGAAGCAAACTCAGTATGTTAACGAGGTTCGGCCCTACTGCCTACGTCCTCGCCTCAAGCTACCCCTTGAGGATTCTCAAATTCACTATTCAATCTCCTTTAGGTGGAGATAAAAACCTATTACACATTTGAACAACACCGCTACAAAGGATCTATGTAGAACACCCTCTACACTTGCAATCACCTTACACGTGGTGATTCAACTATTCCTTATGTAGAACACTTTCTACATGCATAAAGGTTATACACACCCTTTTACTGATACAAGAGCTGATAGTGGGTAGGTTATCAAAAAACACTCCTCAATTAGTGAAATAAGAACAATACAACATAAACTATATATCTCAAAATGAATAAGAATTAAGGCTCAATGCTTAGAGAAGAGAGAATGAAAGCTTTGAATGAATGTTGTATGCTCTGGATGTTGTAAATGTGAAGCTCTCAAATGATCTATTTATAGGCATATAAGACTTTATATTCAAATTTAAAAAGATTCACATGTCAAAGACAATATCATTCACTTTTTTCAAAAATTCAAATAAAAGGCTATTCTTTTTCAATTGTAAAAGACAACATCATTTATTTTTCAAAAATTTCAAACCTAATCTTTTACTTTTGGCATATGACAAAAGGAGCACACTTTACTTTTCAAATATTTCAAACCCAATTTTTTACTTTTTACATATGACAAAAGGAGCACACTTTACTTTTCAAAATTTTCAAACAAAATCATCTACCTTTTGCATAAGTAAAAAAAAGCATCAATCACTTTTGAAAATATTCAAATAAAATATGCACATGTGAAAAATGACAATCAATTATCTTTAATATTTTCAAAATTCAACCCTTTAATCAAGGCATGCACATGTGAAAGATGACTATCAATCATCTTTCAAAATTTTCAAATTTAATTTTCAAAATATTCATGCACATGTGGAAAATGTATTTTAATGTTTTATGATAAAATATTAATTTTGAGCCTTAATTCTAATTTCGAATTTTTAAGAGATTTACAACATTACTCTATGACTTTAATGTGAATTTGTTCCCTTCTTGCTCATACTTGTTTCTTTTATGTGCTTGACTCTATTATGTAGACAACTTGAGCTTGAGACTCCTTTATTCTTTGAATTCATTTGTTATCATCAAAATCCATGTGTAGATATATAATTAAACAAATCTTGAAACCTTAGATTCAACACTTACAAAATTTCGAATAAAATATAAAAATAATTCAACTTTTTTAAATTTCGAAACAAATATAATATTAAAAAATTATAATTTAACAATATTTTAATTTTATAATATTTTTATTCATTTTTTTTTTTCAAATTCCTATAAAAATTCATAACAATTCATTCTATTGCCGCATCCCCAAAATTCCATTTCAGTAGTGCAAGCTAGCCTTGCGAATTAAGTTCAAGCCATGCGGAGAAGGTATATTGGTTCATTCGTCGTAGCTGATAGCTCCCTCGGCCGGCCTAAGCGTTAGAACGCATGCATAGTCTCATGTACAGCCATGGATAAAGCGTGTATCATGTAATATGTTTTATCCTGGAAATGCATGCATCTAGTATAAAAATTATGGCATGAGCTAGCTATATATGCTGCTTGTCTCCGTCAAAACATGATCCAAGAAGGCATCTCGAGCAGCAGACCACTCATGAAGTATCATCGACATTACAATTACCATGCCACAAATGATCAGTGTATTTTTATAAAAATAAAAATTTAAAGAAAAAATTAATGACGTATAGAGAGATATTATCCAACAAAAATCATGATAGTCCACTAACTTATTTGATAACCATTTTTATACAATTATGGATTAAAATGATATATTTTTTAAAATTTTAATTTGACTTTATTTTGATTTGAAGTGTTTAAATGTTTAAAAAATATTATTTTGTTAGGAATTATAAATGGCCTTTGATTAATTGAGAGTTACACTCTGTCAAGCCTGTATAATCAAAGAGTAATGATATAAGTTTAAAGAAATCTTTTATTCATTATTTTTACATATCACACACTACAGTTATTTTTATTTATTTTTTCTTATCAAATATATGGTATATGAATGATGAGTAGAAAAATTTAATTAGTTTAGGAAAAATAAAACTACAATAAATATACAATAAATAAAAATAAATGTAGTATGTGATGTGTGAGGATAATCTTAGGCACTAAAGTTCTTTTATTTTTATTATCATTAATTATTATTAACTACAAATAGAATTTTTGTAAAAATATAGAAATCACAATCCTTAATGGTAGCATTATTGCTCTTAACCAAATCTCTATTCCGCTCGTTAGAGACGGAGGAAACTTTCCTAGACGCGCGAATAAAGCTAGCCTCCGGGCCCACCCATCCAGATGTAACATCAATGGCCCGACGAAAATTTTCCCTTTCTAACTAATAATGCCTGTATAAATCCCCAACCCAATCTAGAAAGCTTTCACCAATGAGCAGCTTCGGGTGCTTTGCATAGCTTGATCTGGAGCCTCAAGCTTCAATCTTTCATTGTAATGGGGGTAAACATGTCCATCTAGAGCCTCAAGCTTTGATCTTTTTCCATTCTCCTCTTTCTCTATTTTCTATATCAACTTATGTTATGTTTCATATTTTCTATCATAGTATTAGAGCCTTTAGATAACAACAAGCTCAATGCTATGGATTTATGTTTTAGGTTCTTCTGCTAGTTTTATTTCTCAATAAAATTTCATACCCATTAAATCATATTTAGTCTCAAATCAACGTATTAAGAGTACATTTACTAGGTGTGAACCTGCTTTATTTGGTTTTGGTCTGTTGTTAGCAATGTTTGTAGCACAAGATGTTGAGAACTTGATGAATAGCAGAGAAAATTAGAACAGAGGAAGAATATGAGAATTGTGTAATCTGATGTGAATGAAATCGATACTACTTGATGTAAAATACATGAAGGTCTATGTAATATTTATACTACATAGAGAAATAAATGTATAACAGAAATGTAATAGAAATAACTAGAAATAACTGTATTTTAAATCTTCTCCTTCTCCTTTTCTGCCTTTAGCTTTTCTTCTTTAGACTTCAACTCCATGCTGTCAATATGAGAGGCTATACTCCAACACAAGACCCATTTTTGGCCTTTTGATTCAGTACTATAGTTGATCAAGATCATATGTAGCTCATTATTGATTTGATCTTTTGGCCTAATATAAACCCATTGATGGTCATAATTTCAGATTTGATGTTCTAGCAACCAACCACTTCATCACTAACGCTACTTTCATCATATCATCGATAATCAACCAACAATATGAATGCTACACTTAAGTTTCAAATCCAAGATTTCAAATCTCTCCACCTCAAACTTTAAAGATAATAATCAGGCCAAAAAGTTGATCCTAATTTGTTTACATAATTATCAAATCAACTTATTTGAATTTCATAATTATTAAATCAAGAGATTTTATTTTCGAATTTATTTACTTTAATCTCATCTTTATATAATTTTCTTATAAATAGGAATAAATGCTTTGTATTCAATTGCACTTGAGAATAACAAAGATATGGACCTCAAAGTCTATCTCCCTCATTCCCCTCTTTTTCTCTAATGTCTCTCAATTTATATTATATTTTATATATTTATCATAATATCAGAGTCCTTTGCTACTACCAAATTTAATCCTGTGGATGATTTCTTTTAAAGTTTCTCCGCATATTTTACATCTTAGAAAATTTTCATTGTCGTTTAACCATATTTCATTGGAAATCAATGCATTGAGTACCTTTACTAGTTTTGAGCATTTTTATTAAATTTTAGCATGTTGTAAACATTGTTTGGAGTCTCAACCTCATTTTGTGGCCTTTTGATTTAGTCCTAGTTAACCAAGACAGTACATAACCCATTGTCAGCCCAATTTTTCGATCTATTGTTAGCTCATTATTAGCTTTGGCCCATTATCAACCCATCGTTGACCATAACTCCATATTCGATGTTCTACATGCCAATGGCTTCACCACCAACGTTGCTTTTATTATCTCATTGGCAATCAATCAACAATACGAAGGCCACACTAATGTTTCCACCTTGAGTTTGAGGGTATGAAGATATAATATCAAATCAATGTTAATTTCATTATTATCCTAATTTGACTACTTAATTGTCAAATCAACTTTTTTATTTTCATAAATATCATATCAAAATATTTCATTTACGAAGATATTTACCTTATCTCATTTCCATATATATATATATATATATATTTTATAAATAGGGACCAATATTTTATATTCAATTACACTTGAGAATAGTAAAGATATAACCCTCAAAGTCTATCACTCTCATTTTCCTCTTTCTTTCTTCGTTATCTCAACTTATATTATGTTCTATATATATTTTTATCATGGTATTAGAGCTATTGACTGACACCAAACTCCGATTATGTGGATTATTTCATTTAAATTCTTTTTTGCTAGTTTTGCCTCATAACATTTGCATCACTGTTAAACCATATTTAATTTAAAATTAATACATTTGAAGTATTTTTACTAATTGTTAGCATTTGTTTTATTTGGTTTTGGTCTATTGTGAGAACTGTTTGAAGCCTCATATATATCCATTTTGGCCTTTTGATTTAGTGCTAAAGTTGACCAAAGCCATATGTAGCCCATTACTGACTTTGCCCCATTATCAACCCATTGCTTGTCATAACTCTAGAGTTGATGTTCTAGTTGCCAGTCGTTTTATCATCAATAACACTTTTTATCATCTTATCGGTGATCAATCAACAAAACGATGACTAGACTAAAATTTCAAACTCAAGGTTTCAAAGCTCTTATCTTGAGTTTGAGAGGGTGTTGAACATAGTATCAAATTAATAACTTCATTTGACTATTATCTTGATTTGATTACATAATTATTTTATTTTCATAATTATCATATCAAGAGATTTTTTTTTTTTTTTTTTTTTTTTTTGCAGATATCTACTATATATCATGTCCATGTAATTTTTCCTATAATTATGGACCAATACTTTGTATTCAATTACACTTGAGAATAGTAAAGATCTTGCCATCAAAGTTTATCTTCCTCATTCTCTTCTTTCTCTCTTCTCTATCTCAATTTATGCTATATTTTTTATATATTTTTTTATCACTTATTGATTTGATATTATCTTCAGCATTCCCCTTAAACTCAAATGGGAGAATTTTGAAATCTTGAATTTGAAACTTGAGTGTAACCTTCATATTGTTGATTGATCATCGATTAGATGATGAAAATAGCATTGGTGAAGATGCGACTGGTAGTTGGAACATTAAATTTGGGTTTGTGTCTAACAAAAAATTTGATAATTATATAATCAAATCAATATGGATTAAATCAACGTATTGATTTCATTATTATCTTCAACCTCGAAAAAAATTTCACTATTTCATTTTAGTACTTGCATGTATTTTCATTGATGGAGTATTTTTTATTAATCAATTAATTATTAGTTTGATTATTTGGACGTTCCACTAGGTACATATATGTGGTCTAAAATTAGCTTCATGAAAGCATTTTTTCTTTCTTTTTTATGACAATTGTGCAGGAGTATCGTTCTTGTACAAATTTATTGATGTTAATGAATTTGTTTAGAGTTACCAACACACCGCACTTGAATAATATATATAACCCCGAATTTGCAAACGATCACAATTTGTAGGCACATGTAACCCATATTTCTAAAGTACACGAAGCTGAAGAATTGATAGTAGATATGAGAAGAGAGTTTTTAGCCCCTGCAAATCAACCTTCCGAGCTGCTGAACATCATTGATATACTTCAGCGCTTAGGGGTGTCATACCACTTTGAAAGTGTTATGGATGTGTTTCACTGCTACTAACATGGGACCACCTGCAATCAAAGAGTTAAGCGGCTTGGGGGTTCTGAGGAACGCTTCCGATGTCTAAGTTAGTAATCAGAATCAAAAACTGCCTTTTCTATCCCAATGAATCAGATAACCTTCATGTACTTGAGCAATATGTATATATAGAACCCATGAGGTTTTTGTTACCATGCAATAGTGTGCTTATCCGTTATTCAAAATTCGAGATATAGAGCTTATCTACACATGGATGAACAAATGATCGGATAGCTCTCCTTACTCAAAAGACTCTCAAATAGTTATTCTCTCAGTGGTGATGATGGATTGGGCCCTTAAGGTGAATCTTAGACTATTGGCCCAAGTCGTACCTCAAGCCCATAGGGTGGATCTACATGATCTATTGTACCCAAATCATACCCTAGGCTTTTAGGGCAACCCAATAAGCCTCAGAGAGGTATTAAGCCCCTTCTAGTTAGCACATAAACTTGTAATTATAGTGTGCCCCTTCGTTATCTGGGTTTTCTGTCATTTGTGTTGCTTTGTCAAATCATCGTTTCACTTTCACACTCTCTTGCACCTCAAAACGTGGATAATTATAGTTTCCTTACACTTTCTTTCCCACTTCTCCTCTTTCAAGTTTGACTCTCTCATTTCTTCTCTCGAGCGCTCTGTTGTCTTTGCATTCTCTTTCTCACCTTCACTGCAAACTTATGGCTTCTAGGAGCAATCTTGCGGCTTCTTCCCGTGAGTCTGGCTCCTCGTGACTCTATAATCCACCTATTTGTCCAAAGGGGTCGCTGCTAACCCAAAAGGGGAAGGGGAGGATGCCCCTTGTTCTATTTTTTAGGGTCATCGATGGTCCTCAACTATTTCTCGTTGCGAATGGGACACTGCGCAGGATAGCTTCAACGTTTCTGATTCAGCGATCCTCAGACTGGCTGACTAGCACCATGGAGCAGTCTATGCAAGAGGTATGGTCATTTTTGTTGCCCTATATATGGTCATGTTTGCAAAGGGACTTTGTTTGCCCTTTGTACGACTTGTTCGTGACATTTTAGAAGTCATGGGTTTTGCCCCAACCAAATTGATACCTAATGCCTGGAGGATTTTAATGGCTTGTTGCGTTCTTTGGCAGTGAGTGTTGGAACCTACGGATGCTGAATACCATGATCTCATTGCTCGTGAGTTCCTCTCTCTTCATGGATTTAGATGCTTGGATGGGAACCCTTGCAGTTTTAGGTCCCACAATAGGATAGTCCAGTTAGAGCACAAATATTCCTATGCCAAGGATTGGTAGAGGAAATTTTTCTTTGTTTTAGGTGAAGGTTGGGAATTTCCTGAGGATGAGACCTTAGACCGCAAATTTTCCATTAAGACTTCTTGGTCTACGGTTCTTGGTGAGTATGGATTTGAGATTATCCTTTCTACTCATTTTGCGTATAGCCTCACGTACAACTAAAGAAACAAATAATGCGATCAAACCACTTTAAATAAGAAGCATGGACAACAAACTGCTTGTGTTCCATTGCATATAGATCTAGTCTACAAAAAGATTTGAGCGCTCAGAAAGTGATATAGGCGGCCTTGATGCGATTTTAAAGAAAGGCTTTGTTCGTCTCAAAGCCGTATTTTTCTTTACTATTTACGATGTTCTTCTTCCGTCCTAAATATTTGTGTTAGTCTCCGACTATAACAATTGAATTCTTTTTAAAAAAAAAAATTAAGAGAAGCCTTCTTGGCATTCTTTGTTTGTTTTCTGACATTTTCAAACGAAAATTCATTACAGAAGTTTCAAACAATTGAAACAAACCGATTAAATTTACAAGAATATATTAGAATTAAATATTGTTTCTAAAGAATTAAGCCACATCATACCATTCTAAATATCCAATAAAACTGACTAAGTAATTACTTGTCCTAGAAAAAGATTAGGATAATTGGTGGTGTGGCTATTGGCAGAGGAACCGACACTGTTGAAAAAAATGAGAGCACTCACTATATATTATAAAACAAGTTTTTCATTGTAAGAATGATTGAAAAAGGAAAACACTATGGACATAAAGGGATCACACACACTGACATGGGAGTGCGTCACATCTTCCCCTATTTTTTTTCCTCTTCCTTTCTCTCCCACCAATTTTTTTTTCTCCCCTTCCCCCCGTGCCGTATCTCCTGCACCGACCATGAAGGCCATCATTGCCCGTCGTGCGCCACGATGCTTAGGGGCATTGCTTTGGGAACAGAAAACATAGGCAGTCCACATGGTGGCTGCTGGTACCCTTGCTGCACCTTGACACGACTGGACTGAGGAGTTAACGGCCACTGCTGTCCCTGTGAAACATCCAATGGCCAAGCGGTCGAGGATTGTCTCCACCGTGGCCAGGCAGTCAAGGATCGTCTTTTGGGAAACAAACAACACCAATGGACCACAAGGTGGTTGTCGATGCCCCTCCCTTGTTGTGCCACGACTAGGCTAGACTTCCATCTCCTGTGCAAGGTGAGGTGCACACAGGAGAGCTCTATTCACAGCCCTTGCGGTTAGGGGGCCGTCATGGCTAGTAGCTACAGTCATAAACCACTAGGCGTCACTGGTGGTCAGTGTGGTGGCTGGTTGAGAGAAGGGAGGAGGGGAGAGCACGGAGAGGGGGAGAAAGAGAGAGATAGAGAGAGAAAAAAGCGACGTGGCACACTGTTAGTTTGCTACATCAATGCGTGAGATCCCTTTGTGTCTCCAGTAACTCTATTTGAAAAAATTAAGGTTATATATATATGTTAATATGGTAATGATATTAAGAATCTCTTTCTATAATTATGTTTTAATTAAATGGAATGTCTGTGTGTGAAAATTAGAATACAAATTAAAAAATATATAATATTTTTAATAAAGTGGCGACTCTAGCACATTTTTTTTAAAGTAAGCTTGATATATTATGTGTAAGGGATACAAAAATACATGAGTAAGGGGTAGAGGAACCCTGGCAAACACCATTTATTAAATAATGTAGAACTATATAAAAAGAAAAAGAAATGAACACTAGAAACAAATAAATGTTTCTTAGTACCCTTCCATGCTAAGAGGGAGTTGTACAAAGTGGCTGTTTTTATACAACCCAAGAGTGTGATAGTAGTTTCATGATTGTAGGCCATGGTGATTGTAGTGACTGCATTTTGTCTTGAAATAGCTGATGGGGAAGTCCACTGCCTCATCTTCATGATCCTGTGGCCAAATAAGATAACTCTTATAATAAAAAACAAGATAAAAAATTCAAACTCCATCGTGTTATACGTCGTTGCAAAACTCCACACTCTCCCAAATGAGCATATGTGATTCTTGCACTGGGGGCAAAAGAAAAGATAGTGGGGCTCATGAGTTGTGGCGGAGAGAGACCGCCAAGGGACCAAAGAGGAGTTGGTGATAGTTGGGCGCCAACGGTTTGAATATTTTACTAAACTCTTTAGATATAAGAGCATCCTAGCAAAATCTAAAAAAATTAGTAAGGAAAACAATAATGAAAGGCATATGATAGAGGCGAAAATAGACGGATTATAATTTATACCAACTCCGATAGATTTTGAAATCTGTGACGGTGCGTAGGGGCCATGCGCCTATCTACTTGTAACCACAACAGTCAGATTTGAAGGATTTGATGGTAGCGAATTTGTTGGTCTGGCACTTGTGATGAGAAAAGCTTATTGAAGGGTTGGTGCATAAGGTTCACGTGTGGATATTATCAAGAAACCGTCACTTCACTCCAAATGATTGGCAGCCTGAAAGCCTTCTCGTATCGTGTATGTGTCTTGGATGATGTCGAAAAATTAGAAATCTGTTTCTTTTGATTTTGGGGGAAATAAAATAATTAAGAAAATAAAATTAACCTTTAAAAAGTTGAATTTGGGAAAGGTGTTCCTCGTATGTAAGGTTACGAAACCGAAGAGAAGAAGACCCTGGAATGGCAGAGAAGCACACCGTGTGGATGCAGGGTATAATCCCGTATATTAGAATTGAAGTTTTCTGTACAGTGCCATGATCTATTTATACACATTTTCTCTATCAAACTAAATCATCTAAAAATAGAAAATACAGTTTATTGAGGAAAATTACACAAATAATAAAAATGAATCTAAGACAAAATAAGCTAACAAGCTATCATTTTTCATATCTGGTATCTTCACTCGAGTAGGAAGTGGAAGCTTGGGCTTGTTTCTGGGCTGCATTATCTTGAACTTGGGCTGGACATATACTATGTAATAGCCACCCGTAAGATGGAGAATAGAGATTCACTATTCTCATTTGGATAAATGAAAATTAAGGAGATGTGCAGGCAAAGCTTTTGTGAACATATCAGCCAACTGAAGTTGAGATGGAATGTGAGAGGTGGTGATGCTGCCATCTTGGATCTTGTCATGAATGAGGTGACAATCTAACTCTATATGCTTTGTTCTTTCGTGAAACACAGGATTTGCAGCGATGTGAAGGGCTGCCTGATTGCCACAATAGAGCAAGGCAGGCTGTGGATGAGATACCCGCAGGTTAGCAAGGAGATATTTGAGCCAAGTGATTTCAGAACAAGTTGTTACCATAGAACGATACTCAGCTTCAGCTGAGGATCGAGATACCACTGATTATTTCTTTGACTTCCAAGAAATGAGAGAATTACCAAGGAAAATACAATATCCTGTTGTAGATCGACGGGTGTTCGGATACGAAGCCTAATCAGAATCACAATATGCTTGAAGTTGTAGCTGGGATGTGGATGATAATAAAATGCCTTGACCAGGAGAATTTTTCAAATATCTTAACACTTTGTGAGCTGTTGAAAAATGAGAGGTGGTGGGATGATCCATGAACTGAGAAAGTACTGGACAGCGTAAGAAATATTTGGCCATGTAATTGTGAGATACAACAACTGGCCAATGAGTCTTCTATATGTACTAGGGTCAGGCAGGGGCTGTCCAAATGATTTGTTCAACTTGAAATTCTATTCAATGGGCAGTTTGAGTGGCTTACAGCCAAGAGTTCCCGAGTCTAAAAGTATATCCAAAGTATACTTTCTTTGGGATAAATGTATCCCTTTTGAGGATCTAGCAACTTCCAAACCAAAAAAATAACGCAAACATGCAAGATCCTTTATTTTAAATTGGGTATGCAAAAAAGTGTTTGAGAGAGTCAATGGAAGTTGAGCAATTGCCAGTCACAATAATGTCATCAACATATACTAATAGGACAGTAAAATCAGTGCCATCAAGCTTAGTAAAGAGACTGTAATATGCTTTTGATTGGTGGAAACCAAAAGCAATGAGGGAAGTAGAGAACTTAGAATACCATTGTCTTGAGGCCTGTTTGGGTGTGACGCCCCCAAATCCCACGTATGGACACGGGGAAATCGAGACGTCTGGATGATGACAACGTGGGTCACCACCCTATCGCCAAGTGCCAAGTGTGTGTATATGCAACAAGTGTACAAAAGAAAATACGCAGTAAATAAACAAAGTTATATAACTAAGTACCAGAATTTTTCTTTGTTTAATATAAAGCCGTTCAAAACATACATAATAAAATATTACAAGCCACAAATATGTTTCAAAACCATCTACAAGGCATAAACTCCAACTCAAAACTCTGGTGGAGCCGCCTCCTCGGACTCAGCCTCCTCCTCCTCCTCGATGTCTGCATCAAAATCTACGGTACCAAAAATGGTGCCGCAGGTAAGTAAAGATCCAAACGCCATAAGATAAAAACATATTAAAACTCAAACAATATGCATGAAAGAATGCAAATGCACATATCCCATAAAATCACATTTTTCCACACACGCAAAAATCCCATTTTGGCCCAAAACATATCCTTTAAACATAACCTCGCCATTATCCCCGATAATGGCCCAAAAATCAGACCGTTAGAGCACTGTAGGTGGGAATCACATGCGGGACTCTACCACTATCCTTGCTCACCACCGTCCCTACGTGTGCACCATAGGCGAGAATCACAGGCAGGATTCTACCACCGTCCCTGCTTACCACCATCCCTACGCGTGCATCGTAGGCGGGAATCACAGGCGGGATTTTACCACCGTCCTTGCTTACCACCATCCCTACACGTGCCTCTGACTCGAACCAGTCAGTCCAACCGTTCACATATACCATTAATCATTTCTCGCTTACAAGCCCAGTTTCCATTTTACAAATACATCTACAAGCATGCAACTACACGAAAACCCAGTTTTCCCTTTTTAAATATGAATATGCGTGCACTATATAATGCAATTATCAAGGCACAAATATCTCCAACAAAAATCAACATCAACCAAACAACTCCGTCCTCAATCCATCCGACCCCCGAACTCCTCGGACTCAGTCCGGAATCAACCAACCAGTCCAATAATTTATTGTAAGAGTAAAATATATTTAAATCTAAAAATATAGTTTTGAAAATACTTACAGTGCTATAAGGTATTTTTTGAAAGCTCACGACGTTGCAAACGACGGAAAAAAAGCAACGTAACAGTGTATTTTACACTGTGGCTGTGGGTTGTAAATTACCCACTTTTGAACGGGAACAAACCAAGACACAAAATTGATAGGGAATGGTTTAGGGATGTTTATGAAGCTAATGGAAGTGAGTTTTGGCCGTGGGTGGCGGTGGAAATTGCGGTGGAAGTGCAAAAAGGGGCTGATCAAAGTTGAGCTCATGGGAGCTGCTCTGGCAATGGATCGGGGCTGAAAATGGGTGGGTTAGGACGGAAAGAGGTAGGGGATGAAGTTGTAGAGAGGTGGTGGTTGGAGGTGGAGCGACGGCGCCGGAAATGGCTCAAAACCGTGCAGCTTAGATGGGCTGTAGGGGGTGATCGGCGACACAGATGGGGCTGAAAATTGGTGGGGTGGTGCACCGGCCGGAGGGGAGTCGGACGGTGGTGGCTGTGTCGGCCACATTTGCCGGCGGCGGCGGTTCTAGGTTGAGGACCGATCGGCGACAGGAGAGAGGAGGGAGAGTTGTGCGTGCGCGGGAAGAAGGAAAAAGAAGAAAAAAAGAAAGAAAGAAGGAAAAGAAGAAAAAGGAAAAAGAAAAAAAGGAAAAAGGGAAAAAGAAAAAAAAGAAAAGAAAAGATGAAAAAAGAAAATGAGGTCCAATTCTCACTTCTGGAATCCAAAAACTGATCCGACGAAAACGATTTTAAAAACCACAAAACGACTAAAATAAATTAAACACCACATCAAATAAAATAAAACCAATTAAAATACAATAATTTAAAATAAAAGAATCAATATATTAATTAAATTAAAAACACTCATTCAGTGAAAATACACGTAAAAACGGGGTATCACATTGAGGCCATAAAGACTCTTGACCAGTTTGCATACCTGATGAGGAGCGCCCTTGTTGTAGCCAGGAGGTTTCTTCATATAAATTTCTTCATCCAAGTCACCATGAAGAAAAGCATTGTGGACGTCAAATTGATGCAGGAACCAACCTTTAACTGCTGCTACAGAAAGCAGCATACGCACTGTGACCAATTTGGTCACTGGAGAAAAAGTTTCAGTGTAGTCTACACCTTCCTTTCGAGTAAAATCCTTGGCAACCAGCCTTGTCTTCTGTCTTTCAATGGAGCCATCAAAATTAAACTAGACTTTGTAAACATATTTACAGTCAATAGGTTGTTTACCAGGAGGCAAGTCAGTGATAACCCAAGTTTTGTTTTGTTCTAAGGCACTTAATTCAAGTTCCATGACTTTACACCAGCCAGGGTGCTTTAAAGCTTGCTTATATGTAGACGGTTTAGAAATGGTAGATATGGAAGTGGAAAAAGCTTTGAAAGAGGGACTAAATTTTTGGTAATTTAAAAAGTGAGTGAGAGAATGAGAAGTGGAGGAATTACCTTGATAAGTCTCAGGCAGCAACTGGTTGGAGTCAGTGAGGGAGGCCTGTTGATAGTGAAAATATTTAAAAAATTGTGGTGCTTTCCTTTGTCTAGAAGACCTTCGAAGAGGAGGCTGGGGAGAAGGGTTAGAATGTGGTATAGTGGTGGGAGAAGGGATTGGTGAAGCTGTGGAGTCAGAAGTGGAAGTTTGAGGAGGTAGGGGAGGAGAATATATGGGAGATGAAGGATTGTTATGAGTGGGAAAAGTTGGAAACTGCCATAGGTCAGGTAAAGCTTTAGTGTAAACTAGATTTGGATTTTCAGCTGAAGATTTTAGGGAATGAAAAGGAAAAATAGACTCATGAAACACAACATCCCTATAAATGAAAATGGTTTTGGTTTCAAGGTCAAGAAGCTTGTAACCTTTGATACCAAAAGGATAGCTTAGAAGAATGCACATGCGACCCCTAGGATCAAATTTTGTTCTACCAGCAGCAATAGTTGATGCAAAACACAAAGATCCAAATATTTTTAAATGAGAGTAAGATGGTGGTGAGTGGAACAATATTTCATATGGGGTTTTGTTTTGTAATAGGGGGTTGGGGGTTCTATTAATGAGGTAGGTGGCTATAAGGACACAATCACTCTAATATGTGAGTGGAAGACCAGCTTGAAACTTTAGAGCCCGAGCCAAATTTAATATATGTTGGTGTTTTCGTTCTACAATGCTATTTTGTTGGGGTGTGGCAACACAAGATTTCTAGTGTATAATGCCTTTGGAGTTGAAGAAATCAATCATATGGAATTCATTTCCATTGTCACTCCTTATAATTTTAATGGCAAAGTTGAACTGATTTTGAACGAGATTAGTGAATGATTCAATACATTTTCTGGTTTCAGATTTATTTTTAAGAAGATAAAGCCATGTGGTTCGGGTGAAGTCATCAACAATGGTTAAGAAAAATCTGGATCCATCATATGCAGTGATAGAACAAGGACCCTAGAGGTCACAATGTATCAATTCAAAAGGATGAGAAGTTTTGTGTTCACTAGTGGGAAAAGGAAGACGATGCAGTTTAGCTAAGGGACAGATGCAACAAGGACCAGAATTAATAGATTTGATGCTATTTTTCACAATAGGATCAGTAATTCAACTAAGACATGGAAAAGAAGGATGACCTAGGTGATAATGCCAAAGGTCATTGACATCATTGATACTAAAAACAGAAGCTGAAAATTTTGACATCCTAGAAGAAAACTGTGAAATTTTAACAGATAAACTGGAAGGGGAGACCGGTTATAATTGAAGATGATATAGGCCATCCCTCACGTTACCCTTCCCAATCGTTGTCTAAGAGGCAAGGTCCTGAATGCAACAAACATCATCAAAGAAAACAAGGCAACAAGTGAGGGAAGCAGTAAGTTTCTTGGTAGAAATCAGGTTAAAATTAAAAAAGGGAACACAAAGTACCTCAGTCAAACAAATAGAATTATTAAATTGAACAGTGCCCAAATGTGTGGTTGGAACATCAGCTCCATTAGGTAGTTTGACAGAGTGTGAAATGTGTTTGGTGATGGAAGTGAGCAAGGAGGGGCAGCAGACCATGTGGTTTGTTGCACCCGTGTCGATTATCCATGTAAAGTGTGATACAGTTGATGTGGTGTGTGTGTGAGCGGATAAACAAAGAGAAATACCATGAGAAATACCATTGAAATTAGAGGCGGATGGAATGGTGGAATTGAACTGAATCTAGTTAGCTGAATGCTGAGCAGCAATGGAAGCATCCCTTGGCTGAAGAAGAGCCATTAGTTGTTGATATTGTGCCTTAGTTAAACTAACTTTTTCATCACTGTGTGTCTCAAGGTGGGTGGAAGGAGGAGTGGTGGATTGGATAGTGAGGGCAGCAGATGGTGGAGATTTGTTGAAAAACTTATGGCCGGGTGGATAACCATGTAGTTTGTAGCACTTTTCAATAGTGTGGCCACTCATATGGTAGTGACTACAAACAGGGGCTTCGACATTCCCAAATTTGAAACAAGATTCAAGAGTATGGCCAGTAATTTTGCAGTGAGTGCAATATGGCCTGTCTTTCCTCGTGTTGGGTCGGGAGGAGTTGAACATTTTTGGTGATGGAAAGGGTCGGTTAATGGCGAAGGCCATGGTGTCTGGGGATGGGTTATGTTGGATGAGGGAATGCTGACGTTCTTGTTGCTGGATCAGAGAAAAAATTCTAGTAACAGAGGGCAGTGGGTCTAACAACATGATTTGATCATGAACATTGGAGTAAATATCATGTAAACCCATTAAAAATTGAAAAACACAGTCTCTTTGATATCTGTCAACAAGAGTCTTCATAGTACCACAAGTACAAACAGGAGTGGGATCGTAGATGGAAAGCTCATCACATAGGGTTTTGAGTTTTCCATAGTAAACACTCACCGAATCATTTTCCTGGAGAATGTCGGCAAGGGATTTCTTGAGCTAGAAGATGCGGGGTGCGTTTTGTTGGAAAAAATGATCTTGCAAGTTAGACCAGATTTCATAGGCATCATCCACAAAGGCGACACTCGACTTGATAGAGGCACTGATGGAATTTTGTAACCACGGCACCACCATGTTATTACAGCGTTCCCATAGGTCGATAAGAGGGTCATCGGGATTTTTGGGTTTAGGGATTTCGTTTGTGATGAACCCTAATTTGTTCTTGGCACGTAGGGCACGGCGCATAGCCCTTGACCAAGTAGGGTAATTATCAACAGTAAGGAGGTCGGTGACAAGCATCACGGCTGGATTATCATCGTGATCAAGTCGAAATGGGTTATTCGGGTCGTTGAGGTTCAAATACTGGTTGGGATGAAGAGTGTTTGGGGAACGGGGTGGATGAATAGAGGAAGCAACGGAGCAGGTTGGGGAAGAATCAGATGAACTGTCAGCATGGTCATCCATGGAGATGCTTCCCTGGCTCACGATACCATGTAAGGTAACGAAACCGAAGAGAAGAAGAGTCTGGAATGGCAGAGAAGCACACTATGTGGATGCAGGGTATAATCCCATATATTAGAATTGAAGTTTTCTGTACAGTGCCATGATCTATTTATACACATTTTCTCTAACAAACTAAATCATCTAAAAATAGAAAATATAGTTTATTAAGGAAAATTACACAAATAATAAAAATGCATCTAAGACAAAATAAGCTAACAAGCTATCCTTTTTCATATTTGGTATCTTCACTCGAGTAGGAAGTGGAAGCTTGGGCTTGTTTCTAGGCTTGTTTCTCGGCTGCATTATCTTGAACTTGGGCTGGACGTATACTATGTAATATCGAATTCCGTACTATTTCGGTTCCTCCGACTTGGTTGAGTTATTGAAAGGAGGCAAACAACATATCCTCTTCAGAGACGGCATCTGATCTGAAATAATTAAATGAGAAGTAATTAATTAAGAGATGACTGGCGATCCCATTTCATCCAAATATATTAATAGTACAGGACATTATATCGAGATTACTCTTAAAACATGCATGAGCGCTCAGAATGATTAATGTAAGTGGCCGCCAAACTACAAAGCATGGAAACTAATTCCATTTCGGTTCAAACTTTGGGAAGCTCTGTCCCGAAGATTTGTAATTATGTGTATGTATAAATATATATATATATATTATTGAGAAATGATATTTATAATTATGGATTGTACAAGCATAGTGCAATGGTTTTGAAAATAAAAAGTAAATATAGAATCTACATAAAAAAATTAATTTTTTTAATAGTAGATTTTACTATTTTTCAAAGTAATTGCGTGACGCTTGCACACTCTACGACTGTACATATCATTATTCATATTTATTTGTTTGTCCGGTTAACTATTTTTTAATGACATTTATTAATTAATGACATTTGCGATTTGTGTGTATATATATATAGAGAAATATTTTAGTTATAAAAGAATTAAACAAAAATAAATTTACAAACTGATGTGATTTGATGCAATGCTTTATATTGTAAAATTACTTTTATTGTAAAATAAATCTAACGAATTACATAAAATTATATCAATTTGTATATTTATTTTTATGTGATCTCTTTGTTTATATATAATATATATACACATTAATGTGGTTTGCGGAGAAGGTGTATTGGTTAATTCGTAGCTCCCTCGGGCGGCCTAATATATATATACACATTAATGTGGTTTGCGGAGAAGGTGTGTTGGGAATTCGTAGCTCCTCGGCCGGCCTTAGGCGTTGGGCATGCATAGTCTGTGCGGCCATAAAGCGTAGGTTTATTGGGTAATTCGTAGATCCCTTGACCGGCCTAAGCGTTGGGCATGCGTAGTCTGTGCGGCCATAAAGCGTGTATGTATGTATATTATGTTCAGTTCTTCTATGTATGTATAATATCTAATATTTAATTTATAAGAAAATTTTAATTTTAAATTATTTTAATAAGTATATTCTGTTCAACTCAATAAAATTAAATTTTTTCATGTAAACGTAAGATATTTCCATACAATTTTTTGTAAATGTATCGAGTAAAAAAATTATGGCTTCAGCTATATATATATATATATAGCTAGCAGAGACCACAGAAGTATTTCCGACATTACAATTGCCAACAAATTAGTCTATTCTTATAATAAATTAAAAATTGAAAAAAACAAAAAGACATATAAAGGGAATTTTAGAGAAAGGAAAGGGTAGGAATATGACTCTAAAATATGCACATTAAATATATTCATTCATATATTTTTACTTTTTTATTTCTTATTTTTTATTTTTTTAATAATTAAGAAAGTGATTATTAATGAATTTTTATTTTATTTATTTATTTATTTAATAGTTAAGGATGTTTAAAAAATATTTAAAGAAAAGAAAAAAAAAAAAACTCATTTAGTGTTCATATTTAGAGTGACATGTGATATGCAAAGTAGCTAGCATTGTCCTTTTAACCAAAGCCCAGTTCCACTTCCACCCAACAGAGACGGAGGAAACTTTCCCAGACGCGCTATTAATATATATATAGCTAGCCGCCGGGCACACCTATCCGGATGTAACATCAATGGCGCAACAAATTTTTTCCCTTTCTAACTAATAATGCCTATATAATCCCATACCCCATCTAAAAAGCTTTCACCAACAGCCAGCTTCGGGTGCTTTGCATAGCCTGATCCAAAACCTCAAGCTTTGATCTTTCATTGTAGTGAGGGAAAACATGTCCATCCTAGTCTCAGGAGCTGATCTTCCCCAAAACAGCAAACCCAGTGTTGTGCGGAGGACTGCAAATTTTCCCCCCAGCGTTTGGGGAGACCGTTTCATCAACTACACCTCCGATGACGAGGTACGTACGTACGTACTTATACAATTTCACTCTCTCTTTTAACTATAAAATTTGAATTTGTTTACATTAATGATTGAGTACTGCTAATTAATCAATTAATTATTAGTTTATTTGGACTTTATAACTAGCTTAATTCCATGATTATCACGGCCTCATGCAGTTTTGCTAGCTTGTGCAGGAAACCCATGCTCGTAGAGTACGTGAAGTTGAAGAACTGATCAAAGAAGTGAGAAGAGAACTGTTAGCCTCCGCGTGTCAGCCTTCGCAACAGCTGAACCTAATTGATGCACTTCAGCGCCTAGGCGTGGCGTATCACTTAGATAGAGAGATCCAAGAAGCGCTAGAACATATGCATGCTGGCTATTATGACAATAAGGCTGATGGTAGTGGAGATGACGATAATGATCTGTACAATGTTGCCCTTCGTTTTCGACTACTACGTCAACAAGGACTTCCTGTTTCATGTGGTATGCTTTCGATTTGGCATGCAGTCACGCCCCATATATATTTCTTTGGATTACGAATTTAATTTATTCTCTACAAGTGATGAGCTAGGCACGCGCGCGGGGACTTCTTTATTTGAGATTTTTTTAAGTGCATTTATTGCATTAAGTTATACTCTTGCAACAGCCTCATTATTTAAACTTGATTATATATATATATATATATATTTATATATATTTGTTTCGCGTCTTGGTGTCGAAGCAGATGTGTTTAACAAGTTTAAAGATGAAAAGGATAACTTCAAGGAAAGTCTGAGCACCAACATTCCGGGCATCCTAGCCTTGTATGAAGCTACGCATCTTAGGGTGCACGGGGAAGACATCCTTGATGAGGCCCTCGCTTTCACCACCACTCAACTCAAGTCCGCTGCATCCCATTTAAGCAATCCATTAGCAGCACAAGTTAATCATGCCCTAAAGCAACCCCTGCACAAGGGCATACCAAGGCTTGAGGCCAGACACTTCATTTCTGTCTACCAAGATGACACTTCACATAAAAAAGCTTTCCTGAAGCTTGCAATACTAGATTTCAATTTGGTGCAGTCGTTGCACAAACAGGAACTTGCTGAAATCACCAGGTAATTAATACTTTAAGTCAACTAACAATACGTCAACTATGCACTGCTAATACCATTTGGTTAACTTGTAGATGGTGGAAAGATTTAGACTTTGCAACGAAACTACCTTTTGCAAGAGACAGGGTTGTGGAGTGTTTTTTATGGATTGTGGCAGTCGATTTTGAGCCCCGGCACTCGCCTGAAAGAAAAATACTAACGAAAATTATTGCCATGGCGTCCATCATAGATGATATTTATGATGCATATGGCACTCTTGAAGAACTTGAGATCTTTACAGAAACAATTGAGAGGTTTGATAGCGATAATTATTATTGATATTGCTTTTATGATTATAATGTATGGTAGCAAACTTGTTAACTTCAATTTTTACCTGATTTTCAGGTGGGAAATTAGCACAATAGATCAACTTCCACAGTATATGCAAATATGTTATGGGGCACTCTTGGACATTTTCGAAGAAATTGAGCAGGAGCTGGCAAAACAAGGAAGACCATACCTTGTAATCTATGCCAAAAAAGCTGTACGTAAGACACAGAAAGTTCTATTATTTTTGCTCTCCTAGAACTGGTTGCTTGCCTCGTACGCGTTTATTGTATGCATGTTAATGATCCTTTTGAGGCATATCAGATGAAAATATTGGTCCGGGCCTACTTCAACGAAGCCAAATCTTTCAACATGAAACAAATCCCAACGATGGAAGAGTACATGGAAGTCGCAATACCTAGCTCCGGTTACCCAATGCTCATAGCCGTCTCATTTGTTTTCATGGGTGAAATAGTTACCAAGGAGGCCTTTGAATGGATCTTCAGCAACCCAAAGGTTATAACAGCATCAGCAGTAATTGCGAGGCTCATGGATGACAGTGGGTCACATAAGGTATTAATATATATAGCTGACTAAATTGAAGCTAGTAATTAATTTGTGGAACAAAATCGACATTATATATATAGCTGACTATGTTTTTTCTACCTCTATGGGAAACTATATATGAATGAAGTTTGAGCAAGAGAGAGGGCATGCTGCCTCGGCTGTTGAATGCTACATGAACCAATATGGGGTCTCAGAAACACAACTGGCATATGAAGAACTGAACAGGCAAGTTTCTAATGCATGGAAAGACATCAATGAGGAATTTACAAGGACTAATGCTATGCCGATGCCTCTCCTTATGTGTGTTTTAAATCTTTCACGAGCAATAGATGTCATCTACAAGAACGGGGATGGATATACCCGTGTAGGGAAAGAGATGAGGGAGAACGTTGCAGCCGTGCTTATTCATCCGGTGCCAACAACATTATGAGTGTTGGGTTACTGGTAGTACTTCATCTATAATATCATGCCAGTACTGGTATTGATATGGTTTCATATAATAACTTAGATTTACTATATAATAAAATAGCTTTACAATCTAGTGTACAAGTTTTATCTATGTCAGTTTGTAGGTTTGAAAGAAAATAAATGATGCTCTCACATGGGACGGTATGTACCCGGAGAGCCACTTAATTTGTAATAAATATCAAGATACATAACTCAGAATCACCAAAGAGTGTACCCAAGCAGCGTGACAAGCAGACACAATGCATAAATTGCTAATATGCATACTGGACAGGAACCGTAGATAGAAAATACTCTAGATGATTCTTATTCTTCTCTACAGTTTTTTTGTAACAAACTATTATTCCATTTATCATGTATATAAGGACAGCACTATTCAATAACAAATAGGAAAGAATTCTTTACATTTCTGTTTCTCTTACATGGCATCAGAGCCTCTCGACTAAACGTCAGATCCATGGCTTCCTCTTCTTTCCCACCCATCCCTTCCTCCACTCATCTTGTCACTACCAAACTCTCCTCTGATAACTTTTTACTATGGAAAGTGCAAATCACTGCCTACCTTACTGGTCAGGATCTTTTTTCTTTCGTTGATGGTTCCTCTCCTCCTCCACCCAAATTTCTTGAAGATTCAATACCCAATCCGGCTTTTCAAAAATGGCGTAGAACTGATCAACTTGTTCTTAGTATTCTCTTCTCCTCCATTTCTGAATCCATTCTCAACCATGTCTTATCCTCTACTTCGGCTCATCAACTCTGGTCCTCTATTTCCTCCATGTTTTCTTCTCATTCCCAGGCCAAAGACTTTCAAGTTAGATTTCAACTTACAAACCTCAAACGAGGTGATCAAAATATTTCCGATTACTTTGGTAAGGTCAGATTTCTTGCTGATACTCTTGCTAACTCTGGTTCTCCTCTCTCAGACAAAGACTTGATCACTTTTGTTCTCAATGGACTAGGCCCCTCGTATGAGTCTTTCGTCACTTCCATTACTACCAGATCGGCCCCACTTTCCTTCTATGAGCTTTACCAACTTCTTCTAATCCATGAAACCCGACTTGATCAAACCAAATCCGCCTCCATTCTCTTTGACCCATCTGTCAATTTTTCTTCTGTAACCCGAGATCAACGTGGTCGTGGTTACTCACGAGGCGGTCGACATGGACGTAGCCGTGGTTATTATTCCCACAATGGCCGTTCTGGTCGATCTCCCCCTGCTTCAAATTCATCACAGAGGTACAATACGCACCGCCCAGTTTGCCAAGTATGCAATAAGGCTGGTCACGTTGCCTTACAATGTCACCAGTGCTTCAACCACTCATATCAATATGAAGCCCCGAAAAGTTTCTCTGCAAACTACTCTGCTCAAACTCCATCATCTGACTCGGTTTGGTATCCTGATTCAGCAGCAACCCATCATATCACTAATGACTTTTCTAACTTGAATGTGTCTTCTGAAGCATATGCAGGAGGTGAGACAATTAAAGTGGGCAACGGCACTGGTCTTCCAATACAGTCTTTCGGTGACTCTTCCATTACTCTTAATGCTTCCGTTTTTCATCTACGCAATCTCCTACATGTTCCTTCCATCACTAAAAACCTTGTTTCCGTACTTCAATTCTGCATAGATAATGATTGTTACTTTGAATTTCACTCAACTCATTGTGCTGTGAAGGACAAACAGACTGGGAAAATCCTCCTCACCGGTCCGACGCGTGATGGTCTTTACGTCTTTCCCTCTGCTGTGTCTGCTTCATCTTCTCCTTCAGCTCACATCGGTGAAAGAACCACTCTCGATCAATGGCATCGGCGACTTGGACATCCATCACTCTCTTTAGTTTCTCATGTACTGCACACCAAGTGCTTGCCTCTTTCTCCCAATGCGTTCAAGTTCCAATGTTCTCAATGTCCTCTAGCTAAATCACATCAATTTCCGTTTCCTTCAAAACAGGCCCAATATACACGGCCTTTACAATTGTTGTGTGCAGACTTATGGGGTCCAGCCCATCACATTTCAAGAAATGGTCATAAATATTATATTTCTTTCATAGATGCTTACACCCGTTTTACGTGGTTATTTCCCATTAAGCTCAAATCTGATGCTACTGAAATTTTTTCATCCTTTTTACCCTTTGTTGAACGACTGTTTAATACCAAGTTACTTACTCTTCAAACGGATGGTGGTGGTGAGTTCAAACCTATCACCACTATGTGTAACAAACTTGGTATTTTTCATCGCTTCTCATGCCCTCACACTCATCAACAAAATGGATTGATTGAAAGAAAACACCGTCATATAGTTGAAACGGGCCTTGCACTCTTAGCCCACTCTTCACTCCCTTTTTCATATTGGGCTGAAGCCTTTGAAACAGCGGTTTTTCTTATCAACCTTTTACCCACCCCGGTTCTTGGCAATAAATCACCATACAATTTGGTCTATCAAAAAGAACCCGATTATAATTTTCTCAAAGTTTTTGGATGTGAGTGTTGGCCGAATTTACGCCATTACATTTCCCATAAACTTCAATACCGATCCACTCCTTGTTTATTTATTGGATATAGCATGGTTCACAAAGGTTACAAATGCTTGGATGTTCAAAACAATCGGTTGTATATTTCAAGAGATGTTGTTTTTAATGAACATTCCTTTCCCATGTCCAAAGCTCAGCCCAAGCCCAATAAATTTTCCCATCCCTCTCAACCGGCCCTTCTACCCCTTTTACCGTCACCTTTGGGCTCCCCATCTCAAGCTCAACAATCCACTTCAATACTCGGCCCAGGTCCACCAATATTACATTCACTCACCCCCAACCCATCTCATTCCTCTGAATCTCCAGAACCTTCATCTCTCCGAACCCCTTCTCTGCAACATATCCCCGATTCATCAGCCCTCTTGCAACATTCCACCTCGCCACCTCATGCGAATCGATCATCTGAAAATCCAGAATCATCCCCTCTACAAATCTCCCAAATCTCTTCTCTGCCAGTTCTTTCCCATTCTCCTGACCCATTACGAAATCCCTCTGTACAGCCTCCTGTCAATCTGCCTCTTCCTCAGCTTATCCCTCCACGTTCCCCCATCATTACTCGCTCCCTCACAGGCTCTTCTCGTCCTCGAAAACTCACTGATGGTACCGTGCCGTATCCTACTCGACATTGTTTCACTGTCTCTGCAGGTGTTCCAGATGAGCCTTCGAGTTTCTCTGATGCAAACAAATATACCGAATGGCAGGATGCAATGAAGGCTGAGTACGCTGCACTTGTCCACAATCAAACGTGGACTCTGGTACCCCCTATCTCTCAAACTAATATACTTGGTTGTAGATGGGTTTTTCGTACAAAAACCCATGCCGACGGGTCCTTTGAAAGGAGAAAGGCCCGTCTTGTTGCAAAAGGATACCATCAACAATTTGGTATTGATTATCTGGACACTTTCAGTCCGGTTGTGAAAGCCTCTACAATTCGGCTTATTATTTCACTTGCTGTTTCTCATGGTTGGCCCTTACGTCAAATAGACATTCAGAATGCTTTTTTGCATGGCCTACTGACTGAAGATGTGTACATGCAACAACCTCAGGGTTTTATTGACAAAACCCGACCACAGCATGTTTGCAAACTCAATAAAGCCATCTACGGACTCAAACAAGCCCCCAGGGCTTGGTTTCATCAATTAAGTTCTTGGCTCCTCAATTATGGATTTGTTGCCTCTCGAGCTGACCCATCTTTGTTTATCCTGAATTACAATGCCACTAAAATTTATCTGCTCGTCTATGTGGACGATATAGTGATTACTGCCTCACAGCCATCAGCTATCTCAAGTTTAATTCATGATCTTGGCATTGTTTTTCCTGTTAAGGACCTTGGCCCTCTATCTTTCTTTTTAGGAATAGAGGTTGATTACACTCCCAGTGGTCTTGTTCTATCTCAAAGGAAATACATCAATAGTCTCTTAGCCCGTACCCAAATGCTTACTGCCAACTCCATGACCTCTCCCATGGCAGCATCTTTAAAACTCTCTAAGCATGACAAGCCTGACTTTGATGATGCTACATTCTATCGTAGCATTGTAGGAGGTCTACAATATCTTTCCATGACCAGACCTGATATTTCCTTTTCAGTTAATAAGGTTTGCCAATTTATGCACTCTCCTAAAGTTCCTCATTGGAGTGCTGTAAAACGCATCCTCAGATACTTGAAAGCCACTATCAATCATGGCTTATTTTTCTCCTCCAAGTCTAGTCTTACTCTTCAAGTATATTCCGATGCTGATTGGGGAGGTTGTCCCGATGATCGCAGATCAACTAGTGGCACTTGTATATTTCTGGGCAAAAACCTTATCTCTTGGAGCTCCAAGAAACAGCAAACAGTTGCTCGCTCCTCCACTGAAGCCGAATATAAGGCTATTGCTTCCTCTGCAGCTGAAGTCACATGGCTACAAACTATTCTTAGAGAGCTTGCTGTTCCATTATCTCAAGCTCCTACCTTGTGGTGTGACAACCTAGGAGCCACATACCTCTCGGCTAATCCTGTTTATCATTCAAAAACAAAACACATGGATATTGATTATCATTTTGTAAGAGACAAAGTGGCTGCTCATACACTCAAAGTTTCCTTTATCAGCTCCAAAGATCAGATTGCAGATATATTGACAAAACCTCTTGTTGCTGATAAGTTTTCTTATTTCAGAACGAGTCTCAAAGTTGTTGATACTCCTTTGGACTCGAGGGGGCGTATCAAGATACATAACTCAGAATCACCAAAGAGTGTACCCAAGCAGCGTGACAAGCAGACACAATGCATAAATTGCTAATATGCATACTGGACAGGAACCGTAGATAGAAAATACTCTAGATGATTC